>NC_040898.2:10401216-10733716 GCF_900634795.4 Betta splendens | reverse complement strand
CATTTGAATTTGACGAATTTAATCACTTTTAGATGTAAAGGTCATGCAGATGCTGAAATTCAGACTTTGCTTTCGAAACCTCGAGTTGTTTTATTGTGAAACGTAAAAGCGGAAATGACACTTTATTGCACCTGCGTATTGACGGCGGCGGTCACTTGTTGAGCGCAGCCCAGACAGGAAAACGCCCACTAAGAATCCTTTTGTAAAGTACGCGGCTGTTTGAGTGGACATCGTGTCACTTTATAACAGTTTGCATTGGGATTTTTTTAATTTGGCTCTTGTTGCATATTGTTTTTTTTGTAAAGGCAACGCCCACAGGCTGGTCTATTTATCCGGTGGAGACCCAGAGAGCGCGCATCACCGCTGCTTATAATGTCTGGCGAGGAGGCTCCAACTCAGCCGCAGCCGCAGCCTGAGCAGGAGGAGGCTCCGGATGACTCTCCTCCGGCCGCTCCGGGAGCTCCACGGGAGTCCGAGGACAGGCCCGTCTCCTGGCGCGCCCTGGTGCTCACCGGCTACGGGGGCTACGACAAAGTCAAGCTGCAGGTGAAGACGCAGAGCCGGGCGCCGCTGAAGGAGGGAGAGGTGCTGGTGCGCGTCCACGCGTGCGGGCTCAACTTCGCCGAGCTGCTGGCCAGACAGGGGCTCTACGACCTGCTGCCCTCGCCCCCGGTCACCATGGGGATGGAGGGCTCCGGGGTCATCGAGGCGGTGGGCGAGAAGGTGGAGGACAGGAAAGTGAGTAGAGGCCTTTTGTCCGCACGCGCAGACACGCACCCCACCCATTAACACTTATGCGGTGCAGCCGCCGAAGCCCGTGTTTCATCGCGTGCACATCCACTAGTCACTAAAAGTGTCTCGTGTCCGCCGTGAAATGGTTCTCGTTCGCGTCTGAAAGCCGCTGTAATCGTTTCCAACCATTACACCAGATTCCGCGGGTCACTGGTTTCCATTGGCGTGGAGGAACCACGTGCGCTCCTGGACCTGGGTTGTGGAGAAATGAGAGCAGTGCCAGTCATCGGTTCCTCTCAAAGCGTTTGTTTCTATGCCTCCATCGGGTTAACTGCGTGTAATATACACTCTATATTTAAAAAAGTCTTGCTGCACAAATGAACAATAGGAAAAGTTGCATTTCAGAGTTGAATTCATAGCTTTGGATAAAACGGTGCAGCGTTTTTGGATGCTTCCTTTAAATCGTGACTCTGCTGCAGCTTGGGGCCATTTCTGCTTTTCGGGGGGTTGAAAAGTCAACACTTGATGCCTGCAGTTGTGCAGTTTTGCCGCTGCCGCGGGTTCATCAGAGGGGCATTTTTGCCCGTTGTGTTAATGTCACTCACAGATGAGTCCCACACATAACTGTGGGAGGAACTGGTGTTTTCCTTCAACCCCTCCACATCTCCCCTCTCAATAATCTGACCCACAAAAGCGGCCCGAGGTTTTCTCAAGGTAAAAACTTCATTTCCATTTGTAAACGACCGCCATCCATTGAATGGCATCGGGTTCTTATGTTCTTTTATGTACTCGTACAAAAACAACAGAGGCAGCAGATCTGAGAATTCCTGAAATGCCTCGAGAGGAGAAAGGACGTGTTGTTGAACAGCCCCCATTGTTTTATGTAAATATGTAAGAAGCTCCGATTGGGGCTGCTTTGCTCCAAGGTCTCAAAACTTTGACTGTGTCTTGTGATATTCAACAAGGCCGTAGCATTTGTGTCTGGCTTCATCTAAACGTTGACAATACAATAGACATGTGATCATTACCAGATGTGTGGGTGCTCGAAGACCAAATATCTGCCTCACCCTCACATCTGTTTTTGTCTGAGACCTATTGCTGTTCTTGAGATTTCATGTATGTTTTCTGTACTTTTGCTCAAGCTCCTCCTCCTCTTCCTCACTTTGCTCCCATTCCTCCCCGCATTCTCTCCTGCAGGAGAAGCGTGCTTTAACGGCGTTTAATTCCCAGACGAGCGGAACAGCTGACGATGAGCTCCAGTGGAGCTGGATGAGTGGAGGAGGAGGGCGTGGCTGCTGCGGGAGGCTGTGGAATGGACGTGACCTCACTGGGGCTCCAGTGCTTAAACCCTAATATCTGACATTTCCCACATGTTTATGTAACGACTCAGAATAAGCGGCGGGTTTCTGCAGCTAAAACTGTCCCACTGTAAAAATAATTTCAGTTACCAAAACTAATGTTTCCAAACACTAAGCTCGCCCTTTTTTTAGAAATGATTATTGTGCATGTTTTAGTTTCAGCCAGATGTTAGTTACACAACGTCTCATTACCAGAAATGTTATAAACCCCAGCGTAAACATGGCTTTGAGTCCAAACATCAACCTTAAAAAAAGTATTAACTTATCTCATTTTGACAGATCTACACACATTCTGCCCGTGTGTGTGTGTAAATATTTGCTGGTGTCCGTTGGGTCCGCGGGTTTGTGTGCAGCAGGAAGTGGGCGTGGCCTCGGCAGGAAATGCAGCAGCGCTCGCCATCTGATCAGGCGTCTTCCCTCTGCCCCTCGCTTTTTTTTTTTTTTTTTTTTTTTCCTATCAACACGTCTGTGAGGCTGCAGCTCATGTACGGTAACAGTTGAGGCAAACGCGATGACACATGGGGGAGACAGCGGCCCAACAAATATTTAAATATTTACAAGCAAGCAAAGCAAACGTAAATCTGGATGCTTATTTATCCGCGTTGCCGCGGTGACTTGTTGCGAGCGGTTCAGTTTCACTAATGAAGCCATCAGGCTGTGAAGCGATCCTGCGTTGTCACGGCGGTGGTGTAATAAAGAGAAAAACAAATGCTGTGCAGCCACAGATGCATCAAATCACTTCCTGCGCTTGACCTCAATTTGACGGCGCAGAGCGTAAAAGCTGCTGCAGGGTCTCGCAAAGTCGTGGCTGCGTCTTGGTTCTTCCTGTCTCTGACCTTTGACCCCCCACTAATTTCTATCTGTGCATTGCCTCTGACTCCGATTCCTGTGTAAACTGACTTTAACCAGGACAATTGACAAAAACCTTTCACCCCCCCCCCCCCCCCCCCCCCCCCCTCAGGTGGGGGACCGCGTCATCGTGCTGAGCCGCAGCGGCGTGTGGCAGGAGCTGGTCTCTGTGGCCGCGAGCCGCACGTACCTCATGCCCGACGGGATGAGCTTCGAGGACGGCGCCGCGCTCCCCATCAACTACATGACGGCCCACATGATGCTGTTCGACCTGGCCAACGTGAGGCCGGGCAAGAGCGTGCTGGTGCACATGGCCGCAGGTGAGACGCCGCAACGGGGCCGTAGTTCAGTGGTTCAGGACCACAGGCCTGCTACTGTAGCTCACTGCCTCCTGATGCTGATCCACTCACTCGGGCAGGTGGCGTGGGCGTCGCCGCCACCCAGCTGTGCCGGACGGTGCCGGACGTGACCGTGTTCGGCACGGCGTCCGCCTCCAAACACGAGGCCATCGCCCAGGGCGGCGTCACGCACCCCATCGACTACCGCACCAAAGACTACGTGGAGGAGATCCGCAAAATCAGCCCGAAGGGTAAAGCAAGACCCCCCCCCCACACACACACACACACACACAGACACACAAAAACTTGATTTTGTTCAATGACTCATGTTTTGGACCTGTCTCTGCAGGTGTGGACATTGTTCTGGACCCACTCGGCGGTTCAGACACCCAGAAGGGCTTCGCTTTGTTGAAACCTCTAGGAACGCTGGTCGTGTTTGGTAAGAACATACTGCAACCAGTGGGTGGGACGTGGATCCAGTACTCGATTTGATAAAACCATCAGACGTAAATGACCCAGTGTTCCATTACACAATGGCACCGAACTCCGACATGTGTTCATGTTGGAAAGGTGACAGAAAATGACGGCGCGTTATTGGACGCAGCTGCAAGAAACCAACACAATGTGTTGATGAGTTTGACTCTAGTTTTCCTGACTTTTTTTCTTTCTTCCTCCAGGTGCCGCCAACTGTGTGACGGGCCAGAGGAAGAACCTGCTGGCCATGGCCAAGACCTGGTACAACCAGCTCTCCCTCAACGCCCTGAAGCTGATGCAGGCCAACAAGGCCATCGCCGGCTTCCACCTGGGCCACGTGGGCGACGAGCAGCTCCTCGGCGCCACCATGCGCACGCTGCTGGACCTCTACGCGCGGGGGAAGATCAAGCCCCGCATTGACTCGCGCTACCACTTCGAGGAGGTCGGCGTCCCGCTCCGAGTATTCCGCCACCAGATTTAAAGGAAACCTCCCCTCAGACGCTCTGCTTTTGCCGTTTGGCCTGTTTCCAGGTGGCCGACGCCATGAGGCGCATGCACGAGCGCCAGAACATCGGGAAAGTCATCCTCCTCCCCGAACCCAGGAAGGAGAGGGAGGAAGAGCCGCCGGCCGACGCTGAGCGGGTGGAAAAAGCCGAACCGGCCGCCAGCGGGGCGAAAGAAGGAGCCACAGAGGAAGAAGCGGAGGCCGCGAAGGATTGAGCAAGAGCGGTCGTTCGAATGGTATTTTTCAAACACTTCCCCAACACGTTTCCCTCCTCTCTGTCAGACGAAAACAAGCTGAAAAATACAGAAAAAAAAGGTTGTTGTTTTTTTTTTTTGGACTGTCAGTATTTACAGATGTTGTGTTGTGCAATGCGTCTACACTGCAGGGTGTCATTTTTAAACGCACGGCGGCTTTGTTAGAGGAATAACGACGTGACCTCTGACACCAGGTCAACAAGAGCTCAGATCTGAGAACAACAAACCACAGACGGCGTATTTAGATAAAAACAGAGAAACCCTCCACTAGATATAGGTGTGAAAATTGATTAGTATATTTTGTTATAGATACATTTTCACACAATTATACAAAGTGACCCACGAGCCTTAACCGCCACTGTGAGAATAAAAGCACAATGACTTGATTCTTAGGGGACTTTCTTTGCATTTCTTTTATTTTTTTCTGTCGTCTGACTCATTTGTGCCAAATTGAAGGACCACCTCTGGGAATTACTTGTGTGGCCGAACCCTAGAAAGTGAATGGTGCCTGGTTTCCAGCTCTCGCACGTAGGAAGATGCTCTGATCTGTGTCCTGATCATTTGCAGGGCTCTCACCGGGGACGAACTGAGCCTTCTTTCCACAGTAACCCACTTTTTTTTTTTTTTTTTCATGCACCATCTGCTTTTTACATGAATGAGCGTAAATGGCGGCTGGAGCTCGCCGGTCCCCACGCTTCGTCCAGCTGTGGGTGTAATTCAATGCCGGGACACAGCCGACGCTCCTGAAGCGCCAGAGCGAGAGTTTCCCCCGCACTCGGATCAGAGCGGCGCCTCGCATTCCTCTGTCCACCCTCCCGGGCCTGCTTTGTGTCCCTCTAATCCGGTTCCCCCTGCAGCACACGTTGTTTTGATGTCTGAAGAGCACTTTTAGCAGGGTTCCACAGATAATGGTTTGTGTTTGTTATATTGGTGACATGTTTTTCCTTTGGCCACTTGGACCAGGATTGTCAAGGTTCTGCCAGGTTTCCTGTTCCCAGTGTGAAGTAAGAGCTGATGTGGATTCGAAGCGGGAACTGGACTCGAGCTGGTCTTTTTGGATTGTTTGAAACTGAACCATCGCTTATTGTGAACATGTGTAACCACATAGAGGTGGAGCTGATGAGTGTGTGGGTCGTGCACAACAGCTTTACTGGCAAATTACAAACACATCGGTGCCTAAGATGCTAAGTTGTGTTTTATGTTTTACATGTGGGTTTGTGTCAAATGTAAACATTGTAACAATTTAACACCGCTGCCAAAATGTAACCTTCATAATAAAAGTGACCTGTTGTTATAAAACTGTTGTGTTACTGTAGTTTAACAACAGGCTGTACAAGCGTTAGGCTGAACTTTAAACCCACCTTTTAATGTTAAAACCTGGCTCTAAACCCTCCTGGTGGTGATTATGGGCAGGTGACAGATTTCCTTGTGCAACGAGCGACACCTGGTGGTGAGTGAACGACGGCACGTTTGGAAAAAGTGATTCAAACACTGGGTTGTGTTGCCAACAGGGGGCGCAGACGTGCTGAGACTCAGCTTTTAACCCCTGATACAAAGTGGCCACACGTTCCACTTTCCTGTCATGTGACTGTTACTAAAGCGATCACATAATGACTCCAACGACTTATTATCGCCATCAGATAGCGTTTAGTGAACCGATCAGGACTCAGTTGGTTTAAATGCGTTTTAACTTATCTACAAAGGGTTTTTTTGTTCTGCTCAAATTGCCAGACCTTGAGCGCGTTCCCACGACTGTCTCACGACCGTAAGACTTGATGACAGACACTGTTTGTCACTCCTTTTGTGCGTGCAGATTACCTGTCTGTGTTAATGAATGACTGGAGCCAAAGGGTGCGTGGACGGTGCTGGGGCGGCTGAAAGTCCAGATGCATCGATAACGCATCCCTCTATCTGTAACTCAGGACACGCACTTTATCTCACACGAAGCCGTTTTGCACAACAGATTGTTTACACATTCTTACAAAATGAGCTGATATCCAGTGGGAGACACAGCCCTCCGCTTGTAGCTGCTGCAGACCCACGCGGATGCCTTTGCGTATTTTTAGATGGACATTTGCCAGCGCACGGCAAAGCAGCCACTGGCAAATACCTCCGAGTTCAACCCATTCACCACAGCAGGTCCTCATATTCACACGCCGACAAGCCGAGAAATGTCTGAAAACAGACACAGGCCCATGTGTCTTATTTTATTGTCTGAAAAAAATGGACAATAAAGCTTTTGTGTAGGTGTGTGTCAGTCCCGTTAAAGTGACCACTAACTGGATTATTCCATGACTTTAATCCATCTGAGACTAAAAAAATCCCAAATAAATCTAATAATATCCACTAAACTGAGCTGTTTCGCGTCTTGCGTACTTTACTTTGAAAGGTCAGGCCGGATCCTCCGCGCTCCCCGGATTAACTTCACGCCGTGGCTTTAAATGGGAAAGCCCTCGGCGCCGCTGTGGGAGTCTCCTTTAAAAAGCCGTGCCGCGTCACTGGGATGCTGTAGCCGGAGCTGCGCAGCCTTCGCCGCCGCCGCTTCTCCAGCCTCCACCGGTAGGCCCGTCTCCCCTCTCCCTCCTCGCGCGCGCTCCCCGTGTGCGCTGTCGAATTTCTAGATGCGCAGATTTCGCTCTTTTTGCGCCGCGAACGCCCCCCCCCCCTCCACCTGACAGCGCCTCAGCGGTGACTTTCAGCGGTGACCTCCCGTACGGGAATAGCGCTGCTGGGTATAATTAGATGGCTTAGTGTGTGAATGCACGCTATAAATAACGGAGCCGCGTCGGGAGACGGGCCGCTGGCTCGATGCGGCAGCGGCCAAACTGCAGGTCGCAGGGCTGTCAGATTAGCGCGGCTGCGGTGGCGTTTTCTAACGCCTCTGAGTTGTTATTGGCGTCGAAACATGGCGTGCATGAATTAAATGCTGTGTGCATGGCAGATCAATTATAGCCCGTTATTACATATGTGTGTGCTCCATATATCTCTCCATAATAATAATAATATGTACAACTTTGGAAGGGAAGTAAGTAAAAGTGTTGTAATACAAACAATACTACTTAGTGGACTGGAAAGTGTAAAAGTACCAAATTAAAAGTACCTTGCATCATTGATGTCACTTTATTGATACTTTGATGTGTCCAAGGAAATGTAAACGTTTCAAAAGGCCGTTAATAATTTATTGATGCCAACGGAGCTCAGCTGTTCATCAGTTTGAAAAGTTAAGCTCACTGTATTTAAATAATTCAGACACTCGCTTTGTGCAGCTCACTTCTCTTTCAGCTGCTTTTGTGTCTCAAGCATTTTTCACCAACGGTTATATGTGTGTGGTATGTGCAAACATGCCTAATGACATTATGACAGCTCCAATAATGAGGTCTTTGTGCCTCAAGGCTTACGCCGTGAACATAAAGCGCGTTCATCTTACTTTTCCAGTAAAAGCTCAGGCTTCGCTGCTCCCCTCCCTTTCCGCCTTTGACAGTAGGAATGGGCCCTTTCTGTTTGCTTTCCAGCATGAAGGTCGATGAGCTTCACATGTTCGCACACCTTCGTGCTCCGGAGCAGCACATCTGCCTCTGCACATCTGGCGCGATCCATTAAATATTTGCTAATGATGTATAAAACCTCGGCAGCGGCATTTTTTTCTTTTGTTGTGATGAACGTCCTGTTTACTTGTTCCTTTGGTTTGATTCCAAATGGACTTCCTCCTGCTGGTCATGTGACCATATGTTACAGCTTAAAGCCTAGTTAAGTGTATTTATACGATTTGATGTCATAGTTTGCTGCTGTGGTTTTATTGAACCCTGGACCCAGTGGGGGGTTCAAGTCAAATCGTTGACCTGTACTGAGAAATAAGCTGGTTCTGACCCTGTTTCCTTCTGTTAGGGAGAACCCACCGGTCCCGCCCGTCGCCCCCCCCCAACGATGACGGCTCCGTCAAACCTGACCCCGGCGTCGCCGCGGGACCAGCGCTTCCTGGTGTTGTTCGACTTCGACGAGACCATCATCTGCGAGAACAGCGACGACACCATGGTGCGCGTGCTGCCGGGCCGGCGGCTCCCGGACTGGCTGAGGAGCAGCTACAGAGAGGGCCAGTACACCGAGTTCACGCAGAAGATCCTGGCGTACCTGTCGGACCAGGGCGTGGCGAAGGAGGCCATCCAGTCGGCGGTGGAGGAGATCCCGCCCACGCCGGGCCTCCTGAACCTCCTGCAGTACCTTGGGAGCCGCCGGGAGGACTTCGAGCTGGTGGTGATCTCCGACGCCAACGCGTTCTTCATAGAGACGTGGCTGGAGCACGCGGGGGTGCGGCCGCTCTTCCGCCACATCTTCACCAACCCCGCCAGCTTCGACCGAAGCGGCCGCCTGGTGGTGCTGCCCTTCCACTCCCACTCCTGCCCCCGCTGCCCCGATAACATGTGCAAGCAGGCCATCCTCCGCGAGTACCTGGTCGCCCGGCAACGGGAGCGCGGGGCGCCGCCCTTCCAGAGGGTCTTCTACATCGGGGACGGGGCCAACGACGTGTGTCCCTCGCTGGCGCTGGGGCCCCAGGACACCGCCTTCCCCCGGAGGGGCTACCCCATGCACAGGCTGCTGCTGGAGGCGCAGCAGGCGCAGGCGGCCAGGTTCAAGGCCAGCGTCATCCCCTGGGGCAGCGGGGACGACATCGTGGAGTGCCTGAAGAAAATCACCTCAGAGAGATGATGTGTTTGGGAACAGGGGATGCTGCAACACCATGTCACGCTCCATCTGGTGTTGTCGTACTCGCTCTTACATGCACTGTATTCCCCCAAAATGCTAAGCTAACACTCTCATGCTAACGCGGCATGGGTGTGTGCAGTATTGCCCTATTGGACCGCAGACACAGTGAATAGGATCAAAGGTTCAGATTAGCAGGATCAATAATGGCCAGTACAACAAGACCGTGAATCACACCACATTTAAACATCTCTCTGTGTCTCTGAGCGACGGCCGCATGTGGGAGATTTTCACAACATTCAAGGCCCGGTCAAGGACAAAATCAGGCGTTCCAGCAGTATCTAGACAAAAGCCGACGCCTTTCAAGTCCGGCAGGGACGAGGAGCCCAGCCTGATACCTGTGCTCTTATTACTGATACCTAATCCAGGGCTTGTTTATACAGTGGTAATCTACACCAGCATGCAATCTAAAGGGAACCTGTAGCCAGATGCCTGCTGCTCAGCCCCACTCCTTTATCCTGTGACTGTGAAATAATAAGAGAAGAATTTATGCAAAGTACCACTACAAGATTTAAAATTTTGTCCGTGTACTATCTCCACTTCTACTATATTAAATCCTGATTATTCTATTAAACACTAAATATTAGTCAGATAGTGTCTATTTAGGCTTAGGATCTCTGAAATGTCCACTAAGTGTTTATGAATGAAAGCGCATGAAAGGCCAATCTGCCTTTTTGCCATATTTGCATAATGATCTCAACATGTAACCTCATTCTGCCTCATCTGATGCATTACAGGGAATGATCAGTATAGTTACACAGACCAGGAGCGCTTGTGTTTAGTGATTTAGTTTTTAGCGTTTTTCTTTTCGAATGCAGAAAAGGTGGAATATTGTGTTGTGGAATCCTCGTTTCCCAGTTTGGTGTCTAAAATTTGACTAACAGGCTGCGCGTTCCTGTTCATTAGTTGATTTTTGCATTCAGCGTTTCACACTAAACCCTCACTGCTACTGATCCTGTTTGTGACTTAAAGCCTGAGACACAACAAATAACCGAGTAGTAGTTTTGTATTATAAATGTTTGTCAGGAAACAATGAGAATCGTGTTGGTGCTAATAAAATGCGGTATAATAAAGAAATAGTGATTAAGTAATAAATAATCTATTAACTGTAAAATATGTCTAGCCTTAAAAACAACATGATGCGTTCTGGACATTTTGTTTTACAACCTTTTTTTTTTCTCAGGGAGAAGGGAAGAACACGTCAACATGCAGACGTTACGGGAAAATGTGGGAAAATAGATCGATTTGCACTTTCAGATTTGCTGCTCTAAGAACAAAAGTGCTCATTTGTCATTCAAGTGTTTTCTGTAAATGCTTAGGAGACGTAACCAACGCAGCTGGAATTTGAGCATGAAATTCTCTGAGATCAAATGAAAGCTCTGTTACTACTGCTACTAAATATGTGAACAATGTAAGAGAGGATGTTTACATTCGTTTACATTAACCGTCTGTGTTTGTGCAAGACTTCCAAGGAGTTCTGTGCAATAATAATAAGATGCTGCATACTTGATGTAAAGGAGATTATGGAAAACCATGTTCAGCGTTGTTAAATGACCCCGTATCAATAGACCATTGTGTTAATGCAGTTTTGAATTGGTTTTATGAACTGGTGTGTACGATGTGTCACGAATCATAGGCCGCATCGTATCTGGGATGAACTTTAATCACATGTGTAATGTGTCATTGTGACAGGAATATAAAGCCATTATCTTGTTTTTCTGTTCCTCGTGTGTCGTTGTGTCTCATTGTTACTGTGTACATATTAATTAAAGTAGACACAGACAGAAGAGAATGGAGCTATTTATTACATAACTAACTAAAATGTAAAGAAAGGCAACGTAAAGTTGGTGTCAAAGACATCTAGATTAGATTTAGATGAATGACTAATGCAAGGAAGAAAAGACAACTGGTTTCTCAGCATCGCTGACATATCTGATTTAGCAGAGTTTGAAAAGCAGAGAACGGACAACAGAGGGGCCTGAAGAGAGAAGAGTCATGCGAATCAGTGTTTCAGACAGACACAGGTCACAGTTAGGACAGAAGGGCAGGATTAGAGGGGAGTCAGCCGTGTGAGAGGAGGGAGAGGACATGCCTGCTGTCTAGTTCAAGTAGTTGCATTTTTATTTTACTGCAGAATTTCAGTTTTGTCATTTTCATTTTTAAAACTGGACAACAGAGATTCTGATTTTGTGATTTGACGCCTGCCAAAAACAAGACGAACGTGTAATCCTACTGTCGGCCACAAGGCGGCGACACAGCCGTGCGCCTCCTTCCGAATCAGTTCATTCTACCGTGTTCAGGCTCCAGCTGAATGAGGCTGATGTTAATTTGTAAAACAAGCCTGACGGAGTGAGAAAACAAAGACCTGGCGGCGGAGATAACACATGATGTCATTTGTTGTTGTCCACTATTATATTTGATGTCGTCAGGCCAGGACCCTAATGATAAAGTCACAGGAGAAACTGCTGACTGCACAAAAACGACTTTTGTCACAAGCAGCATCTTCCTCTTCACTCTTTGCTCTGGGCCTTTAACTCTCAGCTCACATTTGAAGCTTCACTTTAGGTCACACTGGGCCTGACATTGTGAGAGTACGCGCCGTGTCTATTATGGTTAAACAGGCAAAGGAGAACCCAATTTGCAATGACCTCCAGAGGTAAGTGAATGGACAGAAAACCCAATTAACATCAATCTGCGCAGAACGATGACAAATCGCATTTGAGGAGCTCCGTTACAGCCTCGCTGCCTCCTGTGGTACTTCCCTGTCGTTTCCCACGTGCAGCTGATGCAGCTCTTTCTGCTCCCAATGACAGACGACAACCAACTGTTGGAATACCTCAAACTGATAGCACTATCTGATGATTGCTTTTATTGATAACCTCATAGATTTTTTTCCCCCCATTCGTTTACTCACGAGGTGAAAGACAACTCAGTTAAGAGACGTGGGTCTTTGTAAAAGGTCACTCGCCATCAGCTTGATTAGCTCTGCGACTGTTTCCGCTTGTCTGCGTTCGATTGTTGTGTGATAGGATGCAATGCCACCCAAAAGTCAAGCTGTAGTGATGGCCCTGAAAGGAAGAGTGTATTAGCGCCTGACGAAGATGGAAAGGAGCACACGATGCCCTCTGACTGTCTAGTTACACAGTATACACACACTACACAATATATTATAGGCTGTGACAATTAGTAGTTCATTTTATTGATGCATAAAGCAGCCAATCATACTTAATATGTTGTAATGAATGCAAACAGGTACAAATAGTTATGTATGTTCATAATGGAGATATTAATAAGATTTTGGCCCTTTGACAGTCTCTCTCTCTCTCTCTCTCTCTCTCTCTCTCTCTCTCTCTCTCTCTCTCTCTCCTCTCTCTCTCTCTCTCTCTCTCTCTCTCTCTCTCTCTCCTGAACCAGCCCAGATTCCCTCGCGTGCAAATCAAGCGCTCCCTCTCTCCAGTCCAGTCTCCTGGATAAAACCACCCCACTTCCCAGTTAAACTACTACATTTCAGCAACTTTTATTGGTAGCGGCATTTCTGCGGCGCCCATAGACTTTCATAGACTTTTGTTATTATCACTGTGATGAGGATTTTTCCGCCTTTGCTCCGTAGCACCGCTTCTTGCCGCTGGATGTGTGAGGTCCTGACGCTCCTGGCGGTGCGTCTGAAAAGGTGAGGATGCTGTGGTGAGCTCCTCCAGGAGGGAAGAAGGAAAAGCCCGCTCTCCTTTTTCTTTCTTTTCTTTCAGACTGTTCTGGAGATTATCACAAGTTTAAGGTAACTAGAAATAAAGATCTAACGTTAACTTTCGTTCTTTAGAGTCGGTTCGCTTTAGAGGTGTTGGTTAGTTTTTGCTAACAGTTGGTTCAGTTACATTTAACTGGGTGTGTTTTATTTTAACTGTAAAATGACAATTGTACATAATAAAAACATGCTTCCCTTAACGTTAAAAAATAAACACACACAATGTCAACTATTTGAGTTTGAGTTTTTATGAATTAGCTAATGCTAGCAGCTCATACAGGTTAGCTTCATGCTAGTCTTTGTAAAAATCTAGCTAGAACAAAACTTTCAAATGATTTAAGTCAGATTAGATTTGAAATAAAATATCTTAAAGTGATTAAGTGTCAGACGAGAAGCTAAAAACTAAAAAGTAATTAAATAATGTGTATTTGCCGGCATGAAATGTATTTAAATTGTGGAAACAAACGAAAAGAAGTTTAAACCCGGAAACATTTAGAGATGATGTTGTAAGCATTATTCTAAGATTTAAGATAAATTGCAGATCAGTGCATTGTTTCCTAAGAATACTAGGTCAAACAATTACCTCACTTCTCCAATTGTGCATATACAGATAGTGATACTAGGTAGGATCTCTAGTACTTTTAATTAGATTATGGATTTGTCTTTAATATTCTGAATGTGATTTTTCAGATGAGCTCTCTACACTAGAAGCTTGTGTCCGCAGCACACTTTGCTGAACATTCAGGGTCATACGTGTGGTTTGTTTAGTGACTGGCTCACAAAATAACCCTCAAAATAAGCCGCAGGCTTAATGTCTTAAACGCTAGTTACAAAGATGAAAATGATGGATAGAAAATCTGGTAGCTACACTTTCCTCAGGTTATATCATTATTTTATTCAGCCATGTAAGCCAAGGCAAAAATGAAATGTGGACTTAGAGTTTTTGCTTGTGTGTTTGATCGAGCTGCTGTAGTTGCTTTGTTTTTTTGGAATCATTCCTAATTAGTGCTCCTGGGTTTTCCTAACAAACACTAGCGTGTGCGTTCCGCTGGATGTCTGATGTAGTTGACTGATTGGCTTCTGGGCACAACTGGAATCAGTTATGGAGCCTAGAAGCAAGAAACAAAACCCAAATGTGTTTAATATTATCACTATATTTATTTTTCTACTGTGGGTACATAAGGTGACAGTAACTATTAAACAATTATAATAATAAATCTATTGATGGCCTAGACATACATTTTTTCATATCTAGTGTCTGCTCACAGTTTCCTATTATATGTCATTCTCTTTGTACTTACTGTATAGTGTGTATCTAACTAAGATACGCACGATCCAGGAAGTGTAATGTCAGCAAGTACAAGCATTTTACAGTTGCCTTTTAAGTTAATAATGGGTGAGTGTTTGTTACTCAGAAGATAGTTTTGGGTGTAGCATTACTTTAACTGCTTTAAAGGAAACCACAAACCTTCACATTCACAGCTTGAATCCTTTTAAAGCAGGCATGTAGAAGGCTGGTTCCTCTTTTAACTTGTGCTTCTCAAATAGTTCTTTTACTGGCACTGCAGGAAACTGGAGGCTGCTGGTCTGGAGCTGGAACACATCTGGAGAAAGTGCATCAGCTTCAGGTATTCAGCACAGCGCTGCCAGCAACCTCGGCTACGGTGTTGTTCATTCTAAAGCTAGGCGGTCTCTCTTGAAGACTCACAATAAGCACATACAAATAACCACATCTAAAAATTCAAATTGGACAAATGCCTGTTTGAGTTAGTGGGAGACTGTTGAATTCGCTTTACTGAGTTGTCGTGTAGAAGTGATAGTCTGGCAAAGTTGTGCTACTATGAAACACAAGATAATTGTCTTTTTATGTCACATTTTGTAGGTTTGCACATTTACAACTAGTGCTAACGTCACTTAAAATAAACATTGATTTTCTGTAGCTTATGGAGACAGGTCGTAATGACAACAGGTTCACGGTTCTGATGTCCAGACATTTTTAATAATTATTCCAACATATCTTACAGAGCTTGGCAGTAGTTGTGGGTTTTGGACACTAGTAATGACCTTATGTAAAATGCCTGGCAGGGAAATGTAGGTAATAATAGCCATTATAGTTGGGCAGTCTATTGTTGCCATTATTCGTTTATTAGTGCTTTAATGCCAGAAGGCCAAGGATGTGTTTGGACATGAGCTTCAGGGCACAGCTGTTAAAAAGAGTTAGGAGGAGATGGATTGTTATTCTGTAGATATTCACCATTTGATTTATAAAAGGAAAAAGTGCTTGTCTGTCTGTAAACTGTTTGGAAGTCTGGGTGCTTGCGGTTGTTTTACATCTGTTAGAAGAGCTAAGTGCTCCAGCTCTTCACTGCTAACAAATGGATTTGAAATAATTGTTCAGCAGATGAGTGTGGGGTGACATTATTTGGAAATGGAGACGGTTGCCTGTAAAATGAATTGTTCTGGCCAAATACATAGCTTGTCTATTGTATGCATGGTACTAGTAACTTCTGTTCTTTCCACAGGGGAGTAACGGGAGGTTTCTTCTGCCTCTAACTGTATCTTCATTCCCATTACCATGAGTTGGAGTTTCCTGACTCGTCTGCTGGAGGAAATCCATAATCATTCCACGTTTGTGGGCAAGATCTGGCTCACCGTCCTCATCGTTTTCCGCATCGTGTTAACAGCTGTAGGAGGTGAATCCATCTACTACGATGAGCAAAGCAAGTTCGTATGCAACACGGCCCAGCCCGGGTGCGAGAACGTCTGCTATGACGCGTTCGCTCCGCTCTCACACGTCCGCTTTTGGGTTTTTCAAATCATCCTGGTGGCCACGCCGTCCCTCATGTACCTGGGCTACGCTGTAAACAAGATTGCAAGAGCGGATGAGCGGACAGACAGCGGAGCGGGACAGAGGTTTTTGCGGAGGAAACCCAAAAAGCACTATGTTGTTGACAGAAAGCAGCACAGGGGCACTGAGGAGGTGGAGGATGACCAAGAGGAGGACCCCATGATTTATGAAGTAGCAGAGGCTGAAAGTGAAGGTGCAGGAGCAGTGAAAGGCAGCAGTGGTGACGGACAAGTACAGGTTAAGGTGCGGCATGATGGTCGCCAACGTATCAGAGCGGATGGACTCATGCGGATTTATGTGCTTCAGCTCTTGGCGCGCTTCTTGCTGGAGTTGGCCTTCCTGTGTGGACAGTATGCCCTGTATGGACTCGCAGTGCCTGCCTCCTACGTGTGTTCAGACCAGCCCTGCCCTAACAGCGTCAACTGCTTTGTGTCCCGACCCACGGAGAAAACCATCTTCCTTCTCATCATGTACACAGTCTCCCTGCTCTGTCTGGCACTCAATATATGGGAGATGCTTCACCTGGGCATAGGTACCATCTGTGAAATTGTCCGCTCCCATCACATGCAGCTTCCTGATGATGAGCTGTATGGCCTGATGCAGGGGCAAGTTGTTCCTAACGATGAAAAGTTGAGGAGAGAAGATTACAGCAGCTACGAGTTTTCCTGGGATGCGCCATCAGCTCCTCCAGGATACAATATAGCCATCAAACCTCTTCTGCTCTCTCCAGCGAACCAAGCCAAACCTCTACCCATCACTGATCTCTCTAATGCCAAGATGGCATGTCGGCAGAACCACGTGAACATCGCTCAGGAAGAGCGTCAGCAGTACGCTAATAATGAAGACAACTTAAGCAGGGCGGAGAGCGGAGACGCTCCCAGGCGGGTCCGTAAGGACGTCCGTCAGCCTCAGAGCAAGTTGGAAGGTGACAGTCAAGCCTACAACCAGCTGCAGAGCCACAGTAATAACCACAGCAAGCCGCACCGTGAACGTAAACACCGGCTGGCCTCCAGACACGCTTCGAGCAAAGCCGAGGCCGACGGAAGCAGCAGCAGCGGCAAATACGGAGTGATAAAGAGCTCAGAGTGGATTTAAAGCGCAAACCGTGACATTTCTATAAACCCCCAGACAGCCACAGCATTTATGCAGTTTCTTTGTAAAAGGTGGAACGATCGGCCACTTATTTTTTTGTATACGCAAAAGCAGGGTGAAAAATACCGGGTGAAAATTTGCACCAGAGCTGCTGATAAAAGAAATAAATTCTTTTGCAAAAAAAATAAAATACTCTCACATTTGTTCAGATTTATTTTAAACATTTATATGATTAGTTAGTTGTTGTTCTTCTTTACATTTTGTGTTGGCCATTGCTTTTTTACTTGGCTGTGAGGAAACAGTGTAGAATAACCGATTATGGGAGTGCATTTATTGTTTTCCATGTAGCTATAGCAAGGCCTTGTTCAACCTTTAGGTGCCTCCTTTCTAAATAGCTGCTTTACACTTTGTACTCTGTGCTTGTGTTCAAGTGTTGAAGTAAACTGTTTTCTACATAATTTGCTCAACACCAGGGTCTGTATGGATGCTATGTTTTTTTGGTTGTTAAAACCTAGAGATTTATTTCTTATTGCTCAGAATTGTTTAGTTTTACTAATCCAGGTATAATGTAAACATCATAGAAAAGCTATGGATTGTTTTCCTATAGGAGACTTTAAAATATAACTTTAAATAACTTAACTCTGTTGATCACACTGTTGTGACTATTGTGACTATTTTACAAGCTGTTGTTGTTAGACTGTATGATTTCAGGTTCATGCTACTGTACAAAGTTTTCATTTTTACTATCATTATCCTGGTAGTTGTCAAAACAGAAGCAGTACAATGAGTTTGTGGTTTTTCCTAGGGCTTGTATGAAAATTGATTCTCATTCTCAATCTTTTTCACTGAGCCGGTGTTTCATCCTGTGAATAATATTTGTTACCAAAAGAGCATGATTTTAATAAAGTTTGTACAATTTTGTTGGTGTGGCACATTATACAACATCAGTGTGACTTATGGTATATTTAGTGCAGAAACCCGTTTATATGCCAGTAAGTGTACTAGAAATATTTACAGTTATAAGTTATTATGAATCATGAGGCATTTTTGAAATCAAAGACTCATTTTTTGAGAAGCTCTTTATTGACAAGATCTCAAACTGCTCCCATCGTCATGCTGCGTTTTACATCGTCACAACCGTACGAAATCTCAAAATGACATCACGGTGCGTAAACTAGACTTAACATACACAAGCGTATTTAATAGTGGTCTATTAATGAGGCAAGCTTGAGTGATAAATGACGTCTCCTATGTCAGGTCCTAACCAATGTAAAAGGTTAGTGGTCAGTTAAATGTCTAATTCCAGTTGATGTAAAGAGCAAGTGAACGCACCACAGGATGTGACGTTGCCTTCATGGTCACGTCTTCGCTAGTGTTTTTAAAAAGCGGCGGTTTGCTTTCTGGTCGACTGAGAGCAACAAACACTATATATAATCGCAGTTCTTCGTAACTGAGACGAAACGTAAGATGTTTTTGTTTGTTTCTGTCCGACGTTGTGGTGAACGTGATACCAGTCGAGAAACGTTTTAACGCGTTTTTTGTTGTCCTTCGTTGAGCTACGCTAGTTTGCTCGGGCTAACTAACCACAGCTAGGTTTGCTAACTAGCAGTGTTGCTAGTTAATGATACTTGTGTCATGCCGCTGTTGGGTGATTTTTATTAATATCAGCATGTTTTGCAGCGTCTTATATGACAAGTAAAATTGTTGCAAGCGTATTTCGAGCTGATGCTGCGTTGTAAACAATTTTTTGCCCCATTTTTAACTTTTAAAACAAAAATAGAAGGAGCTAGTTAGGAGTTACTTCACGTACACACGGAATAACGAGAGGCAACAAAAACAAAAATCAAACTAACCTAAAATTACATTTACTGGTGATCGAATGACATAACAATATATATAATAACAATACTGAGTATATGCTTGTATCGCCAGCATAAATTATTTCAGATAAAACTTGGGTTAAGTTTTTTGTGTTTGCTATATGGATATGAATAAAATAATCAAAATGATAACAATTAAAATGTCTGAAAACTAAAACAACATAAAATGTTCACAGACATATTGACGTGTTTGTTTGGTTTCTCAGTTTAACAGGGTCCTGGTGTTTTACAGTAAAGCTGTGACCTCTTTGCTGCATCGGGACCATGCAGCAGCGGACCACAGAGGAGCAAGGCCTCCTGGGTAAACTGGGTCCTGGGGAGAAGAAGCTGGAAGGCAAGACCTTCTACTTGGATGGCGTGAAGAAACGTTCAACAGCCCTGCTTTTGGAGGCCATCACTCTTCACGGAGGGGTATGTTGTTTATGTATAATGTGTTGTCCTGAATAAACAAACATTTATTAAAGTGCTGCTTTAATGATTAAAATATTTTAAAATAATAAACTGATGATTAAATGTTTCCTGTTTCTGATTCTTAAGAGGATTGAAAGTTTCCTACATAAAGATGTGAGTTTTGTTGTGACTGAGAGCCAGGAGGGCCCGAAGGAGCAGAAGTGTTCTAATGCTCAAGAAGGGACAAGCGGGACAAAAGAAGAACCGCATTGTCCCCTTAAACAGCAGGAGCGTGTCCTCAGCAGCGACAGGCAGCGACCTGTGACTCCTAGACCAGTGGTACTGGACAGTTTCTTATTTATAAAAATAAAATGTTGACATGTCAACAAACGCCTGTAACATACAACATCTGGACTGTGTTTTCCTCTACAGGCTTGTGGCAGTCGAGGGAAGGCCTTGCTTGAAAAAGCCATTCGCAACAGTGTAAGTAGCTGCCAAACGTTACTATAATGATTAGTCTTAAACTGTTTTATGTCAAAGACCTGCAGACTGTATGTGTGTTGCTGACACAGTGTGTTTGTGTCTTTGTCTGGCTTGCAGGAGCGACTGCAGGGCAGTGTTTTGGCCAATGCCCAATCATGGGGAGTGAAGATTTTGCACGTGAATGGTATCTTTTCGAATGGATCTGTAAATAAATAAATAAATTTGATCAATGTGCAGTAAACACTTCCTACCAGCAGGCGGCGCCATGTTTGTTTTCTGCTGTTCTCAAACTAGTTGTAGAACTAACATCCATCGTGAACATCTTGGATTGTTCCTTAATATGCTGTCAGACGTCCTTTTGTATTTAAAACTGTTGACCAGAGAGAGCTTCAGTGTGAAAAGCAAGAGGCATGAGGTAAGCTCTGTTCACTTTAAGATATATGCAAAGGATCAGTAATATGTAATTGTGTATAAATCAGCAAGTAGAAGCCAAATGTTCTTAAATGCAGTTGAGATTGTATAGATTTTGAGCCTGTGACGTCCATCTGCTAATGCTTTGCTAAAATAAACCGTCTTAAACTTTTTTATTTTTATGAAGAAGTCCTGCACCAAACAACAAGGTTGTGTCGTGAAAGGTTGGTTTTTATATATATATATATATATATATATTTTTTTTTTTTCTCTTGTTTCTTTTATTTCTCCAAAATATTCTGGAATTGTGTTGGTTAAAATGTTTTGAAACTTGTCTGGTTTACTTGTATGCAGCTACAGCTTTGAGATCACCTTATCTTAAAATTGAAGACTCAAGCAGGTGAGTTTAGTAAGATGTTTGTTTTTTGTTTTTAAATTTTAAAAATAGGGGTGACGGGGATATACAGACTACACCCAAAGTCTAAAAGAGCCTTCCTTTCAACAGTAATGACCTAGAAATAATCAAGTGCTTGTGCCCAGGTCCATTTATTGTTTAGTACCAGATTAGATCTTTTACTTGCTGTTGAAGCATAATGACAATGAAACAACAATGCTCATGCCCATCCTACCCCACTGGAAACCAGTTCTGGGGGTTTTAATTTCACCCAGGTGATTTTCTTAATTGAACCTGTTAAGTAGTCCTATCATGTAATGTGACAAGCCCCCACAGGGATGCTCCCCAGGAGCCTGGAGCTGTACCGGATTCGATTTCTATTTGGTGAGGCTTTGCAAGCTATACTGCATGTTACTGCAGGGGATTGTCATTGTTGGACTTGGATAACGTATGCCAGCACACAAACTGAACTCTATAACAGAACATTTATATTAATTTTAGCATTTAAATATCCAGCCTCCTTGCATTTGATTCTGTCTTCTTGTGGTAAAGCATTCTCCTCTTCTGTCCTATATCCAGGAAATTCAAACCCTTGCACTTGCAGTCTATGACCTTCCCGTCTCTGTGCTACTTGGGTCGATTCAGTCCCTTTGAGTCCCGCCCTCCTCCATTTGAAAAACGGAAAGAGCAAGAAGAAAATAAAACAAGGTTTGATTAACTGGACTGATGTCATCACTCGCACATTAGTCAATAATCTGTGGTCATTGCGTTTTTTTTTTTTAATTCTTTTAAATGCATTTATCTAATGCTGTTTTGAGGGACTTACAGTGCTGTTGTTTATTGTGTTTTAGGGAGAAGACAAAAGCTGAAAGCAGCATTCAGAACAAATGTGAAACCCCGCTGAGTTGTAATCCTTCACCTTGGCGACCTCGCAGGAAGGACCTGTCCTACTGCGAGTGCTGTCATCAACACTTCAATAATCTTGAGGAGGTGGAAATGTGCTATTGTTTTTGACTTAGAGATTTGTTGCATTCTGTCTTATGACACTAGGTCTCATACGGTCTTTTATCGTTCACTGCAGCATTTACAGTCTGATCAGCACCGTTCATTTGTACTGGATTCGTCAAACTACAGTGCGGTGGATCAGCTTGTAATTGCAATGTTTCCAGAATTTGATCCCAATCCATGTCAACAATCAGAACAAACATCCAGCAGGTTAGTTGTTTTTCGGAAAATATTTTGGAAAATCACAATTGTGTCTGTGTGTCACTGATATTTCCGTCTTCCTCCCAGACCACCAACACCTTTGCCCGTTGAGGATTTCTGTGATCTGGAGCCTCTCTCTGATATTGGGATGGAGGATGGAGTCTGGGCCCTGCAGCCAGAGGGTGCAGCACAGATCCCTAGCCCTTGTAGGGTCCCTCCTTCCTTTTGCTCCGCCGGTCCATCAGCGGACGATCAGCTTCCTAACCCAAATCCAGCCGCTCTGCCTGCAGACATACAGTCTTTCACTTCTGCTGGGATCCAGCCTCACACTTTCAGCCCTGTCATGCCTGTATTGGATACTGAACCACAACCTCACCCCTCAGCCTGCCAGCCGCCTGATAATCTCTCTCCGTACCCTATGAATCCGTGTGTCTCCTCTGACCCTTATCTTCTTGCTCCAGTCCTCAGTCCGCAGTTACTTAATTATTCCGACTTAATAGAGGTACACGGCTCCTATTCAGACCCCCCTGTACTTAGTCCTCAACAGTATGCAGTTGTGGAAGAAGACACTTGTGAATCTGTTCCTCCTCCCTCGGAGCCTGTAACAAATGCAGACGGAGCGAAGGTGTCAAACCTGGAAAGTCCTTTAGTTTTTAGGAGGATCACGTGTTCCAGCAGAGCTCTGGAGTGCGATAAACTGGCTTCATGCAGGTCTCGATCGCTTCCTCGGCCTTCGTCTACAGCGCTCAACCCCAAGAAGCGCTGCCGTTCGTCCAGTCCCATAATCAGCCGGAGCAAAAGGAGGCGGATCACTGTGAGCTTTGGTTACAGCTGTACATGGACCGAACAAGAGCTTACGTCAGCTCAACCAGACAGTGACCTATTGGCCAGACCTGAGGCCTCTTATGAGCTACAGTCTTGTTCAAACTCCCACGTCTCATCCATGTCCATTACATCCACCGTGGACTGTGGCTCAAAACAGACTTTTGACACGTTTTGCGTTCCTGCTGTACAGAATTTCACCGCTCTACCACATCAGATTAACATTTTGTGTCACGGTCGCGCTTCTGTTGCAGATCAGCCATCGTGGCCGTTTTTCTCACCAGCTAAGAGTTTTGATTGTCCCCTTCCCAGTAAGAACTCTCTCAGCGGTCCTTCCAGTCAAGACTCTCAGCGTTCGCTCTCCCACTCTACCTCCGTGTGCATTGAGTCCGCCCTCATCCCAGACTTCGCCGCCCTCTCCCAGTCCTCGGACTCTGACTGGGACTGTGAGCTGGTGTCGCGTATGGGCCCGGCCTCCGCGGCGCCCCTGTCACCCACTGAGCAGAGCGCTGAGCTGGACAAGGAGCTCCTCCACAGGCGCTGCGCCTGGACGCACAACAGCAGCTACGAGTCACGTCTGCACACGGTTCTCCAGCCGCCCGCTCCAGGAGCTTCTCTGTGCGGGGAGGATGTGGAGCCTTCAGCCTTTTCCAGGACTGTTGTACAGACCGTCAAGGTTCAACACTGAATCTGAATCCTTTTTCTTTTTTTTCTTTTTTTGGGGATTGTTGCAAAGAACTGCAGAAAGGACAACATGGATGCTGCACATTTTACTTCATGAAACAGAAGGTGGCACTTAAGCTCATGAAATGAAGTAATTGTATTATACATTAAATAAATATTTACAACATAGTAAAACCTTAAACTTTATTGGTTCTTTTTAAAATTGTAGCACCCATTCCCACGTTTCCGCTTCAGTCCCAGTCTTCCAGCAGCTGTGTCCAGTAGCACATTGTGATGAGGGTTTTCTGAAGGGGGCGATTCTCAATTACTGGAAGTGCTGCATCTGGATCAGATCCCACACTGATGGTCAAACAGACGAGGCGTCGCTAGAGTGGCGCGCGCTCGCATCCGGCCACACAAACCGCCTGATTAATGTCAAGTTGCTCTTGGAGCCGTTTGAAGGTGTGCCAGAGGAGAGGTGAGTTTTAAAGTATAAAGTCACCTACGAGCATCGCGATGAGGAGGATTTTTGTTCAGCGTTGTTAAATAAATGCTTTTAACCATCAGAGGTATAACATGACGTGCTGACTGTAACCCGGAGCCACAGCGCAGGACAAGGACGAGGCAAGGGTAGCGGTAGGTCGATGCGTTGGCTCATCAGCTTGACTTCCTGCTGACGCCAACAGTGCTTGATATCTAATTCCACTCTGTCGCAACCATTAACCATCTGCATCTGATGGAGGGATGCTCTGGTTAAAAACCGGACCTTTGGTCCGTCACCAAAGACCCCAGAGGTCCTGCTGCTTCTGAGCCTACTCCTAATTGAGAGAGGATTCACTTAAATTGGGGGGGGGGGGCGTCTTTGAGGGTCTGGGTCCCAGTTTTGGACCCATCGGGCGTCGACAGATCTTGTGGGTGGGCCCGTCGAGCCCCACGTGCTTCTTGTTTCCCGCTCCTCGCGCAGCCTCACATCCTTCGGCGTCGTTCACATCAGGCTGGGGAGCGCGTGTGCGCGCGCCAGTGTTCCGGGGCTTGGTGACGCCGACTCGTCATGCCGCTGCAGCCCAGAGGAGGACCAGCATCAGGGGGCTTTTGAGCTCGAGGCGGGACGGAGAAATGCGGGCGTCGCGTCGTGCTCGTGCTCACCGTGAAGCCCAGTCCTGCCGTCGGCTCATCTAAGCGGCGCTGCTCGGACTCAGACGCCGCGGGGACTATGTGAGCACCATGCTCGCTGTGGGGTGCCTGCTGTTCGCCGCGGCGTGCGCGCGGTGCACCGCGACAGGTGAGCGGCACCGGGAGCCGAGCAGCTGTTGAATGCGCGTCGGCGAGCGGCTCCGGGCTGACGTTTCGGACTTGTGCCCCGCAGGTGCGGAGGAGCGGTCGCAGCCCGCAGAGGAGCGCGTGCAGCCCAGGCGGCTCCTGCAGCAGATCCACACGGAGGAGGAGCTGCTCCACAGCCGCCTGGACACCCGAGTGAGGAACTCCACGGCGGGGGTGCGGGTGAGTGACGCTTCCCGGCTCCCACGCGCGTCCAGGGTTGAACACGTCCGGATCGGCCCGTTTCTCCGTGCATGTTACGTAATTGGCTCTAATTTGCATAAGGTAGAGCTCGTCCGTCCTGCGAATAAAGGCTGCTTCCTTTCAACAGTCTAATTGAATTGCATGGTTCCGTCCACCTCTGGATTCACAATCAATTTCACGAGAAAGGAGCTAAAATGATTATGACTATGGTGAATCGCTTGAATGTTTGTCACAGTGGAACTGATCGTGTAACAGGATCTTCAGTAAAGCGATGAAAGCCGCATCGCGCCACAGCTCATTCCTAAAAACTATAACCCGCAACTCTCACCCGCCGCTCACCTCCCTCTGTCCTCTCTCTCTCTCTCGTCGTCGGGGTCACGTGATGCCCGGGGCCTCAGCCCATCCCTGCTCTGGTCCAAGCCCTTAGATTATATTTCACACCTCTACCTGTCCTCTCGCGTTACCTTTGCTATAAACACTGTCCGTCAGTGGATATGACACAGGTCTGACCTTGGGCTGCCCTCTGTGCTCAGCAGTTGACTGTAGCCTGGTCCATAAGCCCTGGTGCTCATAACCCACATTTCGAGTGGAGGAATAGACTGATGCTAAGTGTGTAATCACTAATGAGACCCGTCCAGTGAGCACTGGTGGCCGCTTCGCCTTGTGATGTGGTCCTGATGATGCTCGGAGGCGGAGGCGGATGCGGAGCGATCACCGGGGGAGGGCGTCCCCTGTTCGCAGAGCCTCCGTCGCTTCGTTTCACGTTGAACATCTGTCCGTCTCGCTTCCTCCTCCGCTCTCCCCGCATCATTTCGCCACGTCTCGTTCTATGAGAGTCCGCTCAGTCTTCCTGCCTCCTCTTTCTTCCAGCCCATCCATCTGGCACAGAGCAGCTTCCTGGTGGAGGCTTTTGGCACGTCCTTCATCCTTGACCTGGAGCTGAACCAGTAAGTCCCACCATTCACTGTGTGATGACTGCGCTCCCATGCGCAGCCTTTGTCTGTCTTCATCCACCCCTGCCACCAGCATACTGTGCAGCCTGTGTGTTGGCGGGCCTAGTGGACCCGTGAGTAGTAGGCTGTGTGACGCGCCTCTCTCTTGGCACACGTTCTCTCTAATGGACTGAGCGCTGGCGGGCCGAGCACTCGCAGAACAGCGGGCCGAACGGACCTTGGCCGTTCGAATGCACAAGTGCCGAGTTGGCAGATTGTTAATGGGGGTTAAAGAGTGGCACCAGTCACGGCGTTTGATGAGGATTAATACATTTAAATTAAATTAATGACTTCTAAGATCCTCTAATAGTCATAGTGTAATAGTAAAACACTGATTTAATCATGGATTTTTAATAATATTAAATTAAGACTCGGCTTAATTGAATAGCTGTGTTTGTTTTTCTCACTTCTCCCCAGCAACCTCTTGTCTACAGACTATGTGGAGCGTTACTATAATGAGGATGGACAGCCGGCCCAGACTGCGGTGAGACTATCCTACAGAATACTCGTGTTTTTGTCTTTCTTTTTTCAACACCAGTGAAGAAGATATCCCACCCCGGCGCGCGTCAGGTCTGCAGGTCTGAATCATGTGTCTGAGTCTCATCTCCGCACCCTCTTTCTGTCACCGCTGCCTCCATTTCACTCTTCCTCTGCCAAAGACCACCTGACCAATCAGTAGGTGTTACCGTGGTAACCATCACTCAGCAGCAGCAGCAGCAGCAGCACTGCGACTCTACTTTGTCATGTTGTGAGAAGAATATAAATTATTTCTAGAAACAACTAATTACAGCATTTCTCTGCTGTGACCTTAACATAACACAACAACTCTGGTTTTCCTCCGGTTCTTCATTTTTTTGCTGATCCTGAAGATGTTCTTTTTTGTCGCGTCTCGTTTTCCCTTCACATGACATTGCCGTCCAGCGACTCCTTTCTCGTGCTCCGCTCAGCAGACATGGAGCCTTCCCTGATTCCGTCCGATAAATGTCCAGCCCAATCGCTTTCTCTCCGCAGGACGTCGCCATTTATTTACCTGCTGCGTGGCTTTTAATGCTGCGCCGATTCGGGACCCGAATTTCGTCCACGTGATTCGTTTTCCCGCGTGAGTGGCCATTATTTCAAGTGCATACATCATCTCTGAAAAGTGCACTCAGTCTCCCACAGTCGGTATGTGTCTGCTGTGTCAGGCAATTTGATTTCCTCCATTTAGCCTCGTAATCCTACATTTTATTTATTTATTATTTGCCCGGGGCTAAGTGCTGCCGGCCGTCTCCCTCTTGGGCATATGCACGACCAAAGTCTCTTTCTGGAGCTGAATATACAGTAAATTAGCTCGGTGAGAGTAACTTTTAATGAATCCCATAACAAAGCGTCGTGTTCCATAAGAAACGTGCTTTTGCAATTCACATCAGACTCTCCGGATGTTTAAATCGGCCTCAAAGTAAAGTTTGGCCGAGCATGAAGGACAGCGGCTCCCTCTTGCCTCTTTTCTCCCGGGTCTATGGAGCGTGCCAGACGACAGCGGGCTCAGGTGGCAGACACCACTTATTTGGGTTCATTACCAACACCTGAAACTGACCCCCGTCGCTCTCGCACGCGCGCACCTGGACGCACGCGTCCCGAGGGGCTGCGTCCGCGGCGTCCGACTCGTCCTGGGAGACGTCCGAGGGCCGCTCTGCCGCGTGGCGTTCGCTGTCCCCGGGACAAAATCCCGCTTTTTGGCCCCTCGTGCGTCGGACCGACGGCTCCTCTCCAGTTGTAGTAACTCGATCGTTCCTGTACTGTGAGAGGCCCCGTGGAAACACTATATGATCATCCAGCTGGAGCCTCTTAGGGGATTATGAATAAACAGGTGCAGGTATCTGGAATGGAGGTGTACAGGTAACACCTTACAGCCGATCCCGTAGCAGCCTGACTCTGAAAGCAGATTCGGTTTCCTGTGGCTCCCTCCTATAGCTTAAGTGATCGCAGCCATTCAGACCCACTGCTTTCCCCGGCTGAAACTCAACTCACCCGCAGCCTCCGCAGGTGTAGGCTGTCCCACGCGCCGACCCCCCGGGGTCAAAGGTGAGGGGTCGGCGTGCGTGCGGTTCACCGAGGCTGTGCTGTGTTTGCAGGGAGGGGAGCACTGCTACTACCACGGGCGCGTGCGTGGGGCGCCGGCGTCGTGGGCCGCTCTGTCCACCTGCCACGGCCTGCGGTGAGTCCAGCGCCGCATCGAGGGTCCGTTCCTCCGCACGTTGAGCCTCCAGGCGCCTCAGCGCTCCGTTCCTGTGCTTGTGTGTTGCAGGGGGATGTTCTCCGACGGGAAGTCCTCGTACGGCATCGAACCCGCGGGCGGCGAGCAGGCGAGTTGGTGGCGAACGGTCTAAGCAAATGCCGTCTCCGTTTCTCCGTCCGTGACTCACCTTTACTCCAGATTGTCTTACTGTCTCTGAGTTGTGATATGGAACATATTGAGTTGATACGCGATCCACCACTACTGTAACACGTGCCGGTCGGATATCTGAGAGAGATATCGTCTAACGGAGAGATTTAAAATGAGCCCCAAAGGTTAAGAGGCTTTTTAGATCTTTAAAAAATATTCACATTTGATTTTGAACTGAAACAGAGACATGATGGAGTGTGTGAGTGTGTGAGTGTGTGTGGGGGGGGGGTGAATTAGAAGCAGAGCTTTTTTCCATTAAGGCCCACAGTAATCGAAGTACAGCTCAATTACACAGACAAGGAGAATGGGATCAATAGCCTCTCAGCTCATCGTCGAGCTCTTTCACTCTCTCGCTCTCTCTCCCGCTCTCTCTCTCTTTCCCTCGCTCTCCTCGGCTCCTCAGTCGGGTCATTTTCATAAAGTATTTATCCTCAGCTCAAGTGTACCACAGTGTCCAGTTGTGTTATTGCCATTATAACAGCCGAGTGATTGGTGAATTATGCATCAGAGCACTTTGCTCCCCGCTGATCCACACGAACCTCGGAGGACGCGGCGGCTGCTGTCACGATGGCAAAATCTCTGACTTGGTGCTGAAGTCCAGCGTGTGTGTGTTGCCGTGCCCTCAGGACCACCGCGAGCAGAGGGACCACATCGTGTACCGGATGCCAGACGTCGACCTGTCTCCTCCTCCCTGTCCAGGTAGAACCTGTCCACATACACACACAGTGTCCTCCTCGCCACCCGTTCCTCCGCGTCTCCTCCTCGTCTTCTGCCCGGCTCCTTCTCAGGATTCATGTCCCCCCTTCTTCCTGTTACCCAACTCCTCACCCAACCTCCCCCCACCCATCCCCATTTAGCCGGTTCCACTCTCCGCTTTCCTCCTTCCTCCTGTGCCGCCTGTGTGATATTGATCTCTCCCGCGGATCAGAGAACTAAAATACATGCTTACATCCCGGAATGATGACTTGCTGCTTTTCTATTTCACTCTGTGTGTGTGTGTGTGTGTGTGTGTGTGTGTGTGTGTGTGTGTGTGTGTGTGTGTGTGTGTGTGTGTGTGTGTGTCAGGATGCTCTGAGGAGCAGGAGCTGAAGGATGGAGACGACCGGTCTGGAGAGGACAAGCCAGCGCTCGAAGGGCTGAGACGCTCGAAAAGACAAGTCAGTTTTCAAGCAACCTCATTATTATGGAAACAGTAGAACCTGAAAGAGTCTGCTACATGTTCCCTTCTGAAGGGCAGAGGTTTAATCACCATCAGCATGCGGTTGTGTGCGCTGTGTGAGTCATGGTTTCACCTGGTGTGTGTGTGTGTGTGTGTGTGTGTGTGTGTGTGTGTGTGTGTGTGTGTGTGTGTGTGTGTGTGTGTGTGTGTGTGTGTGTGTGTGCGTGTGTGTGTGTGTGCGCACGTGTGTGTGTGTGTCCTGTCTGAAGGTCGTTTTGACAGTGAAACTCTGTCTGAACCCCCTCTGTCTCCTCCAGGTGAGGAGAGGCCAGCGCACAGTCCAGACTGAGACCAAGTACATCGAGCTGATGGTTGTCAACGACCACGAGCTGGTGGGTCACGGCTCTGTTCCCGTCTCAGCCTCATCTTTGTAAAAAAAAAAAAAAAAAAAGCTGCACAGAATAGGATGAAGAGGCAGTAACACCTCTTTCTTCTCCTCCTCTTCCTCGTAGTTTGTGCAACTCCGTCGTTCTGCCACTCAGACCAAGAACTTTGCCAAAGCAGTGGTGAACATGGCCGACGCGGTGAGTGGTTCAGAAATGGATCAGTGTTCACAGAAATACAAGTACTGGGAGCTGATTATAAGCGCCCACTTCCTGTCATCTGTTTTCTAACTGTGGCACCGCTTCACATAGCTGACAGGACGCGACAGTCGCCACATTTCAGGACTTTTTTGTGCAGATGAGACATTGGGCCGGCTGCGTGTGGTGCCACTAAAATGTATGAATGTGAAATCTAAATCGTTAGTATTTTACTCCAAGGCTCAGATGTGGAATGCTTTGCTGTGAGTCGGGGACAGATGGTGGTCGCAGTGGGATTTCCATCTCTGCCAGCGTGTCCGTGATGCTGGAGCGCTCCCATCATCATGGGAAACCCTTCACTGACTGGGACACATGTAGTGATGTTGGTTGCCATGACAACCAGCTGCTGCCGTCTGAAGACGACCGGGAATCTTTAAAATAGAAGAGTGTGTCTATCCGTCTGCCTGGAACCTTCATTAACCTTTCTGTTCAGCTGCTGCATGTGATTCTCGTCCCATGTGCTGTAGATGTAGTCACAAAGAACCAAAATAAATGTATTAACCATGCATCACTTTTTAAATTTCTCTCTTTATATTCATTTAGAGGCTTCAGCCGTTTCGTCCTCATCTTGACTAGATGCAGCTGCCCGCTCTTGATCTAGATCTCCCCTTTGTCCAGATCTATAAGGAGCAGCTGAACACTCGCATCGTCCTGGTGGCCATGGAAACGTGGTCGTCTGAAAACAGGGTCTCCGTGGGCGACGACCCGCTGCTCACCCTGCGCGACTTCATGAAATACAGGAAGGAGAGCATCAAGGAGCGCTGTGACGCTGTGCACCTGTTCTCGTAGGTTCTTTTTTCATCCTCTGCTCCCACGTCTCTTCTTTCTTTACTCCTCATCTTTTACATTGTTTTGCCTCTTCCTCCTCCTCCTCCATACTTCTAACCTTTCTCGACCTTCTTGTTTCTTTCGTCTCATCCTCCTCCTACTTCTTTTTCCTGCTTCCCTGTCTTTGATTTCTCTTATTCATCTGCGTCTCCACTCTATTGTCCTTCTCCTCCTCCTTTGCCTTCTTAAATGGCTCCTCCTGCTGCTCCTCACAGCCGTGTCCCTGTCTTTCCTGCAGCGGGAGGACATTCATGAGCAGCCGCAGCGAGGCCGCCTACATCGGTGGCATCTGCTCCGTCACCAGGGGCGGAGGCATCAATGAGGTGAGACGGCAAAAATCCGGGGGAGCCCAAATGTTTTGTTTATGGTACGATTTAAAGTCGAGGTGGTTTCCTCTCCTTCAGTTCGGCAGCGTGGGCCCCATGGCCATCACCTTGTGTCGGAGCCTCGGCCAGAACATCGGCATGCTGAGGAACAAGGAGCGAGCGTCTGCAGGCAAGACCAGCAGACCTTGTGCACAAAAACTTTCAGACTGGGACAGATCATCTCGCTTTTGCTTTACTAACAGCTCCCTCATGTGGTGGTATTTCAACAGTGCAAAGCAGCATTTAATGAAAGTGTGTGTGTGTGTGTCCAGGAGACTGCCGGTGTCCAGATCCGTGGCTGGGCTGTATCATGGAGGACACAGGGTTTGCATGATTCCTGTTCAGGCAGCATTTTTACTTTCGTGTCATCGTTTCTCCTCGGTTTATGTGTGTACTGTTACTGCTCAGGTACTACCTCCCTAGGAAGTTCTCTCGCTGCAGCATAGACGAGTACCTGCGCTTCCTGCAGCAGGGGGGAGGGAGCTGCCTCTTCAACAAGCCCAGCAGGGTGAGTGAGGAGACCACTTGCTCTGTTGCCTGTTTTGTCCCGATGCGCCGGCTGATCCCCCGTACGTCCGTGCTGCTTCCAGCTGCTGGATCCGCCCGAATGCGGCAACGGATACGTGGAGCCGGGAGAGGAGTGTGACTGCGGATTGCTGGTGGTGAGTCTCCTCTATCTAGCGGCGGTGCTGCTGGGCCCACGAAGGCCCTCACGGCTGCTCTCTGTAACCGCAGGAGTGTGCGCGGAGCGGAGCCAGCTGCTGCAAGAAGTGCACGCTTACCCACAATGCAATGTGCAGCAACGGGCTCTGCTGCAGAGACTGCAAGGTGCGTGAGCCGGACCGCTCCTCACCGCTGACCGCACCCTGATCCGCCTCATCTCATCTCATCTCCCCCTCCTTCTGTCTGTGACAGTACGAGCTGAGAGGCGTGACCTGCCGCGAGGCCGTCAACGACTGTGACATTCCCGAGACCTGCGTGGGAGACTCCAGCCAAGTAAACGCGGCTCTGACACGTCTGGGAGATATTTCTGTGTGTTTGTGTACAGTGTGTGACTCTGAAGATAATCTCCCTGCTCCTGCAGTGTCCTCATAACGTCCACAAACTGGACGGCTACATGTGCGATGCTGGTCAGGTAGAGTCACGCTTCTCTTCTTCATCTCGGTTCCTCTCCTCGTCTTCATCACGTTCACTCGTCTCCCCCTCATCCTCAGGGCCGATGCTACGGAGGCCGCTGTAAGACCAGAGATGGCCAGTGCAGGACTCTGTGGGGCTACAGTAGGTTTGGATGCAGCATGAAGCCTTATCTAATGCATTTTGATGCAGCAAACAGATGTTCTCCTCTCAGACTCTGCAGACAGGTTTTGCTACGAGAAGCTGAACTCCGAGGGCACGGAGAAAGGCAACTGTGGCCCAGACCCGGGCGGACACGGATGGGTTCAGTGCAACAAGCAGTGAGTGGAAACGCGCCTCTTTGGACCTGGAGCTGTTACCTCGAGCATCTTGTTGACGTCCCTTCTTCCCATTTGCCCCCACCAGAGATGTCCTGTGCGGTTTGCTGCTGTGCACCAACCTGACGGCTCAGCCGAGGTTCGGCGAGCTGCAGGGGAAGATCACCAGCCTGACAATCCACCACCAGAACCGATACCTGGACTGCAGGTGAGGCATCTTTTTGGTGCTGAGGCACTGAAAATTTAACTAATAAGGAGTATAACTGGAAATCCAACTCACAACCCCCCTCAGGGGGGGCCACGCCGTGCTGGACGACGGCCTGGACCTGGGCTACGTAGAGGACGGGACGCCCTGTGGTCCAAACATGATGTGTCTGGAGCGCCGCTGCCTCCCCGTCCCCACCTTCAACCTCAGCACCTGCCCAGGCTCCTCGTCTTCACGCATCTGCTCCCACCACGGGGTGAGGCCCCCTCCCCCCCTCCCTCCCCCAAATACAGGTACAGAGATGACAGCGCATCATTCACGTGGCTTCTCTACAGACGTGCAGTAACGAGGTGAGGTGTATATGTGACCCGGACTACACGGGGAAGGACTGCAGCGTGTTTGACCCCATCCCCATCCCAACGCCACCGGACGGCCCGGAGAAATACAGAGGTGAGCCGCGCTGGGTCTGTTCTGGACAACAACAACAATGTTACACAAAACTACCAATGCTGTACATCAGATGCCCGTTTCCCGGCTGACCCCTGCACTCCCACAGGTCCCAGCGGTACCAACATCATCATAGGCTCGGTCGCCGGTGCCATTCTGGTGGCAGCGATAGTCCTGGGGGGAACGGGCTGGGGCTTTAAGTAAGAGCCGTGGCATGCCTCCCTCCGTGTGCGTGCCTGCTGTGTCCCCGCTCCGCCGCTGAATGCCGCTCCGCTTGCCGTCCGGCCCGCTGGGCCTCGCTTTGTCGCATCTGCAGCCTCTGCTGGATGAAAGAAGCATGAACCGATTCCCACTAACAGCTTTTCTCGGTTTCTGCTTGAGTCATTTCGCGGCTCCAACGATCATTCCTGACAGATCATCGCCGTGTCTGCCCTCGATTGGCTGCGGTTGAGGTGCATTGTGGGTAATGCGGGTGCTCCCCTCCTTCCTGTGCTTGGATTCACACTCCTCGATCCCGGCTTGCTCGCGCTTGTCTTGCGGTGGCACGTCTGCAACAGCCTTCGGGTTCCTTGCATGTGCTTTTCCAAAAGAATTTCCCCCCCGTCGTGAAGCGAAGCGTGACGGTCTCACGTGTCTTTCTCCCTGTGTTGTCTTTGTGTGTCCTCCACGTCCTGATCCAGGAACATCCGGAGAGGAAGGTACGACCCCACCTTTCAGTCCTGATCCGTCTTCCACATTAATGCCATTGGTTTTATAAGCTGTTGTCTGTTCTTAGCATACGTTTGCCTCAGTATCGTTTGCACTGTCACTAAAAGCACTGACATGTCTGATGTTGTGTTTATTTCTCATTTCTCATGACTTTCAATACCAAGTCAAATGGTTAATGATCTTTATGAATTATGTTAATTTGGATTAACTACTCAAATTAACACAAGTGAGGAAATATACATTTACACGTACTTTAGACAATTAGTCTTTAGCTCCTCATTGTCAAATAAGTTTCCATTTCAAAGTCTTCTCTTTGTGTTTGTGTCTGTAAATCACTGAAAAACAAGGCTCATTATTTAGTCGACTGTTACAGAACATGAGCTTTTTATTTGATTATGAAACAGTAAATGCAACCAACAAAAGGAAACTCTAATATAACTAAGCATGTTGTGTTTGATGTTTTTTTTTTGTTTGATGTTATATTTTGGCACATTGATTTTTATGTAGTCACTTACTTTAATTTAATCGGGTTTGAATCATTTAAGGAGGATCTTGGGTCAGAAATTGGCCATTCTAGATAATTCTCCTGTTGCTTCTATGAGGCTGCTTCATTTTCTTCTTCTCTCCTCCTCCTCTTTCCTCCCTTTTCCAGGTCTTCTGGTGTTTGAGCCGTGTCTCCTCTGTCCTGTATTTCTTACACCGCGTCTGGTCCGTCCTGAGGAGACAAAACAAACGCGTCTTCCACTTTAGACCTTCCACCTCAGACCTTTTCTCCTGCTCCATCCGTATTTTGTCCCTCGGGATCGTCATTGTTTGTGATGCGGGAGCCACGGGGACGCGGTCGCATCTGATGGCTGGCGTTGTTGTCGTCAGCATTGTTTTTATTTAGTCCTTTTTTTGTGTGGCTTGTTCTGAAGGAGACACTGCTCACTCCCTTCCACTGCTCATTGCGCTTGATCCCTTTAAGTGATTTCATGGATGAAGCCTGCGTCTGTAGATTCATTTTTGTACAACTCTTCTGTTTCTACACAGTAACTGTATTTAACCTTATGGAAGTGTTTCAATATTACCAAATAGTGAATGTTGGTATTTAACCTGTGTAGGTGAGGGCCGCCTTTACATTCCACAGTAAAGAGCCATAATTGCGCAGTAGTTCATTTAAAATTAGTGCTTCTACACAGTAATATGCATTAACGTATGAATGTATAGTTCACGCCTGACGACACGAGACGTTACTGCAGCCACAAGCTCCATAACCAACCAATATGCATACGGATATGCTCAACACGGGTGCTGATGGAGGTGATGTACCATGAGGTTGACGGCAGCCACTCGATTGGAAGCACGAGTCTGAGGGTTTTCCTGCTGCTCAGCTTCACAGGGAGATTCAGTTTCAGGGACGCTGGATTTTTAACGAGCTGCAGGAAAGACGTGTAAACGCAGCACATCTCTCACCTGCATGTAAAGCAAAGGGAGTTTTAAAGTAGTTTAAAGCTGCAAGGACATGAAGTAGACACAAATAGAATTTAAGACCATTTTAATATGCTTAAATAACCAAGGATTCAAATTCATAAGACTTAAAGCAATAAATGTTAGTTCTTCTTTTAACGTTAGACATGTTGGGAGCTTCATATCACCAGTCACGATCAAAACGTTCAGTAGCACAGGAGCAGGAAGATCCACGTTACACTGCCAGTCGACCTGCAGTAGCGCCACAGGAATGAGCGTCCGCTGCTGCACTGAAACGACGAATCAGGACGAGCCAGTGAAGCGCATTAACCCTTTCATCAAACCCTCTGTCCTGTGAACACCGTACAATCAGAAGCTCGGCTCGAAGCTCAGGTCACATTTCGTCCTCCACCGCTGTCTGTGATCTCCCGCGTCGGCGGCGTCGGCCTTTGTTTATATACAGTGTCAATGCTCCCACTGTCCATGAGAGCTCATTAAATCATACAGTAAGTGGGAAAGCGTGGCTGTGTGTTCTTTCCCAGCAGGGAGTCATCTGTCCTGAACGTGACGCATTAGCATGTTTATACCTGTGACTGATTCCTACACGGTCTAGGGCAGATTTGTAAATACTTCTGAATATTTACCGCAGACCAGTGATGCTCCTGCAGGTTTGTGGGGGAATGGAATGAAATCCGAGCAAACAGGAACCCGGTTTGTCCCGGTTCCTTTTCTCATTATGTACAATAAAATGCATCTACTGGAGGATTTCGCCCGTCTCGTGAGTCGCTGAATCAAACGGCGCACGCTTGTTGGGCCGATGCCACTGTTTGAGAGGTTTTAGAGCCAAATAGGACCAATGACCCAGTGATGTGTTCCTGCTCTCGTCTCCTCACGCGTCCCACTCCCCGGCGTCTCCTTTGCCCTTTTCCTGCCTCCAGTCGGCGTAGATCCACTCCTCGTAGTCTCCCAGACCTTCAAACTCAGCATCAGGCGACTCTGCTTCTGGTCCCTGAAAAACACCGTCCTCATCTTATTAGAAGTGTTGATGCTGACGCGCTCGGAGGGGTTCTCATGAAGTGAGTCCGGTTTAAACCGTCACCTCGTCATCCAGCCGTAGGTTCTGCTCTGCGAACGCCAGCATCTGCCTCTGAGCCACGATCTGGTTGTGGTGTCGAAGCGCCTCCTGTGAACCATTCAAAACCAGCTGAGATCACGTGGAGCGGTTTAATGCGCAGCTGCGTCGCGCGCCTCACCGTCCGGGGGGCGAAGTGCTCCGGCCGGAGGCCCCACTCCGCGCCGTAGGCTTCGTGATACAGCAGGTTCTGCTTCATGACCTGGTCCTCGGGTTCGAACAGGGCGTGGCTGCGCGCGCACGGCGCCGCCCTGCGCCCGTCGTTCACTGAGGCGGACGCACAGGTGAGTGCTGACGCGGCGGCTCGTTAAAAAAAAAAAAAAAAGAGCACGTGCGACCGTGAACCTACGTTTGTAATAAGCAAACTGGAGGTAGTGGTAAACGGTGGCCACGAACTTCTCCACGAAGTAGCCGCCGACGTTGGGCTTCAGGTTCTCCTCGCACCTCAGCTTGCACCTCAACACGTCGACGTAGACGCCTGCGCGAGGCAGACGCCGCCGCTCAGCGTTGACCTTAGTGTCAACACACACACACACACACACACACACACACACCTGCTAGAAGCGTGTAGAGCTCCTCGGCCGGCGACACGGTCCGCCTGACACAGCTCGTGCTCGTGCACGTAGAGCCTCAGAGCGTCCTCCAGGGGCTCCACGCCGCCCGCGTAGTCGCCAGAGACGATGAGCTTAACGCCCTTTAGAAAAGAGGCCTGGAAGAGAAATGTGCTGACAGAGGAGCCACCTAGAAAAGACACCGCGACCCACTGTGGGCGGCCCGTACCTCATACGGACGCTCCTCGTAGTCGGTGAGGAACCCGCTCACGTCGTACTCGCGCGTGTACGCCTCCATCACCTGGAGCATCTCCTGGAGGAACGTGTGGGCGCAGGGCACGGCCCTCTGCAGGTCGCGGAGCTGCGCGCGCACACGCGGCGAATCACTTCATGTGCGGCTTCGGCAAATAGGGAAAGCGATCACGTGACTCACCCTGGCATACGCAAAGTGCAGGTATCTGTAGGGAGATCTCCTGGTGAACTCCTCCAGGACGTTCGTGGCGGGCGGAGGCAGCTGCAGCGCGGGGAACTGCGCTCTGCACTCCCTCTGGCACCGAGCTCCGGTCAGAACGCGCCAGTGCGCGCGCAGCTCCTGGTTCGACTCCGCGGCAGACGGCTCGTGGTGGTCGCTTTTATTACAGCGCAGCGCGCAGCGGCGCGCGCCCTCCTTCCGCAGGCGCCACGAACGCAGACTTTCCTCCAAGTACTGAATCGCCTCCGTCCAGTTCCCCGCTGCGTAACTGTCCAGAGCCCGTCCATAAGCGGCGGTGACGGGCATGAGCTCTGCGGGGGGGCGTCTGGAGGTGGGGGGCGGCTGATGAGCGGCTGTCATAAAAACAAAGGTCAGACAAAGCAGCGTCAACAACGCGCTTCCTTGTGCGTAAAATCTACCCATGTTAAAACGAAATCCCGCACTGCTCTGCGGCTGTTTCCTCCCACTAACCTGCAGAGTGGGGGTCTGCTCAAGTGCTTAGGGGCTGTGGGAGTTCCGGGATTGGGCCCTTCAGGGGTTAATGTCTCAGGTTTCTCGCGGCTCCTGCGTTCCGTTACTGGACTGGCGCAGAAAGAGACGCGTCCGCGCAAACTGCGGCTCATCCGTGCGGCGGATGTCACAACTTTTGCCCGTGCGTGCGTTGGTTTCTACTTCTTGAACAGCACGCAGGCTCCTCCGGCGGACGTGGATGCTCGCCACAGCTGTGCGCAGCGGCACTTAGAACCAGCGGGGAATTTCAAAATAAAAGCGGACGGTTTTAAACAAAATGGGGGGATGGGAGTGGATTGCGTTTCATTGATCCGCCAAAGTTTTAGAAAGACGTATCACATTAGCATGAAGGCAAATAGTACGTGTTATTTGTACTATATATGCCCATTCTATTAAAACCCCTGTAAAATTAAGCGCTTACAAACGATATTTTATTTTTTAAAGGAAGTAGTCCTCTTATCATCACGGCGAGCTTGGCGGAGGCGCTTCCCACTTCCAACTTCGACTTTTCTTCCCCCTGTTGAAACTCCGCACAGTAACCTGGAGATTGTCCACGTTTACAGCGCCGTGTCGCCGCCGTGCTCGTTTACATCTGCGGCCCTCTGCTTAAGGCGCGCGTGCGCGCGCGACCACGGGCCCTCACTTCATTATCTTTCCGATCCTTTTTTTTTTTTAAGTTGCGACGCGATCCTTTGAACATGTTTGCCTGCTGCGTCGCCGTTTTCATCCTCTCTACGTGGTCTTCCGCGGACTGTAACCCCAGTCCCGTTTTGGGAGATGTAGTCGTGGACAGATCCTTCATTCCGCAAGTCTGCGCCAGGGAAGCGAAAAGCGGGGATTACGTGCGCTACCACTACAACGCCACGTTCACCGATGGAAAAGCGTTTGATTCGAGGTAAGATCCTCATTCCTGCTACAAAGGCCCCAATCTGAGCTGTAGCAAAGTTTTACATCAGACACGTGAAAACGCTCATACGCACACACTGCAGATGTGTTCGTGGACTTGACCCACTTGTGACGTTTCCTTTGTCTGCGTGAATCTTCCCCTCGCAGCCACCAGAGAGGAGCCGCAAAGGTGGGCTTGTTGGGAGAGGGTCGTCTCATCGCCGGCATCGACAGGGGTCTGCAGGGCATGTGTGTGAACGAGCGCCGGACCATTACTGTCCCACCTCACCTGGCCTACGGCAGCACCGGAGCAGGTACGTGTAGTGACTGGTGGATTAATGGTGTTGTTGCTATGGTTACGTGCATCATCCATCAAACGAGTTCTGATAATGGCGTTCTCAGGCGACGTGGTCCCTCCAGACACCACGCTGGTGTTCGACGTCCACCTGCTGGACCTGTGGAACGCGGCCGACATGGTGGTGGCCAGGACCATCAGCACCCCCAAGGACTGCAGGCGCTCCGTGATGCGCACCGACTTCGTGCGCTTCCACTTCAACGGCTCGCTGCTCGACGGCACCGCCTTCGACTCCAGGTGACGACGGGGCGGCGGGCGCGTGCGCTCTGAGCCGCCGTGCGTTGTGTGCCGTGTGTTTTTACTCTCGCGCTTGTATGAGCCCAATGCAGCTACAACAGGAAGCAGACTCACAACACGCTGGTGGGCGAGGGCTGGCAGGTGAGGGGCATGGACGAGGGCCTGCTGGGCATGTGTGTGGGGGAGATCAGGAACATCGTCATCCCACCATTCAAAGCGTACGGAGAAAAGGGATCAGGTGAGCGCACACCACAGAAGAAGAGACGGTGGTGGGAAGGTGCTACACATTACTGAGGCTCAACAGTGGACACCTTCTGCAGGTACGGAGATCCCTCCTCAGGCCACCTTGGTGTTCGACGTCCTGCTGGTGGACATTTTTAACCCGAAGGACAACATCAGCATCGAGGAGCAGCACGTGCCGGAGTCGTGCACGCGCCGCTCCGTGGCGGGCGACTACGTGCGCTACCACTACAACGGGACCTTCCTGAACGGACTCACCTTCGACACCAGGTGGGAGCAGGTCACGGCGACGGCGAAGATGGCCGCCGGCCCCGAGGTCACTGATGCTGACTGTTGCTGACTGTTGCTGACTGTTACTGACTGTGTGCAGCTACCAGAGGAACAGCACGTACAACACCTACATCGGGATGGGCTACGTGATCGCTGGGATGGACCAGGCCCTGCTGGGGGTCTGTACGGGGGAGAGGAGGCGGGTCACCATCCCTCCACACCTGGCGTATGGAGAGCAGGGAGCAGGTGACGTACTGTGATTACATGATAATGCAATGTAGATTATTTTAGACTTTTTAAGGGCTGCAGTACTTCTTACCGGCCACCAGATGCCACTGTTGCTCCATCTGAAACTCTAACTCTATCTGGTTAACGCTCCGATTGCGTCGATCCAGGTGACGTCATCCCTCCGTCGGCCGTGCTGGTGTTCGACATTCACGTCGTCGACTTCCACAACCCCAGCGACGCCGTGGACGTGCAGACCACCTACAGGCCCGACGCGTGCAACGACACCACGGCGGTGAACGACCTCGTCCACTACCACTACAACTGCACGCTGGTGGACGGCACGCTGCTCTTCTCCTCGTGAGTCACCGCTCGCGCGCGTGCACGGTTGACGTTTGCCGCAGACTTCAGTGAGGCTGTGTTTCCAGGCACGACTATGAAAACGTCCAGGACGCGGTGTTGGGCTCGGACAAAGTGATCGACGGGCTGGACGAGGGCCTGCGGGGCATGTGCGCGGGGGAGAGGAGGCTGGTGAAGGTGCCTCCTCACCTGGGCCACGGAGAGAGAGGAGGTGAGAACCGAGCTTCGCTCCAATGCTCTAATTGATCCATCACCAGATTCAATCAGTGGCCGACAAGCTGCGTATTCTTCTGAAATATACCATTTTGCAGCCTCTGGCGTGCCCAGCAGTGCAGTGCTGGTCTTCGACATTGAGCTGGTGAGCTTCGAGAAGGGCGTCCCACCTGGTTACCTGTTTGTGTGGCTCGGGGACACTCCTGCAGACCTGTTTGAATCCCTGGACGTGGACAAAAACAAAGAGGTTACACAGGAGGAGGTAGGTCCCCGCTCACAGGTTCCCCACATTCACTTAGAGTCTTCCTCCTCCACTTCCCCCATATTAGTAACGTCCTTTCCTTCTTTGACTCATCTTTAGTTTGGGGAGTTCATCAAGCTGCAGGTGGCAGAGGGCAAAGGTCGCATTAAGCCTGGGGTGAGCATGGAGCAGGTCATCGCTGACATGTTCCAGAACCAGGACCGTAATAAAGACGGCCTGATCACCGCCAGCGAGCTCAAACTGAAGGTGGACGAGGACAAGGAACGGGAGCTGACGAGGCACGAAGAGTTGTGATGAGGACGAAGGTCCTGCTTCTGTCTCAGGAAATAAAAAAACAAGCATTAAGAGACTCTTCCCTGCAACGTCATGGTCAAATATTGGACAGTCGTTACATAAAAATAATGCAAAGGATGTTTTCGTAGAGTTTTGTGTTGTATGATTGTGTTTAATAATTGTATTTCAGAAAATTTAACAAGCACCTTTTTTTATTTGTTCCCAAAAGTCTGAACATGAAAATGTTTGTAAGAAAATAAAAATGGTTTCATTTTTCTGAGAGTGGGATCACTGCATGGGAGAACGCCCGATAGACCTTCAGCATTGCTCAGCGTGAGTGAAGCAATGCTGAAGCATTCTACGAACCGGTGAGCTGAAATACGCAAACAGCCTGGCTCCTATTCACCAAGCTGCCGTTTGGACCGACCCCAGGATGAGCCTGTGGTGCAGGAGGAGTCACAGCAGGTGAGAGTCACGGCCTCTGACTCCTCTTCTTCCTCTCACTCTTCTTCCTCAGTCCACCTAACAAATCTGTTCTCTGCAGGTTTGACGCGAAACCGAGCTGGTGAAGAAGCTACTCGGGCCTAAAAAAAAGGAAAAAAGGCCAGAAGCCACGACTGAACCTCACCTGGACGACTGAGGCTTCAACCACAGGTCATGAAAATGAACAATGATAGACTTTTGCAACCTCACACTTCATTAGTCAAATGAAACCAATTGCAGAATACAAAGGTCAACATTTCAGGTGGTTTAATAACAGGGAGGTAAAAAAATGGCACAGTGAGAAACGCAGCCATGAATGTGCTTCATGTAACACCAGGGAATGTTTAAAGACAGGTTGAAAGGAATTAATGCTGCGATAGAGTCACTTTATGGTCATAACCAGCTGAAATAGAAACTAGAAATTAACTGCAAAGATGAATTCACATCCTTTAAAAGGCAAAAAGCATTGTACTAATACTTAGTACAGTATTTAAGTGCAACACGTATTAAGCAGGGTTTGATTTTTAACACAGTAGCTTTGCTGAATCCATGCAGCACAAACTCCAGCCACGTTTTCAGTCGTCACAGTGCAAAGAAGGTAAAGCAAAGTTGGAGGTAGAAATAATTTAAAGGCAGCGATTACAGCGATCAGAGATTAGAGGCTCCTTCACAATCAATGCATGGTTTGATTTTCACGTCTAACTTACGCCACAGGGAAATGTTAGCCCTGTTTAGGGACCTTTCGGCAGCAAGCTCACTTCATGACAACCTCCCGGCCTCAGCATTCGACCTGCGAGTGCAGCTGCCGCCGCAGCGTCAGCGCGCGCCAGTTGAGCTGCTGCATCTGCTGCATGCGGTCCCGCTGGCGCGCCAGGTTCTGGGGCACGGGGTGGCGCTGGCGGCCCCGCAGGAAGCGGTAGGGGATGCGCACGTGGCAGGCGGCCGCCCGGCAGCGCGGCCGCGGCAGCGGCGGCAGCAGCGTCCAGCGCCCCCTGTCGGCGCGGTAGCGGTACGCCTCGCGGCGGTACTGCTTCTCCGCGCCGCCGCTGCCGCCGCCGCCGCTCCGCCAGCCGCCGACGACGAACACGTCCTCGCCCAGGTGGCAGAGCGCCGAGCCCTCCATGGCGAGCACCTCCGGCGGGAGGCCGGCCAGGAGGTCGTCGGGGCCGCCGCGGCCGCTCGTCTTCTGCTGGGCCGCCTCCACCGGCGCCCGGTAGCTCTTGGGGCAACAGGACGCCGTGTGGTAGAAGCTGGTGGCGGCGACGGCCGCCTGGAAGCGGCAGTAGGTGTCGATGAGCGGCGGCGACTCCACTTCCTGCCACTTGCAGCTCAGCGTGTCGAAGGAAGCGGTGACGGTGCTGAGTCCGTCCTCGCCGTCGGCGTCCACGGGGGTCCGGGCCGTCACGTACACGTAGCGGTCGTCCACGCTCACCGTCTTGACGTCGCGCAGTATCTTGGGGGCGGGGTCCAGGTTGTGCCACTCGTCGAGCTCCGGGTCGTAGACGGTGACGTCCTTGAAGCCGGGGCTGAAGTTGCCGTGGCCGCCGATGGCGTAGAGCACGTCCTTGACGCACGCGAGGCCGAACGAGTGCTTGCGGGTGGTCAGGCTGCTGACCTGCTCCCAGGCGTTGGTGCCGGGGTCGTAGCGCTCCACCATCTTGGCGAAGCTGGGCTCCATGGACCCGGCCACGTACACGTGGCTGTCGGTGACGGCGATGGCGTGTCCGTCCAGGTGGTTGTGGACGTGCGGCAGGTTGACCCAGCGGTCCTCGGCCACGAAGTAGCCCACGCACTCGCTCAGGTACTCCCCTCCCTCTGACACCCCCCCCACCACCATGATGACGTCCATAGTCTGGCCTAAACGCGGCCCGCAGAGCTCGGCATCCGCCGCCTTGGGGCCGTCGCCGCGAACGGCGTGGGCCTCGAGCGCCTCGGACAGCAGCCGGCGACAGGCGGCGCTGTTGGCCACGAGCGGCTCCTTCCTCATGGCCGTCGTCAGGTAGGACGGCGCCACCTGCTGCAGCCTCAGCAGCGCGAACAGCTCCTCGAAGCGCCGCTCGCGCTCCCCGGCGTCGTGCCGCACCCACCGCACCACCGCCTCGAACAGCTCCCGCTCGCGGGCCACCGTGACCTCCGGGTCGGCGAGCCAGTGCCGCACCAGGTGGAACGGCAGCGCGTGGAACTCGTCGTGGTGGACGACCCGGTGGAAGTTCCTGCGGATCGTGACGGCGGCCTCGGCGGCCAGACGGTCCAGCGTGTACATGTGGGCGAGGCTGTGCACGGCCACGCAGTTGGACAGGCTCAGCTTCTTGATCAGGAAGTCCCCGCAGAAGCTCTTCAGCTGCACCAACAGGAACCTGGAGGAAGGAGGATGTCATGTAATCATAATAATTCATGTCAAATGTACACAACTCAGGGTTGTATGGAATAGTTTTAAACCCATACATTAATTACCCATCTAGAGCTTTAACTTGTTGATCAGCCTATGATATATATATATATATATATATATATATATATATATATATATATATATATATATATATATATATATATATATATATATATATATATATAGAGCACCCATCCCATACTACTGCTATGCTATACTACTATACTATACTACAAAGTTGCTGGATAATAATATTCCACAGGTGTGTCATATACAAATAGTCCAATGTATCCGTTTGATCGTGCATAATGTATAGGCTTAATTATTATTCTCTAATCCTATAGTCTATGCTTTGAACCTTATTATTATTTAAAGCATTAAAGCATCACCTGTCTGCAAGTTCCAGCACTTCGTGCACGGAGGCGGCGGTGACCCGGATCTCCCCCGTGTACATGAACTGGATGACGCTCTCCACCGTCTCCGGGTCGGGTCCGCTCTCCGAGCTCCACTCCTTCAGCTCCACGCGCCCCGACCGGGACTCGGCGAACTGTCCGCCCAGCAGCAGCGTGAAGTAGTGCGACGCCGCGGACAGAACCGAGCGGTGGGCGCGCACGGTCTGGACCCGGTCCGCGGCGCCGCCGCTGAAGACGAGCGTCAGGTCGCAGAACAGCCCGTCCTTCCTCTGCTCGTTCTGCCGCCGGGACAGCTCCGAGCAGTAGGCCGCGCACGTGAACTCCTCGGCCTCCGCAGGTTCCCCATCACCTGTGTGCGCTCCCCGCGCGCCGCCGCTCCGGCCGCGGTCCTCCGCCCCGCGTGCTGCCGCTGCCATAGCGCCGGGGGACGCTGGTCTCGGGGCCAAACGACAGCTCTGACCTACCGTCGGGAGCCACTCATAGGCGTAAATGACACACGTGAATAAACATTCACAAACGGACATCCACGCGCAGCGTTCGCAGCCTCGACTGGAAACCTGGAGCGCTCACTTCCGTCTTTGCGGATATTCCGGCTTTTTTTGCTGGAGCGTCAGAAAGGAGGCTGTCGTATTGGATGGAACGTCCGTGTTTACACACAACACCCACATTCCGGACGCGCACAGAGATGCGGGCGATGGTTGATGCGTTGCTGACGCACAAACGCGTCTTTATTTAAGCAGAGTGCAACTTTGCACCGTCTGGCGCATGCGTGTTACAGGACGGAGGTTGCTCTGTGACAACTACTTGACAGAATAATGCAGACATTGTGTGTGTGATTTTCTTAGTTTACACGTCACGTCTAACTTACACCACAACAAATATTAGCATGTTTACACAGATTGGGATTAAAAAGCAAAAGTGTTTAGCATAATCTATGTAATTACTCATGCAGACATTTCACTAACTAAAAAGGAAAGGTTTAACATTGTTACTTTGTTGCCGTTCTTTTATAGTTTAACATCTTTTTTCCATATAAACTGAGAGGCAGAAACGGAACAGGGTGAATCAGGAATTACATTATAGATTCAGCACGTTGCACCCCGGAACTGAAGGAGGCGCTGTATTCATGGGTACAAACAACGAAGAAGTTCGAAGAAGAACGCAAAAATCCAATATTCAAACACTTGTTAACATAAACACAATTATATTCAAATTATAGATCTATTCGTACATATTTACATACATATATTTTTATGTAAACAAGAACAGTCCAAGACGAAAGTGTAAAACTAAATTACACTAAATTATTTATTAAAACTATAAAGATTTTAAAGGTATTTTTTTCAAAAGAGTTTTTAAAGTTCACATTAATTCTATACTGCACATACTATGGTATTTTAAAAAAGTATTATATTCTATAGTATGTTGTCCAAAGTAAAGTATAGGGTGTCATAGACAGTGATAGAGACATTTGCCTTTTGATAGTTTGAATGTACATAGCTAATATGTAATTGACTACATTTTGTGTAATTAAAGCTTCTAAACTCCAACTGTTTTAAATGTACATTCACATTTTTACTTTCATTCGTCAAAATTTTGACCTCTGTTCCTTTCTGGTTTCATAAGGCCTTCTTTCCACCTCTCTGGAAACGCAGGGAGGACACGGCCCCCCCTGGAGTCCCTTTAGGACTTTTGTGTGGTTCAGGAACCGGCAGTGCCCAGGATTTGATCATGAGGTCTGCACACCTTGCGACTTACGCTCATCGTCTTACCCAGTGCACCACTGAGGAACCCTTCACAGCAAGAGATGCTTTTGGCGCGCCTTTAAACATACAATTTGAGAGCTGGTCTGAAAAAAAATCCAAAATTATGCTTTTATATTTGAACCCACAACCTCACATTCCTACAGAAGCTTCTTAACCCACTGAGCCACTACTCTAGTTGGCTAAAGTCATGTTTGAGCTTGTATTTAGTGTTTACAAGACAACAAGGCCTTAAAAGTATCTATTGTAAGGACTCCCAGGACATGAACCTACATCCTCACATTGCATCAGAAGGTTCTTAACTCTCTGAGCCACTGCTCTAATTAGATATCAGTGTGCTTGAGGTTGTATTTACTGATTGTCTTAAAAGAATTTAACACCAGCTAGGGACTTGAACACTCAACCTATCATCCAAAATAGGAGCCTCTTAATTCTGAGCCACTGCTCTTATTAGGATGCTTTTGTTTTTGACTTTGTATTTACTACATAGTAGGCCTTGAAATTATCTAAATATATAAAGGAATTAGACCAACAACTTGATATCAGTCAATATCAACCTTTCAAAGTTTTAGGCCATTAAAAATTCTTGAGCTTTTCAAGAGTTGAAATAATCTATGTAAAGGCAGCAAATTTTGCATTCCTGTGTCAATGCATGGAGCATGTCCAAAATATGCCATAGTCTAGCATGTGGTGAAAAGAGAGTGACTGTATTGTTTTTATCAATAACAAAAATGTACAGTACATCAGCCAAAGTGAAAAGTAAAAGAAGGTTTTTTAATTATGATTATAGTACAATAGGACAGCATATTACAAAAACAAAGCAAATCTTTTAATGTTAAATAAAAACAAACAAAGCACAACTCACACAGGCCAGACAGCGGGCAGTTACTAACCATTCTGGGGTCAAGGGCCACCTATACAGTATTGTGCACTAATTAATCAAAGTAAATTATTATGTCTGCCTTTCCTAACACCGGTACCATTTACCACCTGACCCAGATTTTACCTTTTTAACAAAGATGTTACATTTCTAAAGAATTACTTTGGTTTATCTCAAAGAGATCTTTGTCAGAGGGACTTAAACAAAAAAAAACAAAAAAACAACTGCTGTAGATTTGCTAGTGTTTAAACTAAAGTGCTGACAGCATGCAGAAGCACACTTTGCCTACAACAGGCAAATGCTGATTAAAAGAAAAAAGGTCAATTTGCGTAATTAGTATTTTTTAAAAAAAGTTACAAGACTGTATTTCTGCAGATTACAGTGTCGAGGTCAGGCGTGACATGAGCATCAGACATTGTACTCTTTTTTTTTTTTTTTCTTTTTTGTGTGCCAATTGAATTTGTGCTCTTAACTGAAGTAATTTTGTTTGGGCTCTTTGTTCAAAACTAAATAAATTACACCTCAGACTTTTTAAATAGCTAGTCAAAAACATAATCTAAAAATATACGTCCCCTTATCACCCATAAAAAGTTGACTGAAGACATAAGTTTCCAGAATCATCCTGCCCAAATGCTTTTTTAAGGCAGCTGTTATGCTGTTGTGAAATGAGCAGTCACATCTGGAAGGGCATCCCATTCTCCAATGTGGGGATTACATGGACATGTGTTCAGGGAGGACGTAGGAGATGTCGTCCCAGGGGTGGCGGTACAGGCCCTGTTTCAGCCTCTTCTGATCAAGGTAATGACCTGACATCAGAGACATATAAATTAGGTTTTGTGTTTTTTTTTTTTATATTTTCACAGTTGTGACTGATTCTCAAATGGACTCACCAATGAAGCCCATACTCCGTCCCAGGACAAAGATTCCATTTAGTGCACCAATCTCCACAAACTCATCAGCCTCATCTCTGCAATAAGATCAACATTCAAGGGAGACATCTTCAGTAAGTGTATCAGTGAAACAAGTAATATGATCTACAGCCTGGTTGTAAACCGACACTGGTCAACGACTCAGTCGAGCTTACTCTTATTTTATAGCAAGAGTTCCTACCGTGTGAAGCCACCACATGTCCTCAGCAGATCCACAAAAGAAACGCCGATTAACCCATCTACGTTGAGAATCAGGTTTGGTTTCTAAGCAGAATAATAGAAACACAAATGAAACAAACATCGCCTGTATATGGGTAAGACAGTCAACCTGTTCGTGCTTAAGGAGATAATAATGTCCAAATAATTAAAATTATTTTTGTATTGCATTTTTTGCTTCACTTGAAGACTCTGCCGATAAATACCTTTGATGTGGTGATTTTCTCTACGTCTAGAGCATAGTCGAGCAGCTGACTGGAAGGGAAATGCTGTTTGACAAAATCCTTTAGAATCTGCACCCGCATGTCTGGATTGTTGATCTGAAAACACACAATACATACATTTTTTTCTCTGATTTAAAAATAACAGATCATTTACATTGTAGCTTATAATCATATAAATTCAGGCCCTATGAGGTGAGTGTTTCTCACCGATTTGACTCTGTGGCCAATGCCCATTATTAGCTTTCCATCCTTCTTCATTTTGTTGACAAACTCCATGGGCATCAGGCCACTATCAAATGCCTTGCTAAACTGCTTTGCAGCTGCATCCAGAGCCCCTCCAAAACGGTCCCCCTAGAATACATCACAACAGAACCTGTTTTAGTTGGAAGCACAAGTAAGTGTGATGAGTTTTTTGTTTGCAGTAATGTTCCGTGTGCTATACTAACGATGGTGAGCAGGCCAGAGGTGAGACTTGAGATCAGGTCTTTGCCAGCCCGAGCACAGACAATGGTGTTGTGTGCACCAGAGACGGCGGGGCCATGGTCAGCGGTCACCATCAGGCACATCTCAATAAACTGGCAGGCATAGCGAGGCAACCTAGGCGGAAACACAGCTCAGCTGATTCCACCGAAATCAAATGAGACAGCGTGTCTTCTCTCAATAAGCAAATAATGTCAACGATTACACCAACCTGCGCTGGAACCAGAGTAAGCCGAGCACTCCGCCCAAGCCCATCTCCTCTTTAAAGACTTCAGTGATCGGCATGCCAGCATAGATCAGCTCCTGGCCTCGCTCGTCACAGATGCTCGTCATAAATGAGGCTGGCTTACGGATCAGGCCTAACTCCTGGAAATTTATTAATAAAATATAAACCAAATATAAAATGTTGAAGAGTGTCCAGTGTTGCAGTACTCAGTATTGGTGGGTACGGGGGAAGTCTTACTCTAGCCCAGGAGTAATCCATTGGGACTGTTGGTGGAGGAACCTCCTGGGCAGGAATGATGGTGCCATTGGCAACCAGATCTTCATAAACTTTCCTGTTTTAACATACAAGCACTAAGCAAAAGAAAAAGACATTCTGACTATCAGATGATTGTGGCACACTTGTTACCTAATGACGTTGCCCAGCTCATCAAAGCTCATGGGTACATAAGCTCCAGCATCCCTGAGAGCCTGATTCTTGGCGACTGCTGTTTCTGAAGCCTGGTTGGCACAGGCTCCTGCGTGGCCAAACTGAACCTGTGAAAGAAGTACAGCAGTGAACAAAATCACGGCTTAGACCAAAACCTAATTTTTTTTTTATTTTTTTTTTACTAAAGCCAACAAACCTCTGAAGCGAACATTGTGGCACAGGTTCCAATACACCAGCACACCACAGGTTTGGTTATTCTTCCCTCTGTGATACCTTGGCAAATCTTGTACTCCTCTGCGCCTCCAATCTAGGTGTTGAAAAAGAGATTTTAAACTTTGCCCACAGATGTGAAAATCACATGCGGCCAATAAGTCTCTCTCACCTCTCCTAACACCACTATCATCTTGACCCCTGGAGTGTCCTGATAGCGCAGAACATGATCCATAAAAGTCGAACCTGGATATCTGAATTAACAAAAAAAAAGGTAAGATGTCTTAAATAATCTAGAAACCCTCAAAACAAATGACAGAGAAATCATTTCTTGTACCTGTCTCCTCCAATGGCCACACCTTCATAAACACCATCTGTGGTGCGGGAGATGATGTTGTTCAATTCGTTTGACATGCCCCCAGACCGTGACACATACGCCACACTACCAGGACGGTAAAGTTTGGAAGCCAAGATGTTGTCCAACATGCCACCAGTGTTGCCAATCTTAAAACAGCCCGGCTTGATGCCACCAACCTGGAATTCACATAATATCCATAACACTTATCAACACATTCATACACACTGATGATGAAGTCCGCATTAACACTTGATAAGGCTGCTTACTGTAGCTGGGCCAATGATAGTGACACCTTTCTCATCAGCCATCTTGATTAACTTCCTTGTTTGGGCTTCAGGGATACCTTCGGCTATAATGGCAATGGTGTGAATCTGTCAACAAATAAAAGAGATCGTTGATCGTACATTGGTTAGAAAGTCATGTGTACTCTAGTTTTCATTTGTGTAATTGTTACCATAGTTAACATGTAGGATTTCTTTGTACCTGAGGGTACTGCATGGTTTCCACTGTACTGTCAAAGGCTGAGCGCAGGGAAGCAAAGCTGATCAGGACATCCACCTCTGGGTGCTTCTTCATAGCATCTGCCATGTTCTTGAAGACCGGCAGCAGGATCTCCTTGTGGCCCCAATAAAATTTTTGCTTGTGATCTCCACTGAGAAGAACAAAAAAATAAGCAAAATCATGACTACAGTAACAACACGTTTCCTTCAGTCTGTGGGTGTTTAGACCTACGTGAAGGGGTAGACCATCGCTGCCACGGAGGGTTCGTCCCTGGAGCATACGTAGTCAAAGTCCAGCATTCCCTGCACAGCGCGTGTTTGCATGCCCCAGACAATAGTCTTGGTGCGTTTGCTGAAAAGTGTGGTGGCTTTAGCTGAATGAACGACATGGTAGAAAAGGAGATTCAAATCAGAATACGGGAAAAAAAGTGGGGAAAAATACATTTAATCACAGCTGAGGGACGGGGTGTTGAACTAAAACAGCAGGAATGGGAACGTAACAGATTATAGAGTGGATCATCACTCTGAGGACAGAGACACAGGCGGTAAAGAAAACAACGCTTCTTAAAGACCAATAGAAGTGACACTGCAAGCTGCAATAACAAGACAATCATCCTTTAAACACACTTTCCATGTCTTATCTAATACAGACATTCACATTTTGATGTATGAAATAAAATTTCATATAAAAAGGACAGACATAATGAGGTTAACAGTCAGTGAAAGAAAAATATATTTTCAAGCACAACCAGATTATTCAGTGCATCATGAAGCGGACCTGCACCTGTGCAGGCACGTTTAGTCAGATAAGACAAATCCCAGCTTTGTTCCTTTGAAAGGAAGACATAATAAGGGAAATAGATTTAACAAAATACACTTAATAGTTCTGATGCTTATGTCATTGAATTTAGGTTTGGTTTCAAATTACTGTGTGTTCTTGAAGATATTATATCAGTTGGCATGATGTAAAAATGTCAGACAGACTTTGAGACCTCGAGGGATGATGACACAGTCTAGTGACTTAATGCATTTCAAGGAAAAGGTCCCCACACTGCACCAACCAAGCAGTACTGAAGCCAAGTGAGGGGAAACAATGGATGGCCTGACAATTTTCAGAAATCACGAAGTGTTTTCAAAGCAGGAAGCCATGTTAGTTAAAGCAAAAAGCAAGTCTCTTCTACTCTCTGCCCAGGCTCACTGACTTCTGCAGTTACAGCCGACTAATAATTGATGATTTAGAAAGGGAAGGCCTCTCTCTTTAAACGCAAATCCTAATGGGGAGAACGCCGCCATCAGATTTGCAGAGAAGGACACAGCAGAAAAAACACCAGCGCTGAAAATGGGAAGGCAGAGGGAAGTGGACAGAGGGCAGGAGGACAGGTTTTCACACCCTTCCATACCTCCGCTGCAGCCTGTAGAGGCTTGTGCTTCTGTGACCCCCACAGGACGGAAACACATAACGTGACAAAGAGAAAAGAATGAGTTCAACTTCCACGCAGTTCACGCCGTGAACACACTTCAATGGACTGAGGCGACTGTGTGTCATGGTTGAAACCACGCCAGAAAAAGCACAGCGGGGGAACAGAGCATGCAAAGCTCAATAGCCAAGGAGCATGCCTTTACTGTGTTACCATAATAAGCAACTCAACCCACAATCTAAACCTTCAAGAATTTACCTTCTAAAATCAAAAACATCTCTGAAACATCCCACATTTTTTCCACAACAGGTTATCTTCATTAGAAACCAAGTCATTTGTTTAATGACTAGTTCAGTTTTTAATAATTATTTGTATAACGCAACATAGCAAACACGTAGGTGCCACACAGTCACACTCATTTTGACCCAGATTAAAGACTGAAAAGGTGCAAAACCATTCAGAGGGTGTGGGCAGTTGAGCTCAGTGTGGACACGGAACACCCGTCACTTACCTCTCCCATCTCCTGTGGCCACATTCTTCAGAGGCCACAGTATAGAATGAAGTAAGTCTTAGAGAAACAAGCATGAAAGAGGGTGAGTGGACAAATTTGGGCGGCAAAAGAAAAAACAAAAATAAAAAAAATTAGAAAGGAACAGAGAAAATTAAAATGCAAAGTAGCAGTGACAGCATTTGGGCTGGAGACTGGGAAAAATACATGACCAAGCAAAATGAACAAGCAGAGTGTGAGTACATAAAGAGCCTTTGTGATAAGAAGCAGTCCGGAGGTGTGTGCTAGTGTGTTATTCACCTGCCGGAAGACCTGCATTACACTTTTTTGCTGGGGTGACACCATTTGGCGACTTGGGTTCAGAGAAGGAAGCTGTTCTTGTTGTAGCAGGAGTCTAGTGCAGAGAAAACACACACACACACACACTAATCAAATTAATCAAAAACAGCAGCCTACTGAACTACCTGATAATTTTGTTAGTAAATTAAAATACCACTGCACTGTTGCTGGCGTTCAGTAGGAAGTTGGCCGTGTGTGCATCCATTGGTGGCTGGTTCGGAATTGGCCGGTGGCCTAGAGCCATTCCAACAATGGCAGTCATGTGGGTCTCGGTACCAAACACGTGGATAGGAATACCTGTAGTCTTACCTGCAAAGAAATGTAAAATATGAATATGTGCTTGCTTATTCATTTATAACAAAAAGGTAAACTAATGCTCTACATTAGCAAAAAAACCAGACAGGATCTGATTTGTTCTGTGAGGCCCATGATCCTACTCACCCACTTCCCCCATCACCCTCAGCCCCTCCTGGTAGTTGGGTCCACCACGTCGAACAAAGATGGTGACCTCATGTTCCTTCAGAGGACCCTGATAGTCTTTAATTGCCCTGACAATGCCCTGAGGGTGGAAACAGGATAGGAGGTCAGCTTTGTGGAGCTCAACGCTTGGTTTGTAAGAGTGGCTCAACAACTCAAACAAGGGATGGCTAACATTTGAAAAAAAAAAAAAAAAGATTCAAAACCTTACACTATTATGATACAAAGGGACAAAGGGATGGTACAACATGGAATCTATTTTCAAGTGTTGATTGTTTTAAATGTAATCCTTCATATTGTCTTATTTATTGAAATGATATAATGAATTATATGTTGTACCAAAAGGAAAACAAAGAGTAATGTGGGCTTCAGATCAGGTCCCCAACAAACCCCTGCCTTAGTGTAGTACATGAAAGAAGTCCAGGTAGTATTTCTGAACACAGGTTTCTTATCTTATTTCTATGCGACACTGTGATAACAATTAACTTTGCAAAGAATTTCAGATAAATATGTCAATGTGCCGCACCTTAAACGTGGCTGCTACATTGGTGAAGTTGGCAATGCTTCCTCCAATGATCAGCACTTTCCCTGTAAGATACAAATAGAGGGGGTAACATGTTTAGGAACATAGGTTCACGACTGAAAGACGACACCCAAGTAGCACAGCCTGGGCCACGGCAGCTGCCACGAGCACTTTGGCTCGACCAACCTTGAACATGTTTCTCTCGCGTCATGAGCGAGAGAATGGTTTTAGCGTAGTCGTAGGTCTGCTGTTCACTGGGTGCACCCGAGTACTCGCCATAGTTCGCCAGCTCACCCACTCCACCCAGGTCACAGATGGTGTCACTAAAGAAGAGAAAGTGGTGTAAGTGTAAGGAAACTGAACCTCATTTAGTTTATTTGTCTGTGCTATAGCTCCAAAAACAGCAGACACTGACAAGTAAAAGCAATGATTGTTTACAATATCAACAATGTTTACATCATGCACAGTGACCTTCAGCGACCAGTATAAGTCTACAGAGCTGTTTATAGATAAAACGGCAGTGCCCATATTTTTGTGGGCACTGCAGTTTTATCTGGGAATTATATCTTTTACTTCTTTTAGACAAATAAGATAAATCAGATTGTGGATGCACAAATCTTGTGCTTAATAAAAAATTATGTTGGCTGATGCGTTGTTTGATAAATGTAAAAACACCTTCAAGGCACAAAAAGGCCAATGGCTTACCTATAAACTACTGAAGCCCCTCCTCCTGCCACCATCGTCCAGATCCGTCCTCGGGGATTCAGCAGGGTCAGCTTCAGACTGGCACCACTCTTTGCATCCAGATCAGCTATATAGGCCTCCTACAAGTAGCAAAACATCTGGTTGTAAATAACTACGGTCAGAAAGTGCATGAAAACCAAAAATAGAGGCATAAACTGAACTACTAGAGCAGATAACTGGAGTATTACAGTCTAAAAGATCAGATTAACTGTCTGTTCACCTCTGGATATGCTTCTCTTCCAAATGGTGGTGGGAACTCCACATCTCCCCATTTAGCTTTGCAGATAAAATCTGCTGTTGCGTCAATTTTGGCGGCCATGTCGAGGACGTACACTCCATCACGCGTGACAACTGGTTAACACAATAAAAAGTTAAGCTATTTGTTGACTTCACGTTTATATGTATATATGATATTCTACAACAATAGCAGTGCCATGAAATTAGCAAATGATGTTTGTTCCCTTAAATACATCATTTAATAGCTAGTATGCACGAAAGGTGTTACTGTTAAAACAGTCTGTACTTTTGTATTTATACAGTCGACGCTAAGCAGGTTATTAAAAATAGCTGCTGCATGTGAAAATTCAAGGGAGCCGAGTACAATATTTAAGAGTGAAAGTACACGCTTACCAAGTGGATTGATCTCAAGGTAGGTGAAGTAGAGGTCCTCATATAGGTTGAAGATGCCCACTAAAAAACTGGCCAAAACTCTGCGAACAAAAAAAATCCATATAAAAATACAGTATAAAAAAATGTACTAACTGTAAAAACCTCTTCTCAGATCTTAACTGAAAACGCCAAGCAATAAATGGTAACATTAATAATGCATGAATTAAAAATGACAGTGGTTCAGAATTTATTTCCAAGGGCAGAGCTTTTGAGAAATGCTTAAACAGATCAGCGTACTCTTTCTTCTCTTCAGGAACATGTGTGAGGAGCTGCTGTGTGACTTGGTCTTGACTCAGCTTGTCACCCACTGCGACCATCAGCCTCTCTGCTTTGGAATCCACATCGCCCACTTCAACGCCGCCCTCGTGGTGGAAGAGCACATGATCGCCCTCACGTGTGGCATAGATACACATGTAAAACTCCTCCTCCTGGGTAAACAAGATTCAGGACACGGTTTCACATATTAGCTCATATCTCACGTTAACAAAACTGACTTTCATACTGGAACATGTTCTCACACATTCCCCAAAATACATATTGCAGCTATATTAAGTTAGTGTTTTTTACAAAAACCAACTGACCTATGCATAAAAGACACAAAATCATTTCATGTCCTTTCTGGATTGTTCGCCCTTTGGTTGTTGAGCATAATAAACAGGATGTGGGATGACATGGCTTAAAAAGCTGGCATTGATTACCTGTGTGTGGGGGACGAATGGCTCAATCAGGAAGTTCTTCAGTGTTCCCTTTGCTTTTCCCACCTATTCATTGCAAACAATGTTACAAACTTCTCATACACAGGGTTACTATGTACGAAGACAGTATAATTTCCCTTCCTGTCTTAAACAAAAACATTTCCTATGAGAAAGATTACAAAAGTAGTAACAAGCAAGAATGAGCCGTTAGAGTCAACTCACAGTGGTCTCCTTCATGAGGTGGGTTTTCAGCCACTCCTTCACACCCTGCAGGTCCAGGTTGATGCCCACTAATCCAAGCTTCCCACGGCGCTTGATGAGTTGATCTGGTTTCACCACCAGACGCTACCAGGGAAACGAGATGAAGCCACATCAGCCTGATACAGTATGTGCTTTCCGACTGGAAATCTACACTCGCAGCTCACAGCCGTGAACCCTGCTGAGGTGAGCCCAGTCAGCTTTTGTTGGAGCAGGTGATGGTTGTCGTATATTTTTTTTTAGGTGATGCGGGTCAGAGCGGAGTACCTCTGTCAGCAGCCACGGATGGTCCTGTGTGAGGCGACTCCAGTCCGTCTCGGCGGTAACGCTGGCATAGCGGAAGCGGTTCTGCACGGCCGCTGAAGTGCAGATGTGCTTGTACAGGAACTCTTTTCCTGTCTGCTCGGAGATGGCTTTCGCCGACATGGCAACACTAGTTAAGGACCTGGAAATAGAGTCATCATTATCAACATTAATGGTTAAAAAAAGATAAATACTTCTAGGTTTCTAGGTCAACAAGTGAATGATTAAATGTGTTTGTGTTATACCAAAGCAGTCACACAGTAATGTTTTACATAATCACACTGACGAGACTACTGTACCCTTAATCTTACAGGTTGTTCGTTAAATTTAAACTTGGCTTCCTAATCTTTACTATAACCCTGACATTTTTGAGTTAAATCATTTGCTACGAAAAAAGCTGCAGGCATAATTTAAATGTGCTACGTCTCTCCAACAATCAGTGTGGTTCTGCATACTTTCTTGGTACGTTGCGTAAATGCCATTATGCATTCAGGGAGAGCATTTCTTTGTTTAAACTAACAATGCGACCCAAGGCCAACAGTACCAATTTAGAAGTACTGTGTTTTAGGTTGGAGTATAAGTAGAGCTTAACTAGACTTTGTTCCAAACAAATGCATCCTAAACCTGCACTGCAACTGCCATCACCTTTTAGGACTTAAATAGATTTAATCAAATGACAAACCAGGGGAAAAAAAGCAACCGGTTGAATGACTGATTGCGTTGACACACCAGTTTTAAACACAGCAGCATGCTGTCAGACCTGCTCAGCCAACTCCTCACAAAGGCTGCCTCCTTTCTTTCAGCCAACTGATGTCTGTAAACATCTAACAGAACATATGAAGTGGTGGCTGGCTGGAGATCAGCTCACCACCTCCGCCATAAACCAAACAGCAGCAGCCGTCTTATCTCGACTGCCTGTGTTTATGGTGGTTTTATTGGTGGTTGTGACGAGCTGAAGCAGCTTCCGTGTCCAGGCAGTTGCATGTGGCCGCCGCAGCATCACTGGTCCCACAGCGGGAGAGCGATGACCTCAGCGGGACTTCGTCACCCGTCCAGTGACGCGGCGTGTGCCTCGGGCCAACATTAGCCCAATATGAATGAAGCTCTGCCAACGTGCCACCACACCCACCGCCTCCTCAGCCGGTAGCGTGACCTAGCTAGCCCGGCAGGTTCAAGCACTTCACCCCGTCGAGCTGGGCAAACACGGAGCGACTTCCTGGAGCGCGCAAACAGCGGAGAGGACGTGGAGGGTGCAGCGGGAGGTGCGCGGAGAGCGGAGCAGGAACAACGGGGCTCCTGTTTCAGGCTGATGCAAAGTGAAGTCAGCCTGTGATTAGTTTAGCTCACTTACTGGCAAGAGACGCGCCGGTTGTGCCTAACTTTATCTCCATATGCATTAGCTAATGAACACAACCCAGAAAACGCCTGTAACATTTGTGTTTGACCACAATGACTGTAAATGGAGTCTTAACGCTGAACGCGCACAGCATCTCACATCCGCTCAGCCCCGCGTCCTGACTGACAGGCAGCCTGGCTAACTGGTGCAGCTAGCTAACAAACGCTGCCGCCCAAACAACCTGGGAGCAGCACTTACCTCGTCGACGAACGAAGCCCCTGAAATGAGCGCACGAGACGCGCGTCCACTGAGAATAACGACACCGCCGAGGAGCCGACACTTCTCGTCCGGGCGCGTGCTCCTGCCTGCCCGTCTCCACCTCACCCCTCCGGTCTCACCATAATCTGGCGACCGATTACACGTCGGTGCTGCTCGCTGATTGGTCGAGACGTGATCATGTGATGATGTCACTTACTCCCCAGCCTAAAAGCGACTATTCTACCATAAATTGCTCTAAAAGTAGGAGTATTTTTAGGTTTGTTTATTTATTATAACAGGCCATAAATGGAGGTGAAACAAATCTCAATCGTCTTTCTGCGTAAAAATATCATATCGACCTTAAAATCTCCAAACATAAAATCTTTGATTAACCTGTTTTTGAACAAGACTACATCTGCATGAAACATTAAAATAATTCTTTGTTCCATAAATAAGGAGTCCATTACTACAGTAAAAGAAGAATCTTTATTTCCACATTAAGAAAACGTCCTGTTAATACTGTGACATGTTTACTTTAAAAATGAAACATAAAGCAAAGACAGAATTTAAAAAAAAAAAGTTACCACCTTACTGTGAGTGCTCCTGGAAACAGGTGGAACAAGTAGGGGAGGCGTTGCACAGGCTAAACGTGCAGGAGAAGTAGGGTAAATGGTAGCTGGGTGTAAAACATGAAGATGGCATCATGACTCACGGAACGTATTTACATCTTCTATGTTTGACACGATGACTATGTACTTGCAAATCTTAATTTGCTGGCCAAAACAAAAAAGTTTGCTTCCAAGTGTAAATGATGCCTTTTGTAAATATGATGGACTTGAGTTCAGATCAGACATTCTCGTAAGGCACCACTTGAAGCACGGACAGTAGCGAATGTGTGACCAAAAAAACAGGACTGTATATTAATTGTTGCCTTAAGGGAAACGCTATCAGAGTGAATGCGATGACATGGGAAAACCTACAAATGACTTCAAAAAAAGAAAAGAAGAGAGATGAAGGATGAAACTAGCATCCCGCTGCATACAGTACAATAAATATAAATATACTGAAGGGAAGACTGAAGAAGAAAGTTTATGGACACGAAACAGTTTACATTCGAGTCAAATATACAATGCAGCATGAAGTGACGAAAAAAAACCCTGCAAGTCGATTCCATATTTGGCAGTTGAGCCAATAAAACCTGTACATACACTCACAATAGACTAGTTTAATCAGGCTGTCCTGAGATCAGTTTTGACATTAAACTTACAGAGTACATTGAGTCTTGCTCTATAGGAGACATGCTGTCCAAGTAGAACCTTAAAGACATATTTGGTCTAAAAGTAATTTACTATAATGCCAAAATGGTCAATGCACTCCTTACAACTCTTCTCCATCTGAGCCAGTTATACAGGAGTGGGCTTAATATTGTTTTAATTTTGGCGAAAGTAACATGCTCTGATCTGATTAAACTTCAATAAAAAAGTACTTATTTATCTACAATGCTAATTTATAAACTAAAGTCCATGAATTACAGTTCCTAAAGTGTGTTAGCATCAATATAAGCGGTAGATTTAAGAGTGAAGGAATAAAAAAAAAAACATAAAAAAAACAATATTGGAGAGGATTTGCAAGACACTCAGTGTCAGAAAGTGAGGACCTGGAGGTTACAGGTGGTTTCGACTTGATTTTGTCCATTGCAGGGCTGCATTTCCTTCCATGGGCTTTCACTTTAGCCAAACTGAAAAAAGAAATTTCCAGGGGCAGAGCCTTATTTGAAACAAAACAGAGGGAAAGATGAATTAATACAATGCATTTTCTCTGACAATGTTCTCCAGAATTGAGCAAAAACGTCTGTACGTGTGGAGGAAGGAGAGAGAAAAACATACCTTGATTGGATTCAAAATTAAACCCTCCACCATGGCCACCAAAGAAAGCCCTGAAGATGTTATTTGCATCAAAATCTGAAGAACAAAATGTTGTTATACATCAGCTTATTCTTGCACAGACATGCAAAAAGATTTAAAGTTTAATATTGCAACTTCATACACGACACATAACTCTTAAACATATATTCACGACCTGAATACTAAGTAAAATAATAAGCTCAAAGTCAAAATACAAAGAACGACCATTACCACAGGAACACTATCAAATGGCTGTTGACTAAACTAAAACTAAACTAAACTAGACTAAAACTCTGGCTCTTAGTCTAGCAGTTTCAGTGTCAAAGCACCCACACGATTTAAAAATCCATAGCTCAAATGTGTAAACAAACAGGAAAATACGTGTTCTTTTCCATCTTACTAATAACATAATACTAAAACATTAAAAACTGAATATTTACCTCCACCATCAAAGGTGCCATCGTCTTCTAAATCGTGACCATTATCATAACGAATCTTCTTCTTTGGATCAGAGAGCACAGTAAATGCCTCCCCAACCTCCTTGAATTTCTTTTCCTCTTCTTTCTGCACCTCCGGAGTTGCTGCACTGTGGCGGTCTAACAACATAGCACAGGTTCCAAGATAAATACCCTCAAGGACAATCATAACTGGTAAACTGATATCTGTGTGTGGGTCAAGACCGATGGGGGGTACCTGGGTGGTGCATGAGGGCTCGTTTGCGATAGGCTTTTTTGATCTCGTCCTCTGTGGCGTTCTTGCCGACCCCAAGCACCTTGTAATAATCTTTCCTCTTGCTCTTCTTTAGCTCAAGCTGTGCCGCCTTCAGCAGCTGTTTGTGATCTACAGTCAGAGCACATCCAAAGTCAAAGTCAACCTGTCTGGATATCTGAGCAGCAAGTATGTGAGCAAACGACAACACTGCACTTACCTGATGTTTTCTCTGTCTGGTAGACTTTTTCATAATCTCGCACAGCCTCCTCGTACTGCTCTGTGTCCATGTAGCTACAGGTCACACAAAAGCAATTAAATACTGCACTGTGAACAATACACACAAAATTCACCCAAACAGTCTGTATACCATACCACTGAGCTCTTCTTAAGTAGGCCTTGATGTATGTGTCATCTAGTTTGATTGCACTAGTGCAGTCTTCAATGGCTTGATTAAGTTTCTTCACCTGCCGATGTGAAAGGAGTAATGATAGGTAATGTAACGGCTCTGCAAAGCAGCTGAGAGGAAGAGAAAGGAGAGGAAACCAGCATGGAGAACATAATAGGAGTCGCTCACCTTTGCTCCTGCTGTGGCTCTGTTGCAGTAGAGTTTGGCGTTGGTCTTGATGTTGTTGGGGTCTATCGTCAGGGCTTCTGTATACAGCTGGTAGGCGGCTTCATAGTTGTTGTTCTTAAAGGCCTGGTTGCCCTCCTCCTTCTTGGCTTTTAAGGATTTGGCATTCTGATTCGAGACGACAAGCACTGCTGATTATTTTAAATATTAAAACACAGAACAAATTCAAGACCTTAAAAAAAAAAAAAAAGATTAGGGCCAAAAACTGAACAGCAGCTATTTTTTTAAATTCATGACACACCATAGCACATGAGCAGCTCAGGAAAAGTTAAATACAAAACATTTGAAAGTGTTTTGCATGCTAGCAGCCCTACACTTACTCTCCACTGGTATTTTATATTTACATCATCGTCTGTCCGTGAAGATTCTTAGTCATCTTATCATAGTAATGTTAAAACTAAAATTCCCATTACATTGTTTTACTACAGCACTTACCCTACAGGCTAGCCGGGCCTTTTCATGGTCAGGTGCCATGCGCAGAGCCTGGACAAAGAACTGTACAGCTTTATCGATGCAGTCCTCATAGTAAAGACACAGGCCTCGGACATAGAGCGCATCTGCATTTGTGGAATCCATTCGCAGTATATCGCTGGAAAAGTAACACACACTTTTAGACATTTGCATTGAAAGTCAACATGTGCATATTGAAAATGTATTTTAAAAGGAGAGTTATATAATATGGAAGAAGACCATAAAAGGGCATCTATGCAAACACTAGAAAAATAATTCACCAACATGAATTCATCCAATAAAAAAAAGGTCTACCTTGCTACAGACTGAGCTTCTGGATAGCGGCCCAGCAGAGCTAGACACTCAGCCTTGAGGATTTTAAATCGGTGGCATGCAGAGGCCAGAGCCAACGCGCGGTCCATGCAGTACACCACCTGAAATGACAGGGATCAGACACTGAATAGGCTGCACACAATCATTATTTCTATTATTCTGCTCATGACTATAACAATTTGCCCAGAGACAACAAAAAATATCAATTAAAGTTTTCAATGCTCACAAGAAACAACAACAACATCTGGTTAACCCTTATTATTGAAAATGTGAATGAGTTTAAAAAGACCTTTCTGAAATCACGCTTTTCAAATCCAAACTCCGCCATGCGTTCAAAGTCCAGAAGAGTTGTTGCATTCTTTTTCTATAACAAAACATACACAATACCATTATGGGCCATATCAAGCAACATGTGTTTGTGCAATGAGGAAAATAAGTATTTGAACACCCTGCCATTTTGCGACATAACAAACATAACACAAACATGAACTAAAAGGAAAAATCCAGAAATCACAATGTATGGTTTTTTAACACCCCATACAATTAGTAAGACTCCATCTGCCAACATGGGCAAGACCAAAGCGCTGCCCGGAGACAAAATTGTACACCTCCACAAGGCTGGAAAGGGCTACAGGGAAATTGCTAAGCAGCTTGGTGAAAAAAGCTCTGTTGTTGGAGCAATCATAAGAAAATGGAAGAAGCTAAACATGACTGTGACTTTTCCTCAAACTGGGGCTCCATGCAGGATGTCACCTTGTGGGGTCTGAGTGATCCTAAGAAAGGTGAGGAGTCAGCCCAGAACTACATGGGAGGAGCTGGTCCATGACTGAAAAAGAGCTGGGAGCACCGTTTCAAAGGTTACTGTTGGTAATACACTAAGACGTTATTGTTCAAAATTATGGATTTTATGGATTATGGAGCCAATTCTTATGGCTCTGTAAGAAGCATATCAAGGGAGCTCAAACTCTGTGTTTCTCAGCAACAGCCCAGAAACCTGACTGATCTGGAGAAGATCTGTGTGGAGGAGTGGGCCATAAATCCCTCCTGCAGCATGTGCAAACCCGGTGAAAAACTACAGGAAACGTTTGACCTCTGTAATGGCAAACAAAGGCTACTGTACCAAATATTGTACCAAATGCAAATGGTTAAAAAATTATGTCTCTCACAGTGGACATGCACCTACGATGAAAATTTCAGACCCCTTCATGATTTCTAAGTGGGAGAACTTATAGCAGGGTGTTCAAATACTTGTGTTCCTCACTGTAGACAGCCTCAAGACTGCCATTCAGGCAGCGCTAACCTCCTGTTGGGCCTCTCTGTTACTGGGCTCCCTCTCCAGGACCTTCTGAAAGCAGTGACTGGCCGCCGTGGCATTTCCCAAAGACAGATGGCACTTGCCCTCACGTAGATGCCCCTGTGGAAGAGTATGGGATACAGATACATGTTGTAAACGTCAATAATAAATCATGTCTTTGCGTTCATCCCATCTCCACTTGATGCAGTAAACAGCAAGTAGAGTTAGACATAAAGATAACTTAAAAAGGTTTGTTTAAACTGACCTTCATGAAACAGTCGTCCAATCTGACAGCCTGCTGTGAATCTTCAAGGGCTTCTCGAAAACGACTGAGCATCATGAGGGTGGCTGCTCTGTTGCCATAATAACTGGCATTTGTGGGACAATAATCTTCAAATGAGACAATAAAGTGCTTGTTAGGATCATAAATTCTGGCATTTTATTTGTCAGACTGAATAAAAAAATAAATAATAAATGAGCAAAATATGGAGATAGAAATGAAATAAATAAATATAAAATAGAGACAATCTCACCGATGGCCTTAGTGTAATAGTTGAAAGCCTCAGAGTAGTCTTTCTTGCTGTAGAATGCATTTCCTTTTTCTTTAAAGCCTTCAGCCTCACTGGGGAGAGAGCAAACAAACTAGCATTATGGAACAGGCACACGGCATAATAAAAACTATTACTAGAATATACACGTGTCTCTTTTTAACTGAGTAATTTCATGTAGATGTCACATCATTTCATGTGCAGAAAGGACTAAAAGGTACATGTGAAACTGGGACAGGCAGGCTACACGGAGCCCCGGGAGTGCTAATGCTAAACTTAGGAGTGAAGCGGACGTGCCAGAGGTTAATCGATGCACAAGAACGAGATACTTCCACAGAGAATCAGGAGAAATGGGCATTTTAACCTGCCCTATTTATAAAACACACCCAAAGTTTGCATTTTGCTGCTAACTTTCAGGGTTTTCATGGTGGTTCCGTTACTGACATTACTTCAACTATATCCAACTAAACCGACAAAGAGTCAATCATAATAACCTCAAACTTGTAAAAACCTTGGTCTCATACGTTTGTATCGTAAGAGCCGTTTGTAAAGATATTTAATCATTGGAACCTGTTCCGAGAGTTGAGTAACACCACTGGATCGTCCTACAGGGAAGCTTCTCGAAGGATGGAAACATGCTGTCAGCCAGTGTAGCTGCCTAAAACAAAACACTGTACTAGTGTTTAAATTTTGAAATAAGTTTAACAAGCTAATGAACCGCCGGCAACGTCAGACTGTTTAAGACACAATGGGACTTAGGCAGCGTTGTTTGGAGCTCAGCATGTGTCAGAAAAAGCCGACGACCTCAGGATAACACTCACTGTCAAACAATGGATGCTAAAACGCCAGATGCCAACTGTGAGTGAGTGTATGTGTTAATTCCACAAACCGGTGTTTAACTTAAATCATCTATACTACACTATGAGTAGCTAATAAACCTTTAGCACAGCACGCCCTAGCATGTCGGTTAGCATGTACCGGGTTAGCCTTGCTCCTGTTTGCGAGCCTTGTCATCTAACACCGACTGGCTCTAGCTCGGTTGTCTTTACACGGCACTCGGGGCACAATATAAAAACACCCGACACGAGTATATTTACCGTTCCAGCTCGTCCTGATTACGGATTTGAGACTCCGCTTCCACCGGCACGTCGATGTCAACAGCCGCCATTTTTTCTGGAAAGGACGAACGAGAGCAAACGTCACTTCCGTCTTCTCTTTTTTTTTGTAGGGCATGAAAAACTAGGTCACAAATATACTGAAAGACTATAGAACATATATGTTTATATATCTGTTTGTATCCCAGAAGTATGAATTATATTATATTAGAGCAAGTTTATTTCACATGTATTTATTAGTGGATGTCCCTACATCCTCTGCACACTCCTCAGATTAAAAGCAACATTAAACACATAAACGTGTATATTTTGTTATTTAAAATGGAACGATAAGCAAAGCACAGTAATAAACTGTAAACCTGCAACCACGAAAGGCTGACCAGCCTCGACCCCGTCATTTGCCAACGACCACTAGATGTCACTAGAATAGCACAATGTAGTGACTCAATTCTGATTGTTTTCAACCACTGCTGTTTACCTCCGCCAACTTGCCCATTCCTTATTTAGGACATGAGACTGATGATCATCACCGTCATGTTTCTAAAACGAGGTTTCTTCGGGGACTGATCATCCAAGTTCACGTCATACCCCATGTTTGCGCTTTTAGATGAATGGTGCTACCAGAATTCAAATGTTACCGTGTACGCTGATGATATTCACTGACCTTTAAGCAAACAATGTTAATCGAGCATATTTACTGAAAAAACTGAGTCGTAAAAAGTCAAGTCTACAGGAAGAAACAGACACCTGTGTACAAACAGTGCTATTTATAAGCTTACGTAAAATACAGTATTAACACAAACATTTACATTATTGCAATTGATGCACAGAAACACTAGTCGTTGATTTTACCAGATGACACTTTAATAATACATATTGCTTAGGATGGTTCAGCACTATTGATGGGAGAAATATCTTTGTCTTAAATGAAAGCACATAGTGTTAAATACAAATCTATAAAAAATAACAGATTGATTAAAGATGTCAAAGACACAAATATTTTAGCTCACAACACACATCAGCCTGCTCCCCATATTGCACAAACAGCGTCAAGCTGCTTCAGAATCTTAGCTTACTTATTTTAATCTAACTTTTAATCACCTGAAGAACCTTTAATAATGGCTTGTGTCAAAGTAAAGCAAGTTTAAAATGTCCTATGTTTAAATTAAATCAGCTTATTATAAGCATCTCCATAGTGTCCTTGGCTCGATATACGGGTGGTTGATTGTTACCTCCAAAGAAAATGCTTGTATATGTTAATCAGACGTACATTTATTTCAAAGTATGGCCTCATGAATCGGGTGTGTAAATGAAAGCAGCTAGTTTTATCTTAGATTAACACTCAGGGTTTTCTCTAACTTTGCTTATAAAAACTAAAGCAGAAATAGAGAATTGAGAATAGAGAATTTGGCAACAAACACTTAGTAACATGATTACACCCTACTACTACAGCTGTTATATATAAAACTAAAAGTTGCTTGACATTATGGCTTCCGGAGGGGTCCAGACCCCTGGGAACAATACAGCTGAGAGGTGGTTCTTATTTTAATCCACTCCAAAGGATTGTGCATACTGTTATACATGCCTATCTTGCATTGCAGGTACACTGCAGTGTCCTGCAGCCGCTCAGAGGGTCCCCTGTTTGACCAGCTTTGGCTGGGATGCGTCCGTTCCACTATTAATCCTGCAGTCGGGTGTCATTCTCTGTTAGTATGGAGAGAAGATGATGGGTGCATGTGTAGCTCGCAGGGGTCCGGGAGCAGGCCTGAAGAGTGTGGGGCTGATCAGGGGACCCTGGATGATGGCCGCGGGCCCATGTGGCAGCTGTAGTGCCAGCGGTCCAGATGCCATAGTGCACAAAGCAGCTGGATTGATGGGGCCGCTGAGGAACCCTGCCGGCAGGGCTTTGGAAAGCTGCTTCTGAAGGGCCAGTTTCGTCTGAAGCCAAAGACAAGGGGCATATTAGGACTCTAGAAGTACTATAAAACACAAAAGCAAACATTTAAAGCAAATGGCAGAAAAAGAAATGGGTGAAAAACACTCACCGCTAACACAGCACTGGGCTGCAGTTTATTATAGGGGGTGAACTTCGCCTTGACAGGCTTCCCAGCCAAACGCTCTTTGTGTCTCCTGCTGTTCATGTGCTGAGATACAGAAGACAGATTCAGCCAGGACTCACTCACAACGCAGAGACAGCTGAGTTGATGATGCTAAAAATCCCCAAACACCTGCTTCAGCTGGGTCTCGGAGTTGACGGACACCTGGCACAGCTCACAGTGGAAGGGCTGGTTGGACGCGCCCGCCGCCGCTCGCGTTTTGCTGCCCTTGCGCTGCTTCAGGCGACAGGGGGCCCTCGGCGGCGCCGTCGCCCTGACCCGGCGCTGCGGCTGGCTGCTGCTGCTGCTGCTGCTGTGACCGTCCAGCATCTGTTTGTGCTTGGAGCCTGGGAGCAAAAGCCAGAATGAGGATCTACCAAACGGAATATTAGCCGAGGCGATGAGGCGCGAGAGTCGCTGTACGCACCGCTACAGTGAGCGTCCAACTGGGAGCTAGAATTGACTGTGACTTTGCACGTGGGACAGTGGAGGGGCTGTTTGTGATTGTTTTTGGCCTCCTTAACATCTTCCACTATCCCCTCCTCCTCCTCACCTCCCGTGGAGCCTCCCTGAGGGTCGGGCTGTGGGGCCGAGCTGCACCCTTCCACAGATGGGCTGTCTGAGGGTTGATGGCAGGGCTGAGAGCCTGGGCCGATCTGTGGGGGGGGCTGGGAGGAGCGCAGCGAGGGGTAAGACTCTGTGGATGTGGCTTGCGAGGCGGGAGGGGGCGCCGGAGAGGTCCCCTGGCCATTTTCTAGCGGACGCTGCTCGGGTCGGGAAGAGGTGCTTGGTCCTAGAGATAACAGACATGTGCAGACGCGTTTAAAGCACATACAGTAGCATTTTATCATTTCAGCTTTACTCATCTATCGCCTGTTTTGTTTCCCATTTCAATTGCTCTGCATCTGTCGTTTGTTCTCTCTCTCTCTCTCTTGCTCTCTCTCTCTCACCGTCAATCAACAACCATGGCAACCGCTGAATGTAACAAGCTCATCATTATGTGCTTAGGGGGAAATTGATAGGTGCGGGAACAGGGAACAAAATGGTGGGGGAGGGGGTCAACGCTGAAAAGGAAACTGCACAGAGAACAGAAAAGAAGATGGTGGCGGCTTCGCAGGCAGAGAGGGAAGAGACAAAGAATAGAAGGAATCGTTAGTCGAGTTGGTTTTTGGACAGGAGCCGAGACAGGAGACACTAATTTATGAGTATTCTTGCCTCATCTGCTGCCGTTGAGTCCGATTTAGCCAAAAATCAGAGAGGCGTCACACTGCTGTCCTGTCCTACATCATTTCCCACAGATTTTGACACGTCCATTAGCAAAGTGCCAGCACAGTTCGTAATCGAAGCATAAACTTAAAGTGGGAGTTGTGTTGAGCTGCCGTTTCTCTACAAGCGAAAAAAAAGATGTAACATCAGCGCTCGTTTCGTCAGACGTCTCCTCTGTGTGAGAGCTTTAAGGCCTCTCATCTCACCCAATGTCTTTGCTTGATGGGAGTAATTACCTATCTGACAGAGTCAATGATAGCAGGACAGGTAACAGCTGGTAATTATCCAGCTGAGTGGCAGCTACCAAGCCTTAGAGCTTATGTCTCTTCAATTACCACTAATTACTCATGGATGAAGTGTGTGTGTGGGTTAAATCGCATTTTTACCTTTCTTCTCCTTCAACTGGGAGTCTGTTGGCACGGTTTCCTCTCCGCCGATGCCTCGCTCTCTGCCGCGCTCCTTCCCTGACGTGGACGGGCCGTGCCCGCTCTTGTGCCGGTTCCTCTGTGTCTCCAAGGCTTTCAGCTTGCGAGCATGCTTGTGACCTTTGTAATGGGCTTCAGCCTGGGTCTGGCCATCACACACACACACACACACACACACACACACACACACACACACACACACACACACACACACACACACACACACACACACACACACACACACACACACACACAGGGTAAGGGCATGACATAAGCACACTGCACCAGCTCCACGCGTTCCATCTCTTTAGCTTTATTTGCTTCCATGAAGTTGCCTCAGAGAAAGTCCCATCACAAATCACCGCTTTGATCGTCATCAATGTCGCCGCGGCTTCAACCAGACTCACGTCTCGTGAACTCCCCACTGATTTGCTCGGACACAAATGGCTCGTGTCCGTTCCACAGCGACACAAAATGACCTCTGTGCCCCCCCCCGTGAGAAAGATAACACATCTGTGGCAGCGTGGCGACAGACGCATGCAGATTTATGATCCCCAAAAATGGGAGACATGCTCCGACGAGGAAGATCAGCTTCCAGTAAGTTGAAATTGAATCAACTGAAGCCAAACACATTTGTGGGGTAATTCAAACATGCATTAACATTTCCACAAACCCATCAAATCTATACATTTTACATGCATCCATTACCTTTAGGAAAACAAACAGCAATAAAGGGAGACTCGATCCCATTCTTGTTTTAGGATTAAAGCCTGCTGTACAAAAAGAAAGGGCACCGCTGGGGGTCAAAGTGTGGAATGGGGAATATAGGTCAGGAAAAGGGTGCAGGACCCCTTTGGCTACTCTGTGTTAAATGTAAGTGCACAATAAGCATTCGACATGATTAGCATGACCTAGTGTGGTCAGAGTAAATGTGAACTGCTGTATAAATTCACACACCACTGACTCTATGCAGCTCAGAACATCTGGTCTGCAGCAGAAGAACAATACAACACAGCGGAGTGACAGCAGTGTGAAGTGTAAACACAGTGTTGCTATTTAATATTTTAAACTGCTAGAATTGCTAATGTAAATCCATTTGAACATCCACCAGATATGAGCCGCGATTACATTTATCTGCTGCTATGTTTCTGGCCCCCTGACAAACTCCCCTTGGCCAAGTTCCCAGGCTTGTTACTGCTGACGGGTGGTACACACTGGATTCTTACAGATCCAGCTGCTATATGCTATATGTGCATGTGAGGAGCCCGAAGCTGAAAGCCATGAGTCATAAATCTAAATACAGTGACAATAGATGAATAGAACAGGGCAAATGGAACGATCGCAGTCACATTTTGACTATTGGAAAAGAAGAAGGAAAAGGTAAAAGAAGTTTTTTTACAATGTTACAATATTCATCATGTGAATTTAAACTTTATGGAATAACAAACGATATCCCATGATTTAGTTCTATAAATTAACTGAAGGCTCAATGATAGTTTTCCACTTTCCTGCAGTGACTTAAGCTGATCTTCAGTCTTCAGTCTTATTTATCCACAGAATCAACTGGTTTGTCTCTGGCATCAGTCACGGTCTGACTTACGGTGGAGTTGAAGCGCAGGTGACAGATGTTACAGGAGATGATGGCTTTCTTCTTGGGTGGAGCCATGCCAAAGGTGTGGTTGATCACGGCCTTCTGCACCGGGTCCATCTGCGAGAAGAAAGGTTAGCCCTCAACCCCTGGATTTCTTTAGGAGCTTTTCAAGGTGGATTTTAATAATAAAGTCAACTAGCCCTTGCACATCTGGGGCAGGGCATTTATCACACAACTCACAATTAATCCTTGAATGAATACACATGAACAGATTTAATGTTTCTACCAGAGCAGGTGTGTGCTGGTTTCAACGTTAGCTTTATAAGGACATCCTGTTATTGAACAGATTGTGGTGGGGTGATATGTGGGTTATTCTTCACAGAATATAATGAGAGATGTGTGTATTTGTTGCAAATAAATGTGGCAATATGTAGTTCAATTTGCACCATGAAAGCAAACATTTAGTTTTTCTAGTCACATATTTGGTTTAGGTGTCAGACAGGAAACATCTCCAGGCCTCCCACATTCCTTATACATTTCATTAAGGGTTTGAGCTAAATGTAGATTATGGAAATCTGGATTTTTATCATTTGCAGCCAGACAAAACATGCCTGTGTGAGTGAGTGAGTGAGTAAGTATATATTTGGTAGTTTTCCATCCCATTTTTCCTCACTGGTTGAAGCCAAATACTATTCCGAACCTACAAACGCAACCCTGATACAATATTTATATTCGCTATGTAAAGTGGCCACAAAGTCCTCTTTTAGAGTAAAATAAAGTTTCTATTCCAGTTGTTTCACTTAAATTAGTAAAATTGTTAACAAATAAATTAAATTATACATAAATGAGCTTATGGAAGTCTGAAGGCATTAATTGTTCCATTGTGTGAAGGAGGTTTCTACCACGTGAGCCTCTAACTCACCGTGTTGAAATTGGGGAACAGGCTGAGTGGCGAGGAGCCGTTGAGCCTGAGAGGCAGGAAGTGCTCGAGCTGGGTGTGAGCCTGCGGCTGGAAGGCTCGGGCCGGCAGAGGCAGGGAACCCAGGAGCGGGTGGACCTGGCTCTGTGACAATGCCCCTACAGTGGAGACAAAATAAATATGACTGTGACAACCATTTGCTGCACTTGTATAATTATAGAAAGGTAGAAAATCCTGCCTTCCTCGTTGTCAGTTGAAGCAGCGGCCTGTTTGGATGAATCAGTGACGCCTTAATGACCTCAGTAATAACAGGCATAAGGAATCAGAGCCTCTGTGTGGCCTTTTCCCTCTTTAAAAGCCCATAGTTCATCATGACAAATGTGTCTGGCCTTTAAACACAAGTCCAGTGGGTGTGACTGTGAGGTTTAAATCAGTAACACATTTCAGAGCCAGCAATTAAACACAGGGGTGAAGGGGATCTGACACTATATTGTCTGAAATGTTCCCCCACAAAATCTCCTTTCACGTCCTGTTAACTCGATCTGAATAATATCATGCTCGCGCTTTACTGACCTTTGTCTAGACCCAAACTCACATTAACATGCGACAGCATCTTATGTAAGACACACTGAACGCCCTGCTGCTGCTTTAAAGGTTATATGAGCACACCTGTAAGAATAAAAGTGTTTTATTCACATGTTATTTTTGAGTGAGAGTAAAATATCAAGGTATTTTTCTGGGGGAAGACAGAGCTCGATGCAGCGTGGATGATAATTTGACGGTGGTGTGGGTGCAGGTTAGGATGGAAAATGTCAAGAGGAGCGTGATGAGACGGCTGAAGGGAGCATTGGCATGTAGGTGGAGACTTCTGCATAAAGCCGCTGAATGTAATTGACTGATGAAGCCAGAAGTATTAACATGCCAGATGACAACTGGAGGATGAAGAGAGATGAGTCACTAATGTGGAACCCACAGTGTGCGTGCTTAGCTAGAGGAAAATAAACCTCTTAGACTGAAATGAAATGATCACACCTACTGTAATAATTAAACATAACTAAGGCATAAGGCAGCTGTTGTGACTAATCAGAGAACAAACAGTAGAAAAGGTAAAAGAAGCATTACACATGCAGAACATGCTTGAAGGAAATGTTCTAGAGGGAATGCTTAATACGTGCACATGATTTAGGAAGTCATAAAAGCCCGGGTTAACCTCAGACAATCAGCGCTTCACACTCACAAAACAGACCGAAACTAATTTACCAAAGCAAAAGTGCCCGACTGCCGCAGCGAAAAGGCAAACAGGAAGCAAATTGAAATTCTAGCCAGTCAAAAGGCATGAATGGAAATTGTCAGGTATCTCTTCGTAACAGAGAAAATAAGGACGTGATTAAAATAGAGAGAATCGCTGCAGTAACATGGAGAAAGGGCCCAAAGACTAAAGACTGATTAAAATAAAGATGAAGTGAAGGAAATGTAAGCTTCAATTCATTAACTCATTGTTATTCTTCACCAAATTCATTAACATGGGTATTATTAATATTACTTTGCTCTAACATTCAGGGCACTGTGTGTTTTCAGGGCATCAGGGCAGAACTGTGCTGGTTCTGATTCTTTCTGTGGACAGATCTCCCTTGAAAACACAGAAGCACACAGACAGAAATCACGTTCGCTGATTTGATCTGGTTTCTCATAAATTCCCATTTCATTTAAATGCTCCACCAGGACCACCGACGCCAGTAAAGCGCACTGAGTTGCGCTGAACAGAGTCGAAGGCTAACGACGGAGGCGAGAGTCAGAGAAACGCGAGCAACAGGCAGATGAGAGACGCGTCTCCCTCCACTCGGCCGACGCTTAATCTGCCCTTCAGCGCCACTTTTGGGGGACATCGATTCCCACTCCTACACAAATCGGAAATTGATCTCATTAATCTCCTACGCACAAATTCACAAAACACAGCAGGCCGAGACATTTAATTAACTGCATTTTGCACAGAACAAACCCGAAACTGGCATCATGGGTGAGAATTTGTCCAACATCATGTGGACCTTATGACAGGACAGATGCTGAAGATCCTCGTCTGCCTCCACACAATGATGCACAGTACTGTTAACATTTATGGGTTGTTATTTAGGGTCAGACATCACTCCAGAACGCAAGATCATGACCTCAATTACTGCACCCAAAACCTAAAATTAAAGTAGTCTGATCCGTATTCAGTAAGGTGGCGTTTTCATGAAGCCTGGGCATGTAGGTCACAGCAACCAAGCTCCCGTATCGAGAAGGAGAAAAGATTAGGAGCTGCAGAAATTATAACACATTGAAGGAGCCGGGGAGAGAGATAATCTCTATTATTTCCAGTATTAGTTTCTGGATGACTCAACATCACAGTAACCAGAGGGGGAGAAATGGCATATTTTCATGAAGGGTAAAAAAAAAAAGGGGGGGTGGGGGTGGGGGTTGAGATGCTTTCATAGCAGGGAAGCAGAGCAGCCAACGTATCAGAGGCGAAGATGCTCTGGCTCTTTTCAGGGTGATTTTCTGGGATGGAGCTCTCGTGTCTTCACTCTGAACCAACATGGCGACACGGTGGAGTGGAGCTCCTGACTCCAGCGATGAAGAATGAAAATCCCACTCACTCAATCGCTAACTAACATTAATTTGGCCATTTGCAGAATAGAACAGAGTCACACAAAAAGGATTTATTCAAACGGTGAGGTGTGCAGCGCTCGTCTGACTGCGGTACCTGCAAAACACGGTGTCAGAATGAAATGGGTCCGCCCCCCCCCCCCCCCCCCCATAATGGCTTAAAGCGCGCAGCTTTTCTGAGTCATAAAACAGAAGTGGTTCGTTCACACAACAGGCAGCGAACGCAGCATTTACCGCGAGCTCTGGAGGATGAATTAGCGTCCATTAAAACCCCGTCCGATGGAAACAAAAAAGGTGGCGAGCGATGGCCCTCATTTCCTGCCGCCGCCTCGCTGCGTGCCCGTTAAAACCATCATCTTTATTGTGACGGGGTGCATTTAGGCCACGACCGGCAGCCAACAGGCCAACGCTGCCGCCGCTCAGAGCCTGTACCTGCTCCCCGTGGTGGTCTGTCCCACTTTAAACCCGAGCTCCGTGGGCCCATTTTCACCCCAGGCGCCGTTCATTTCTATTCAAGGTGAAATCCAGGACTTCTGCTCAAAGAAAACACCGTGGTGGTGAGAGACTAAAAGCAACTGATCCTCCACCAAACGTGAAGCATTTTAATTGGTTGTAAAAAAACAAACAAACAAATGAATTAAGATTTCAATTAAACAAATGCCTAACTTTGAAGAAGCTACTTTTACTCCTTTAAAGACCGATAAGCACATGATGCAAAAGGCCTTCAACGTCTGCGAATGCAACTTTTTGCAAGGTGGATAGAGAGGATAAACAAACAGCGAGGAGATAAAGCTGATCTGCAGGGAAATGAGCACAAATGCATTATCGGCGCCGCTCCGATAAAGCGGCGTTGGCTGTGCTTTGTTTCCTTTGCTGAGCCTTTGCCCTTTGATAGCGTTCCGCACGCCTTTATCAAGCACACTTAATATAAATTGCCACCATCTGCCTGAACCGAGATAAGCCCGAGTTCAATCGGAGATGCTGAACGCCGGTCGACAGATGTGCGGCACTTACTGGTATTTAAAGTCTGTGTGCAGCCTCACCCGCCCCGTGAACTTAATAATTAGCAGCTCAGTCTTTACGCTCCCCCTCCGAGACGCAGGAACGCTGGCGCTCTGCCTGATGAAGACAGCCTGAAAGGTTGCAGCTTCAGAGCGGAGGATCACCGGATCTCTGCTTATGGAAAAGCAACATTACAGTACAGAGGTCACCGATAGGTCACACGAAGGCACGACCCACTTCCAAAGGATTCAGATACATGTGAGTGAGTGGAAACAAAATCACAAACACATTTACTTCATCAACACTAATCGAAGGCACTCAACATTTTTCAGGTACCGTCAATAGCAGCTGCATATTTCAGCCGTTTTTGCGTTTTCTGCTTGGTTTTCGAGGCACGTAACTCGATTTAGAGGCACAATATTTTCATTCACGTCAGCATTTCAGCCAAACAAAAAAACAAAAAAAAAACTAAGTGTGAGCGCCTTCTGCTGACAGGATGTGTAGCAGCGTGCGGGTGCCTGTGTTCGGGTGTTTATCTTAACGTGGAGCGTGAGCAACGGCAGACCTCAGTTGTCTGTCACCGCTCCAAAGAGATTAACTCCGAAAGGAAGGAGAAAATATCCTCAGTCGCCAGCAGGAGGTAGAAACGCTGAAAAAGGTGAGAGTTAGAAATAGTTCTGGGTGTTTTATAGTGCAGACGCTTCACAGACTCTCTATCCTCGGTCACAGCTTCAAAGTCGTCACGCCAGAATAAATGGAGCATCACTTGACAACTCACAGCCACAAGGACAAGGGGAAAACGGGAAGTATTTTAATTGAACTAAAAGCAGAAGATGGTGAATTCCTCCTCATCACTTGTGTTGTTTTGGTAGTTTTGTAGTATTTCATGCATGAACTGGTCACCTTGTTGGGTTCAGGTCCAATGAACTGGTCCACATTTCAGAGATGTGAAAATGAAGTTAATGCTGTTTTAAAGGATGCTTAGCTGATGCACAAGCAGCTTTCACCTCTACACTGTTTTCTTTATGGGATCCATTATAGACCTTATGATTGAGCTGTGCAGAGGTCGACCAGCTGTCAACAGAGGGGTGTGTGTGTGTGTGTGTGTGTGTGTGTGTGTGTGTGTGTGTGTGTGTGTACGAGAGTCAAATTAGAAAACTGTTTTCCATCCAAACAATGCCTATTCATGCTGTCAATCCCTTAAAACTCCTATCTAGCAATGACTGAATGTGGTTTTATCCTGCAACGTATTGTGAGAAATAAAGAATCAGACTCACGGGACTAGGATTGTGTCATGCTGGATTGCAGCAGATCCTCATCAACACATCTTCAGGCCCCATGATCCCTTGGCAGATCTTCAAAATAATAAATTCACAGCGTGCTGCTATGACATTAGATTTACTTTGGAGCAGGTTTTGAGTCACTACTGATGAACTAAAAAAAAAATCCACTGAATATATCTCCATCTTCTAACAGCTTGTGACGCTTCCTAATTCAAGTTTGCCACTATCGAGACGCTTCCCACAGATTCACATTAAACAGCCCACACGCGGGATCGTTCAAGCACATCCAGAAATGATGAAACACACAGCCACATCCTTTTCACTGCTGAGATCCCAATCAGAAAATTAAGCAAACACTATCTCAAGACCGACCTTGTTTCATTTTCACATCAGAATGAACCAGATTCCATCAAACCTCCACTTAAGACGTCGCTCTTTACTCTCTAATTTAATAGTAAAATACTGTATTATAATAATAATAATAATAATAAAAAACTGTGACATCATCAAGTTGTTCTTCTTTTGAATTAAGATGAAGATGGCATTTAATTATTAATTCAATCTCTTCTCAAATATCATCTGCAGTATCAGTATATGCTATTAAAACCATACTCATTAGCCTTTGATTAGCATCATCTCTTATGTCCACTCTTGGGTTGTGAATATGAGACCCAGCAGGAAAATGAATGGACTCATGGACTTCAGGCTATACTGGTTTAGAGAAACATTTCCATAACATAACAAGCAAAGGTGAATCTCTCTCTCTCTCTCGCCCACAGAAGCCAGATTAATGTCTCATAGCTAATATGATGCCTCATAAAGTATCACACTTAATTTGCTTGGTTCTGTTATAGAGATGTTCAGAAAACTATTTAGAAGGAAAAGTTAAGTGTAAAACTACATCAACCATTTTATTGCATTTAAACAACTTTTTTTGTGGCATCTCTGTGTTTGCAAGAACAGAGAAAAACGCATGGGAAGAATAGAAGACGAATAAACCAGGCAGAACCAGAACAAATGTGCTTCAAAATAGCAACAATCGACTTAATTTATGGTTGTTTTAAGCTGATCAGTCGCTGCGTACGGAAGCGAAGCCCTGGTGTTTTTACCCCCTGCTGCATGATAAATCGTTGGTATGTGGGTGGCTGGTAAATTGCCTTTCAGGGATTGTGTAATTTATTTATTTATTTACTATGACACACTTCAGTAGGGATTTGTGGGAAAAAACGATTATGATTTTATTCCGCCGCAGAATTTACTTTTACGTTTTTAACTAAAGCCATTTTGTGTTGTTGTTCTTCTAAGAATCAATATTCATCAAGCAGTGGAGTAAAACACACTCACCCGCATTTACACTGTCACACTGGACTAGACGTTGAGATTTATATACTGTGGCTTCAGACTGGAGCTGCTGGGGGGAGGGTGGGGGTGATGGGGGAGGGGGCCGGTGCAGCATGGCCGCTAGGCAGAACTCCACAGTTATCTCCTCTCCAACTGCTCGCTTTGATCTCGCTAATCCGCCGTTTAAAGAAGAAAGCATCCCGAGCTGCCTCGCAGACACCTCTCAGTGTTTCTACCCGGGCGCGCGGAGCCGCGCGTGTCCCGGAACGCGTCACCAGCGCTTACGTATGGATCATATACTTATACTCGAACTTCATGTATTTCTTGGCCTTATTTAAAATCCCAAATAGCGAATAATCTCCGGATTCGACTGACAAGTTCAGCTCATTCTTCTCGTTTTGTACCATTTATCCAGAGGTCAAACTCTAATTTACATGTGGCGCCACTTGGAAACCAGAGGCTTTTTTCAACCCTAAAACGTCTTCGCTCAAAACAAACACTAAGATGCCCGTACTGCCTTTATCCCAACCAGGCTCCAATTATGCGAGCTAATCTGGGCATATTTCCCCGGGGAGGCAAAGACATAATTGCCAACAATCTGCGCTGTGATATCGGCGCCGTTCTTGCGTGGTTTTGGAACGACGTGACACGCGTGGGAACGTCAGGGCGCGATCGGACTCAAGTCCGCACTCCGTTCGACAAAGGGGGGTCAATTAGAGGAACAAACAGGCCGGGGATTCAGGTTGGGGTGCAGCAGACCGACCCTGCCCTTGAGCAGTGGCGTTGAAGTCACTGAACACGCGCTGACATTCAGACTAGTCACAAATCAAACGTGAGCTATGAACTCGAGCCGCATTTGGAATGAACAGAGTCTCACCGAACAGCATCTCCACGCTTCAGGTGTTTCCTGCCAGTTTATCTCCCATCAGAGAAGTTGAAGCAAACGCCACCAAAGTGCCACCGTCCGTCCGCGCTCGCTCCTCTTGACGCCTCGACGCTCTCTAAGTGAGGTGAAGCGCTCCGTTCCCGGTCACTGGCGCATTCTGGCCGCGGTCCAAAGCGGCGCGGCTAAAGAACGGAGCGCACGCGCGCCGCAATTAAGAGCCTCATGCTCCGCCGGCCGCGCTGCCCTTTTTGCGAGGCGAGGACGGGAGGAGGAGAGGCTGAGAGCGTCTGAGGAGCAACTGTGTGTGTGTGTGTGTGTGTGTGAGGATGAAAGAGAGAGAGAGAGAGAGAGAGGGAGGAGAGAGAGAAAGGAGCGGCTGAACAGCACGAACATCCCACATTTTCCCTCCGTCCTCCATTCAGGGTTCACACCTGCAGCCTCCAACCAGCATCATTTAGAAAGTTTTCCATGCTCTTATTGTCTTATATATTCTGCTTTGTTCCTCTGTTTTTTTGACATGACTCACACTTCAGTCCAGCGGTGGAATTATATTTATTATTATATTATATGTTCACATTTCCAGTAGGTCGACTGCCGCAGAGGTGTCCATCTCTCATTAATTGGTTTTCCACTACTTCAATGCGAGCGATCTAATCGTTATCATAATTACGCGGCAGCAGATTAGTGTTCAGACGGAGGAGACTTGGTGATAAATGAACTGTTTGTACTGCAGCTCCTTTCTGAGCGCCACAAGCTCTTGTTTATGAATATTTAGATCCTAATCTTCCAGTGATGATGCTTCGTTCTGGCTTCATTCTTCCTCGGTCCTCCTCCACCATCTTTAAAGAGGCCAATCATGGCATGAGGAGCATTTCACAGCATATAAGACACCATTGAGCAGCTGCTTTAGGACGCGGTTATGCTTGTACAGGTGCAAAGTTGTATGAGGTTCATGGTTTTTTTTGCAGTATGAACCATTCCACAGTCACTAAAATCACACACACACACACACACACACACACACACACACACACACACACACACACACACACACACACACACACACACACACACACACACACACACACACACACACACACACACACGTGCTCCTCGCTGGCTCCGTGTCCACTCGGATGAGGGGGGTGCGGAGGCACGACGCTGACGAATGCTGACAGTTTTACACTTGATTTCAGGCTGCTGCATTCTAATGAAATGCGCTGGATGTCGGCCTGGAGCGCGACGACTGAACACAGCGCGGTCCAGTTACATACATGAATCATGCACCGCGATGAGCAAAGGCTGAGAGCAAAGATAATTCACCCTCTGATTTCCCTCTTTTAGTTACAGCACATGCACGTGCAGGCTGTGGTTTTAGTCCAAGGCCCCATAAGAAACAGAAGGACATGCTGGTGTGTCCTTATTTGACCCGTTCAAGCACTTGGCTTCAGACAAATCCAGCACTGTTTGTTTTCAGGTATTCAAATATATTAATTGACTCTTCAGCCCATATGAGTCTGCTTCACAAACAGGATAGTGACTCATTGCCACAAGCACAACCTTGAAGTGCTGCCAATGCCAAAAAGGAAATATTTACTTTATCTAAAATGCAGGTTCGACTCCTTGGTTAATGTTTGACCTGTTTACACGACAGCCAAGGGAAGACCGTAAAAAAAAACCTCAGAGGATTTTGTGCAGTATTTGAGTCATAACAATTGGAAAACAATCCAACAACATCCTCTTTCTCGACTGATCTAAAATACAGTAGATTTGGCTGCGCAGGAAATAAGAAATGAGGCCGAGCGGCACAAAACTGCAGCTGATTAATATCCCATTTTACAGCTGGACACGCGTGCGACGCCTGAAGGCTTCACTGATCGGCCGGCAGTCGATAGAGTTACACAGCGTGCGATGCTGTGTGTTTTTACAAGGTGGCGGAAGATGTTCACTGTTCTGAGCCTGGTGTGCGTTTCTGTGGGACAGTGTCAAGTCCTGAACCTACTGTTTCTACTGTTTTTTATTAAAAATTATTAATTTGCTGCACCTGAAATTTGTGCAGGACAGAAAAGTTTTATAACTTTTAATAATGAAAAGTCTAATTACTTTATATCTCCTAAGAAACACCCGGAGCAACAAGAGCCTTGGGACAGTTTTCTACTTTAAACATATAAAGCTAGATTTTAAACAACTGAACTTATCGAACAGCTCATGAGGCCCGAAACTGAGGCGCGTCCACTCCAGGAGCTCAGTGTTCAGTGTAGGAAGTGGAAAAGTGTTTTGCTCCGTTCCCTTTTCAAAGGCTCCCCAGTGGCAGGCACCCTATTAAAATCCCTTTTCATTTCAGCAATCGCTTCATGAGGACAACTAAAGGGAAAGCTCGTGCAGCTGTGGGAAGGGAGCGGATATTATTAGGCCGGCTCCATCTCGGGAAGAATTATGCCACCAGTCACCTTCGTCAACGCTGCGTGTCCTGTCTGCTGTTTACAGCAAAGCCAGGGCGCAATGTGCAAGAATGCAGCAAAGACACTGGATCAGAGAAACAGAAATGTTAAATCTATATGCAGTATGGTGTGAAATCAAATAAATAAAACCTCCCGCGTCTCTGTACAGAATCATTACTTCCTGTTGTCCACGTCTATCAATACTTTGAGGTATTGGATGACCCAGATTTTCACAAGTACATAAGTACTCAAAGTCGAAATCACGACGGCTCTGTGGTTCTGCAGACACACGCTCCAGATCCGTCACCGTTTTAACTATGAATGATGGTCAGCAAATGTTATTATGAGACACAGAAAAACTCAATAACGCCCCGATGGCAGCAGAATGAGGTTGAAATAAGGTAGAAATTAAAGTCGGAATGGTTCCGTTAATTGAATTCCATGCATTTTGTTATGCGGCAACAGCTGAGTGTGTGTGTGAGGCAGGCCTGGAGAGAGACGCGGTCCCATAAATCAACATTAAAGCGATTTTTTTCGGCGCGCTGATTGATCAGGTCGGTCAGCGTGACGGAGTGGCACAGGTGGCGGCGGGTGAAGGAGATTAATGATCCCGCCGTCAAAACAGGTGTGTGGAAAACGTCTGTGAACGGGGAGGGACGCGCTCCTGGAACGCTCGGGCTACAGCGAATGCATGGGACCAGAACAGCGCTTCGGGGCGCGAGCGGTGGCGACGGCGTCCGCGCAGCAGAAGAGGCCAGAGCCAGGACTTAGACTGTGACCAGCCTCACTCAAAAAACGCTCGTAAACAAAGCAACCAAATCACAGAACCGTCGCTCTACGAGGGAAGAGGCCGACTCGAGCGCCGCTGATGACAATGAACAGAAACACTGACACTGCAGTAAACAGCAATCGGAGGCTCATAAAGTGGCGCTTCTGTTGAGAGTTGTTGATTAAACAGTGATCCTTATAGACAGTTATGAAGCAAATATCAAGATATGAGTCTTTCAGCTCACGTCGGTGATGTCCTACATGAGGGTTGGGCGCCTTTTTCACAGCAGACATGTTCTGTCATCGCATTAAAAGCCCACATATAATTGTAGTTGTAACAATTTATATTTCGGGCGTCCCTACCTGCGCTCACGGCCTTCGCCAGCCGCCGCAGCCTCCTCTGATGCGTCTTCCCCTTGTAGTGGATCTGGGCCTGGGCGCTGGAGTTGAGCTGTATGTTGCACACCTGGCACACGGTGGCGCCGCCGCTGCCGCTGACCTGCCGCCGCTCTCGTTTGGTCCTGTGCCCCGCGTCCACCCTGCGCTCCTCTTCGTCCTCCTCCTCCTCATCCTGACCCTTCGGAGGGGAGGTGCCGCCCAGACAGCCGGGGCTCTCGCTATGATTCATATCTGGATTGAAAAAAAAAAAACAGGTCACAGAGGTCACTCGGGGTGAACTAATGAGTTATTGTGATTGAATCCCTCAGAGACACTGCATCGGATTCGGGGTGTGTGGTTTGTGTGTTGTTAGAGTCTCCACAGGGGGGCAACAAAGCAGCGTGACTCCACTGTGAGCAGCCCAGCGCTGCTCTTTTCCTTTAGTGTCATCCAAACTGCAATTTTGTGTGCACCGCCATTACAGAGCTGGATTTCCACTATGACAGAGATTCATATGCATACAAAGAACATCTCAATTCAACATATTTATCCACATTCTTTTCAGTGTGGATATATTTATTCACCTAAATGTATGGGTTAAGAAATTTAACACACATTTAACTGTAAAGCCAGTAGAGAAGTATCTGGTTCCAGGTTTTCTGTATTAATCAGATAATAAAAGCTGATTCCCAGGGAGCACAAAGCGACGTGTTTCTTTGTGCGAGCACACAGCCCTAATACCTGTAATGGCTGAGCGATTATGGCAGACTGACGGCATAAATCAAACGCCAGAGCCGCGGTGAACGCGAAAATTGTCACACCAAGTCGTGCTGAATTCTTTGTTTTCGGTGCCGTTCATATGATAATAGCACCAATTAAGTCCTCATGGCGTTGGACGTTTTATCCGCCGCCTCGCCGAAAGCAGCCCCCCCCCCCCCACTCCCCAAAAAGCCCAACCCCGTACAACCAGAATGCATTTGTAACCATCATCTGTGAAATCTTTCCTGCTCTGCAAAAAATTCAATTCGCCCGGTGGAAAGATGAAAGTGGAGGGAAAATGTGTTCAACTGGAATTCATCAGCAGCGCCGACATCAAAGCCGCAGCCGGTCACCGCGATTATGGCGGTGGGCGACTGGCGAACACGGAGCGAGGACACGTGTCAACACGGCCAGGTGTTCATGCACAATGTGACCGTGTCAGACGAGGGGAGGACGTAAAAGTAAAAAATACACAGCTGAATTTAAAACAACCAACAGTAAACAGTACAGCCGACGATGAATGTAATATTCATAGATTGAAAAAAATATCTGCCCACACCTCCCCAGAAGAAAACAATGTTATAAAGGATGATCAAAAACATTTGCTCATTTGCTCACAAGGTCTGATATGACATTTCTCTGTGCCAGTCAGGCCTCGAGATGCGCTGGCGTTGGACAAAACCCGGCGCTGCTGAGCTGAGACTCGGCCAAAAGCGGCATTTTCCGCTGGCGATGAGGTGCAAACGGCGGAGGAAGCGTAACAGCTGGTCCTCGATGCGGCGTGCACGACTCCCAGCGTTCCCAGCTAATGCGTCATCAAGCCATTCACACGCTGCTGTACAGTGAATGCAAACAATATTTAACAGAAGCTGAAACCTGACAGAGTTTCATGAATGGCTTATTATAAATGCCTTTCAGGACACTGCCACCTCATTATGTGCATAGCTCCCTTCACTGATGACAGGTTTAACGCGCATGTATTGAAGCTGCAGGGCTGAGACACATGTATGCGACTGAGCTCTGACGGCCCGAGGTCGAACCGGTGTCTCTGCTCCGTCAGTCGTTTGTTCTCGCCTCCGCGGTCTTTGTCAGTAAGTGGTTCTCCATCACAGAGAGGCTCTAATGTGAGACAGTCAGGGGGAGGTGTGGGTCGTCCAACTCTTTTTGTTTGCACCAACAACTACTTTGTTGCAGTGATTCTTGAACAAGTTGGGGTCTGACACAATATATGTCACAAATAAGGAATCTAAACAACCCTGTGTTGCATAATTGGACCTCTGCTGTGGTTGGAGTCATATTCCATCGAGCTGGTTTTAGGATCCTTGTCATGGAACATGGAACTCAAGCATGATAGCCTCAGTCTTTATCTGTACACACTGTATCTGCTGTCCTCCTCCACAGCAGCTCTTTACATACCAACAACTCGTCTGACTGTCTGGTTGGTGCAGAACAAGGCCAAGAGCACAAAGCACAGGTCATGAGTCTGACCCCAGAAACACTGACTCCACAAGACCCAAGAAGAAGTCCGATAGGTGTCTGATGCAAGAGACAACACCTCCCAGCTCACATGTGCACAATCCCTATGCAGCAGGAAGCTGCTGGAGAGGAGCTCTGGTGATATTAGCAACTTGTTTCTGCTGCCCCCAAGTGGAAAAGAATCCAACCTTAGTGCTTATATGTAAGTTTGATATGTAAGTGTCTCCTCATTGAACGCTGCCTAACAAGCCCATGGTTGGACCTAATTACAAATTAGCATTAATTTTAGCCTTAAAAGGAATTTTCGAAAATTTCAAAACAATATTTGACGATGCTAGTGTGTAACTACAATAGTGGTTTATTAAGTATAGTGACTTTGCTACTGGTTGCATCAGCTTAGCTTAGCAGCTACAAGGCTACAGTACCAGCTACCAGCAGCTGAAGCTATTACAGCCAGGTGGGGACCGAGTTGACCCGCAACCTGTTCGGCCCGCGCCCCCAAGCTGTTCTGTCCATCTGCGTGACGTGCCGCCCGCCTTGATGTGCTTCACGCTGGGGGGGGGGCGAATGTTTTTATCGCCGCGACAAATGATGGGCTGCTGCAAGAAAAGCTTTGGCACCGCGAATTCCACCGGAGTCACTCGGGTCGCACGCCGACACGGCGGGGGTTTCCTTCATGTATATGCAAATTTACATGTGGAGCTGCTCCAAAATCAGCAGCTGTTTTGCAGCTGTTTGGGCTGTTAATTTAAATTTTTTTATTATGAAGACCTTGTTCCATTTTTAAATGACATTATTATGATAAAATCACTTGTCAGCATGTGGCTCATTGTCCTGTTTTCTCAAGGGGTCACTGTACACCATGGCACTTCTCTATATATAGCTGCAGTTAATTCCCTGCAACAGTATATCTATTACACCATAAAGGCTACGTGGCTATGTAATGTTCAGTTGTTCTTTATCTGTAAACTCACTTGTCTCTATATAGTCAAAGCCCACTGATCCTTAATAATCACAGTAATGGAGATGGTGGCCTAAGAATATTTGCAGAGAACCACGATGGTTGTTTATTCTGGCTTATTCAGAATTACGACCCAATCCAACCTCAGGCTATTAAGCCACCTAAACCTGTGAACCTCTGCAGCCCTGAACAGTTCTAATCCAGCTGTGCCAGGAGGTGAACCAAGGCCTCCATCGCTCACGTAAAGCAGCTGTTAAAGGCACGGTTGAGCCATACGCGGTTTTAGAAATGTCTTTGCTTCAGACACTGAGGCCAAGATGACTTCCCTCACGGTGCCAGCTGTCATCACTGTTCCATTACATCAACGACAACAGCAGAGGACGTGTTTGACCGGACATGGAAATAGCTGGACAGCGGAGGAAGATGAGTAATAATCTTGTTCTGTGCAGAGACGACTATATTTACTAAGCCACGTCAACATTATTCACACAACATCTTCGGCTCGTTCCCGTCTTGACAGTCACAATGAACGCTGAACAACTAAACAACAGGTGGACCACAATTACAGCCGTGTTGCTAGGCAACCCGCACATCCAATCTCAAGATGAATTTGAACCTTTTCCGCCCAAATTGCAGCTCAATTATGCCTGTAATTTGTGCAGAAACGGCAAAGAAAGGCACAAAAAGCCACATTTTATTGAAAGGCGAAAAAAAAGTGTGTAACAAATAGTGCAAGTCTGATCGTATGACATCACAGGCCTGAAACCCGAATGAACTACGATCAATATTCTGATATTTATAATACAACATGGGCCTCATATTTACTCACCACTTCACACATCTTTTCTACTGTATCTTTTATTTCTGACTGAGCAGGACACAACACAGAGGAATAAAAAACATTACATCTGAAACTACTGAATTTAATTGAAATTAAATGAAATTCTGATTTAAACACTAACCAAGAATAGTGTTGAGTATTACATTTAAAAAACTGCAAATTAAGAAATGAAAATAACTTATAAACTAATAGTTTATATATAACTTAATAATAGAAAGGGTTAGGGTATACAGTACGTGTTGCATGCTGAGAAGCAGAAGGCTTTAAATGTTTGTAAAAAATATACAGTATATATATTAATTAACTAAACATTAAACTTTGTTTGTCATGTAGCGAAGTAAAAGATTCTCTCGGTTATGATAAAATGCTTCTCTCTGGTTAAGATAAGTTTAACAAAGAGCGCTTTATTAAGAAAGAAGCATGACTCACCTGGAGAACTCAATGAGGTAGAAACGCAACACACACACACACACACACACACACACACACACACACACTACAATCAGAGCAGCACAAACACACAAGCACGATGTTCACTGTACCACACACATACATGAGTGGTCTTATGTGTCAGATCTGTATGACAAGGTCATTTGCGAGTGTTCCACTCATATAATGCAGTGATTCACTCTGTTAGGTAAGTGAGTGGGAGCTGTTAAGAGCATGCATATTTTTAGTCTCTGCATTTCCCTTGGACTCAGTTTGTCCTGGGGCACATGGTTGTGTGTAACATGAAGGCAGTGACGTACACGTTTATACACCACGAAGTCTGCTCTGTAATGTCTGCTGAATAAGCTGAGAAATACCTTATTATTGAGAATATATAATCAATGTTTAGCTACAATCCACCAGTGTACAGTATGTTAGTGCTGATGCACAGATGCTGTGAAGCTACATGTGAATATACACAGACACACACACACACACACACACACACACACACACACACACACACACACACACACACGCGCGCGCAAGCACACACGCACAGACACACACACCTCTGCAACAAGAGATTAGGCCCAGTGTTAAACAAAGAGACAGAGCAGATTTGTGACATGCCAGCTCTTTAATTAGACCAATGGTATCAAAACACACACATGAGCGCGCACACAAACACACACACACACACACACCCTAGAACATCAAAATCACAAAGAACTGTATCAACATACTTATTCTGATTGCTCTCTCTCACACACACACACACACACACACACACACACACACACACACACACACACACACACACACACACACACACACACACACACACACACACACACACACGTGTTATCACGCTGGACATCACTCCTGCTTATGCTAGACTAAGTGTTTGTGATCAAGCTCGTTTGTCTGTCTAGTGTCACTGACAGACAGAGAAGGTGCAGGAGCCAGATAAGGGCTGGAGCAGCCAATCAGCTGTCACCTTCTCTGATGTGCTGGGAGGCTTCACAGCGATGGGGTTTTTGGCAACGGACTGTGCAGCGTTTGCCAACACAAGCTGCTCAAGCAATCCGATAGGCAGTCACCAGATAAATAAACAATACAACCTTTAAGCTCTAATAACATTTAGTGATGTTAGACATTGTGATCTCTTTCAATAGCAAGGAAACTGATGCATCTGTGCAAAAATGTGATATTGCATTATTATTATTATAATCATCATCATCACTGGATGAGATCAGACAGTACTTTCAGAGCTAGTTTTTCTGAGTGCGTGTGCAATGACAGGTGGTCAGTCTCTTCAATGTGAGCGGCTTCAAAAGGTAAAGAAAAGTCCTGCTCCTGCATGGCTGCCGCTTTGATCCAAACAGGCTGCCATACATTTTGGGTCAGCTGCAGTTGTGTCGATGAAACACACCTTGTGGCCACATGCAGGTGCACTGTGCATAACCGCATTGGAGGAAGCCTGCTGGTGATCACTAACCTTGACTTCAGAAAAGCATGCGCCTCCTGCACTGACACCATGACCCTGTTCTCAGCTGGAGACTCATTTAAATCAGCAACAATAGAGAAAGAGGTCAGTAAGAACTAAAGCTGTATAAACCTGCACCTTATGCTTGTGTAAAGTTTAGGCACGTCTACCATCACAACAAGGGGGATGTCAAGAAGACTGGCCTATTTAAAGTATGAACGACTCTAAGTAAGACAGGACAGAATCGTCTACAGAATAGAAAGTAGACGAGCATATTGGGGCCGGAGAAATGGAAAATCTGGGACATTTGTTGGGAACTCGGGTCGGAGATTTTTTTTGAGGGTCTGCGGTCCAACCAAGGGCAGCAGCCAGTGTGGGCATCTGTCGCGGGCCATCTGGGAGAGCCCTGAGGCTGCTGCGTGGCCCGAGCATCAACGACAGCAGTGTGGGGCTGAAACTCAGAAAACAGCACTATCAGCAAAAGGGTAAATAAAGAAAACTCCATTTGGAACTACTCTACTCTCCAACTCAACCGTAAAAACCATATGCCAGAATATGCTTTAATGTGACTCCTTTCAAAAGTATTCACGCATTAGACAGTGCTGATTCTAATGGGATGGATTCTGTGGGATGATGGAGTTTCTTCTCCTTTTCCTGACAGTGAGGTGTGGGTTGGCGCATTGATCAGCCCGCAGTCAGCTATAATCCTTCCCATCCTCCCTTCCACCCTCAAAACAACACTTGACCTGAATTCCTTTTAATAGTTTTAGCTTAAATTTAACATGTGAGGAATTAGCATGAGTAAGCCATGCCAAAAAAATGTGTGAGCAGAGTGTTGGGGAAAAGCCAGCTTCCATGTTTTCATGGTTTCTCCACTGTACATCCACAAAATGTCTGACTGGTGTAAAGCTCAATAACGCGTCTCACTCGTTGGTCCGCTGTGGTTTTTGGAGGACAACAATAACCTAGAGGCTTCACCGTAACGATATGAACCAACCACAGATCATCATGTTAAGCAGTGGGCATTTTCACAGATTGATTAAATAAACAGCAGACACCTTTATGCTGTTTATTTAATCGCACACGACTCAGGGAGGAAGTAGATTCTGTGTCTTTGTGAAAAGTTTGTCCAGTCAGGTTTCAGGGGAATCCTTAGTCAATCAGATCCAGCTGTGACTGGGCAAGAGGTGGGCTGTTTAGCTGCGGTTCCAAGTTGCATTCTCAAACTTTCTAGGACTTCAGCGAAATGCTAAACATGTTTATGATAGATGACGACGTGCCAAGTAGAAAATGCTTCCATTTGGAGGCAAAACGTCTGCTTTCCATGTGGAGCGATGGCAGGAGGTGGGAGGAGGGACGCATGGAGGCAAGGATGACTAATGACGATGACTAAGAGATGTGTTCAGGGTGCTTTTCAATGTCATTTGTCTATGACATGTCTGGCCCTTCAGCTGATAAATATACATTGTGTGAAGTGGATGGTGAGGGCCCTGTGTAGCTTTATATGGATGGAACAGAGTGAAGAGGATGAACAATGGATGATGAGAAGACACTAAATGTAGATGTCTTCAGTATATGAATACATCATGTGCCCAATACGGATGCATAACCATTTATTATAATCTAAATTATTACACACTTAGATAATTAATAAATGATTTAGTCAATTTGGTTCATCACGTTTTTAGAAAAGTCCATAAAGGTTTTTCAACATCTAAGCAGAGCAGCAGTAAATCAGCACATCAGAGATATTTAATTTAAAATAAATGACTCCATTAATCAATTACCAAAACACAAAGAGCCCTACAAAAAACTTGAATTTATATATGACGCCATAAAGTGTGAATCTGTTATTAGTTAATTTGTCAAAATCTGAATAGAAACACAAAGAAGAGGCGATGGCTCCACCAAACTGAGCCACAGCTGCAGCTCTAAAAGATCAATGTGCTGCTATACTTGGTAGCGATCTGCATCCGTAATTACCTAAACAGCCTTTGGATTTAATTGCTTTTCACTTCAATGAGAATCACCGAGGTATCAAATCACATGGTGAAAAAATTCAATGATGTTCAATTTGTGGAATGAGTCGCCCCAACGTTGGCAGATGACTGCAGATAAGATCGGTGCTCTTTCTCGCACACGTCTCCCAAGCCGTCTATCATCGACACGCTTATCTGTGCTGATTCATATTGGACACCTGACAGGCTAAATTGGATTGACTTTTAATTAGCTGCACTCCCTCGGTAAAATAGGTTTAATTGCCTTGATTATCACCGTGCTTCTTTAGGGTGGTATAGGGTGAGAGGCACCCGGATAACAAACCAGTTTAAACCATTTCCTAATAAGCTAATAACAGATGTAGTTACGATGGAGCTGAAACATCTCCAAGAAATTCACAGCCTGTGCTACAGACGACACACGTAGTATTTCCTGTAATAGGGTAGGGAGGGAGGTACAGTAGGAGAACAACAGTCAAGACATTCCAGCCTTGTTAATCAGTCATAACAGTAGGAGTCCCCAAGAACTTGAAAATACGCAATTCTCCAAACCATGTCAGCCAGATGCCTGAGAATAATGGATGATTATTACTTGTTACTAGTCCTGAGGCTTCACCACCAGCACCAGTGACTCACTCATGTTTGAAGCAGCAGAGCCACAACATAATGGCTCCTTCAATTAACAACCATTTAATTTGGCCTCCTTGAACGGTCTTTTGTGTTCAGCCATTACAGAGAATATACCACAATATAATGGAGGCACTGAGAGCGAAACCAAAGTGTTGGGGGGAAGGGGGGGCTGGGGGTACATGTCAAATTAGGCTCAAAGCAAAGTTATTCAATCCATGAAATACAGGGAAAATAGAAGTAAATAGCAGCAGCTGAACTTTGTGACTGAATCTCTAGTAACTGACCCCCTGTACTCGTAAACACAAACACAACAAGCTGCGACGACAGGAACCAATCACTGGTTTGAATCAGCATCACAGATCTGACAGATCTCATTTTGCATCTCGTCTCAACCGTTTCAAAATTAAAAATTTACACACCGAGGGTGAAATGGGGCACAAATCACAGAGCCACGCTGCAGCTGCCTGCGTTGAATGTGTACCTGCAATCCAACCACAGGGGAACCCAGAGGTAATGGACCGTGCTAAATGCTAGCTTCCCACACCGACCGCAAGGCATCTGTCCATAGGGCCGACGCACAAAGAGCCGCTATCGGAGCCGGTACGTTCTACAGAGGACACGGGTTCGGCAGACGTCAAGAAGCCGCCGAGAGCGTCTACGTTTAAGCCAAACTAACAGTGGATGTTTAATGTGACGTACATGAAGGGTGTGGGAACAAACACTGAGGCAGCTGCATGCGTGGGGCTGTAGAGGCGATGCTCACATTCACTAAAAAAAAAAAAAGAAGCAGAAATGAAGGCACTCTCTGTGCTATGTGTATATAGTAGTGTATACTTTAGCACCTTGTGAGCTGATATTACATGACATGATGACAGGAGGCCCTTTTTACCGAGTCGGCTTGTTATGTGTGAGGGAGGAGAAGGCGTCTGTATGTGTTACATTTCTGCCTTGAGAGGGTCCCTGTATTCCAGCGCGTGTTTCCTAACAGCCACGTCCTGTGTGGCTGCGTCTATAGATTCCTTCAAGAGTCCAAAAGCTTCCAGAAAAGGCCAGACTCGGGGAGGATGACTCACGCCATCAGTGCACTGATGTCTAGGCTGTGAAAAGTACCTAGTGCAGGTGTACCCAAACATTCGGCTCCATCAAAAAGCCATCTCTCGCCTGATTTCAGCTGATTACAGCGCAGCGTTGGCCAGCTCGTCCCCATTCCGGCATCCTCCAAATTGAAGGATTGTTTTTTCCGAGCTGGCCTGTCGCTAACAGAGGTGTGGTGGCGGTTCACTGGCGGTAATGACCCGTCGTCACCTCCGAGCAGCCCAACACAGATCACCGTTATCAGTCCGGCACCAGGTTTAAGCCGCCGCTGTTTGAAGGAGACGGACATCTGGCTTGTAATGACACAGCCCCAGAGTCATTACGTCTTTGATGGGAGACTTACGCGGGACTCCATTTCAGGGTGTCTGGGGGCCGGAGGCCGGCTCGGAGGGGGAGGTTTGAGGAGGAGCGGTCTGTTGTGATAAGGTGTAGGCTGCACACAATTTGCTGGAGAAAAGCTTCCTCTGAGCAGGACCTCACCCACGGACCATTTCATTCATTCATCAAAGCTGAGGATTTTTGGGGTCACATTAGAAAATTGTTATGGCTAAATATTTAGTTTCACCTTTCCACCACTAATATCAGGCATCTGGAGAAATAATGCGCGTTAATATATTAGCAGGGTATTACAGTAAATGTGTTGGTTTAGCAGCTATGATTACAGGCGCCCTTTTTCTCTCCCCTATATTATTTGTCCTCTTTCTGTTCTGTTCTCTACGCTGAGCAGTGTATGAGCCATTTTCATGCATTTTATGGATCTAGGCATGGGCTTTGTTGCTTTTCTAAGCTGTATATCATTTTAATTTCAATATCTCTGGAGCTAGTGAGATTTCACAATTCTGTTGAGGTTTAAGGCCAAATGATACATCAATTAATACAAAATATACTTGATTTAAGTCAAAGTAAAGCATTAATAAATGGCAGCAGTTTCCGCTCAGTCTATTCTGCCCCACCCAAAAAAATCTGGTTTGATATTTGAGACAAAGTGCAGCAACTGCAGTGATGTTCTGAGTCTTTATTCTATTTTCTTATACATTGAGTTTGTTTGTTTATATATATATATATATATATATATTTTATAATCTTAGTGAAAGAGACTCTGTTAAACTGCTAAACGCAGACAGTAAAAAGTTATTGTACTCAAGTCAACAAAAGATGTTTTATGGGCGATTGTTCTATCCTTGGTGGATTTTATCAGCAGTCCATTGACAGTGAAAGGCTGGGGCTCAAGCTGCTCCCATCCCAATCTCGTTCCACATGATTATTCTCAATTTCACAGCTGATGGTTTTTACTGAGACAGACGGCAGAAGCCAAATGCCAAAGTATAGAGGAGCCCGCTCTGAGGTGGGGGAGAAAGTTAAAGAGTGAGAAAAGAATAGGCTGGTCACTCAGTTGACACCACATTTTGGGATAGAAGTCATATTAGAATGTGACCTATTGCTGCATGACAAACCTAGTTTTGTTATTTCAGTATTATAATATTGGGAGTGGCTGAATCATAATGGATGGCCATTTAACCTTGGATCATTTCTAGAAAGCTCTCCTTTGACTGGATGAGAAATGCTCTCAGAATGTTTTTGTCCACAAAGCACTGGAGATAAATCCACAATGATCAAGCACTATACAAAAAGAAAATTCTAAAGCTTTTTGAAGGTTTCTCAAACCATCAAAAATAATAATTGCAGTAACTAGTGACATGAAAATACTACTTTCACCAAACCAGAGCTAAATAAAAGAGATTATATTCCCTAAATAGAGTCTAATCACTAACATCAGAATCCAAAACCAGTTTGAGCCTCTATGTCTGTGGCTCAGTGCTCCATAGCTGTTCACAATGTTCCTTCATTAGGAAACAAAACAAGAGGAAAGACAAATAAAAATCATACAATATTTTTCACAGTCGCAGAGAAGCAGCGTCAGATGTGATGGATACCTACGCTGATATTGCCACTTTGCTTTCGCTCTTAAAGACACGAGAAAAACATGATGACATTAGGTCTAAACCACTGTTGGTTGCCTCTGTATATAATGTTAAAAAGGGAAGCACTAGATGTGATGTGATGAGCCAGACATCAGACCATTTTGCTCTTAGCACTAGTCTGATGGAACCATGGACATTTTCATATTCCAAGTCACTAAGATTGTTATTATGATGTAAGAATCTCTTTTTAAAGGCTGTTATAGTTTTGTCTCTGTAACACTGTTGTCATTTTAACTTTCAATGCCCACCGAGTTGATAAATAAAATAATAATAAATAGCCTTGCCTTTGTTTTTGAAGCTGGTGTCCCAGATGTATATACCTAAGGGATAACAGAACCACTCTCCCAGCCACATGCAGCTATGGTGAAAATTACAGCATCGCTCTGGGGAGTGGGCAGTAGGAGGCGCGGGATTCGATGAATCAAGGACCTTTTGTTCACAGCAGAAACGACGGCTCGCGTGCAGAAAGAACACGTCTTCTGCGGGGCGGCGGTCGCTCGGCAGGCGAACGCGTGTCATTTGGAGCCATTGAGGATTTTTAGCTGACGCAGAGGGGGACAGGGGCGAGCAAGGTCATTTAAAGAGGATGCAGGAGATGATGATGATGATGTGGCCAGTGCTGGGCGTTTAGCTGGAACCTGCTGGAAGCAGCTTAGGAAGTCACAGCGACGTCAATAGTGCAGGTCCCACCTATGTTATATTAAGTTTAGGTCCATTTATTATAGTATTTAAATATTGTCTGCTAATTATTAAACAATATATCCATGTGAGGATATTCTTGGAAACATAAAACAATTACTCTATGAGGCACTGCCTCATTTCACAGACACATCCAGGTTTTATGTAGGTTCCTAAAAGGCCGAGATGACCTGCTCATATAAGCAATGAATACTAAAAACAGATCAGTAACTATAAACACAGCAAAACTACTTGGTCAATGGTAAAATTCTACAGTGACGTCTTTTGTTTCATATCACACACGTACAGTATAAAACGTAAATGGGAACGTGAAAGCGATCACAGCCTGCCTGTCATCAGGGGTTGAGGATAAATGATTTAAATGAATACTAATAATGAGAAAAAAATAAATGACCATTCCAGATATTAAAATAGTTAAAATAAGCTCAGAATTTCCTGAGAAAAAAAAATGAAAAAAAAAAAAAATTATGGCTGCCAAGTAGCAACGAGCTGACCAGTCTTGGTCACGTTTTTACAGCACATTGGTACACTTACATTTAGATCGTATTCAAATATGCTTTACTTAATGGAAGACACACATTTACAAGTTGCTCTCAACGGTAAAACCACTATTTCACAGCAGTCAAGTACAACATTACAGGCTGCAGCGGAGTATATGAAATATAACGCTGCTGTTGGAAATGTAAGACGCGTACAGACACTGTGCCAAGGGCGGATATTAAAGTGATTTGTCATTTTTTTGTGATTTGCCAGACCTAATTTGTGACAGCTTTTGCCATAAGAAGTGCTTCCGCACGTCAGGACGCGCGGGCACAACACAGACGCAGCCGACACAAGTCCACGCGAGTGTCCAAAATGGCACACGAGCCGCCCCGGCGTGTAAAAACCAGAGGTTTCCCTACCTGCGTCGGACGGTTTCGCGGCTCCTTCGCTGCTGCTGTCCATCTCCAGCTGTCGCCGATTAGAGCGCGAGCTCGGCTGCAGGAGTTCCAGTCCCGCGAGCCAGCCAAGATAAACCACGCGGGTAATGCGTGCGCGCGCGCGCACCCAAGCGCGCGCTGTGCCGCTGCCGGCTGCGCAACGGAGATACGGAATCGGAGCGCGCGAGGATGAGAGCGAGGGAGTCGGTGAAAGAGGGGGGGAAACAGAGGATAAAGTGCACGGTAAGACTCAAAATTAGAAGACGAGCAAACTGAGGCCTCCGCTATGTTTTATTTTATTTATTTTATCGTTGTTTAAGTAAATAGCGTTTCAAGAAGAACGTGTTTGAGGTGGAGATGGACGGAGCAGCGTTTGCTTCCTCCCGTGTGAAATGTGCCAGGACGGTGAAAACCAGCGTGACCGTAACAATTGAGAGCCTTCCTTCACAGACAGCAGCTGAGGGCGAAGGCTTTTCTCCCTCTCCTCTGCTCGTTTGTGCGTATTCTTTTTTCATAAAACCAGTTGTAACGAAAGCTTCCAGCTGTATGTATTTTGTTTTTGTTTTGACAGAAATTCAAGAACACAAAAAAAAAAGAAAAATAACATGACAAAAAACAATAAAATATTTGCAATTTATCAGCTCATATGTGTCCTGTAGACTATAAAGAGATTAATGCAATAAGTCCTACATTTCCCATAATTCATAACATGCCAGTAAACTGTGTGCTGGACTTAGGAGTTGCTACAGTAAAAACACCCTTATTTTGTGAAAGGGCATTTTTGCATGACATCACTTAACGTCTCTGCAGGACGTCTTTACAGCATCAACAGCTCTATTAAAATGCTGCTTCTACTTCACAGCCTCTTGGAGCTCGATGAACTGGCGGAGAGGTCAAAGGAAAATGTTGACACGTCAAATCCCCTCCACCTTTAGCTCCCGTTTGTCCCCCGATCCCACCCCCTTTGTACCCCTTCATTAACATTGTTGGGCCGTGCTCAAAAGCGCATGCCTGCGGTCCAACGCAGGGGTCCTGCGGCGCGGGCGCATGCTAGCGTGCGGCGCGGCCCGCGCGGCGGTGGGCTCTCGCGTCAGCTGTCAGGCAGACGGTGATGGATGCACGCTGGAAACATACTTGGATTCTGAGCTATGTCCTTCTCATTGAAGTCCTTTCACACCATGCTTGACCCTCAGGCTGCCGCCCTAAAAATAAGTGCGGGATGGAGATGAGGCTGTAAGATGTCTCCTCGGGACTCCCATGTGTCTGGACACACAACAGAGACACGGCTGCAGTAGTAGAATCCCCCTCCGCTGATTTTCCATGAATCTCGAGACCAATCAACATGTTCCTAGCAGAGTTAATACCAGCGCTCGGCTCCATCATCATCTTGAGTGCTTTCATTAAAGGGCATTTTTATTCCTCTGAACCCGGCTGCTCCCTCAGAGTTGCACATTTCAGTTTAACCTGGTCTCTATGGCAACGTACCAAAAAAAAAAAAAGATAAAATAAACGCAACGTAGTCACTTTGCTTTTCGACTTTGCGGTTTGATTGAGACGGCGGCCGAAGGACGCGAGTGGTCCACTTAAAGAGACAGAGTGAGAATGTGGAGGAGAAGAATAGCAGCGTTGAGAGCTGGAGCTTGATAATAACTGCTTTGAGGCTTCAATGACCAACTTCTGATGCTATGTGGCTTATAGTTATCAGTAGCTGCAACACAGAGTGTAATCATTTATGCCTCTAATTAGTAATGAATGGAACAACAGTTTGTATGCGTTTGTGTTTGTGGAAACATTTTGGACTAAAAAAGTTTTAAAAATTAATAATAAAGTTTTAAGCTGCAGATCTGTTCTTCACTTTTAACTTTGATGTTTGCTGTGTGGAGCTTTTAAAGTACCCCATAGCTTTTGAGCGACAATATATGCTGGTAATGAGAACTGGTACGAATAATGTTGAGCTAAATGTTACGACAAGCTTTATGTTTTTGACCCTTTTGCTCAAGAATAGAAAAAAACAGGCTAATCTGGGTCTTTCGCTCGCAGCTTCCCATCCAGCGGCCACAGAGTCAATGTTTCATTTTAGATAAGAGACAATTACTGCACCACATCACTATCAGCAGAAATCTCCAACTGCAGAATGAAATCCAGATACCATGTCCCTGTGCCCTTGGTATTAAATGGCATTTCTTTCTGTCCAGGAAAATGGAGTAAATCCATCAGAGTCAACGTTCAGAAGCGTTGGTTTCCTTTTGCTTTGAACAGGACCTGGGCTGGAAAATAGGTTTCTCAAGCAGAAACACAGTAACACTGCTAAAATCCCGTTGTTATGACGGCAGGGGCTTTTCCAAATGAGGTCTTAGCCAAATTACCTGTTTTATTTAATACAAGAGACCACAGATATCACTGGAACATAATGTGATTGGTAAACAGCGTGTGACGAGTTTGTTTTCAGGCCACATTTCCCTTTATTGTGTAAATCTCCCTCTCTAAACAGTCAATTTCAGTCCAGCTCTCACCCCATTATTATTCACCAAGTATAGGCCAAGTATAAAATGAGTTTCTTTTTTGACATCTTGACTGACAGCTCAACAAATGAGAAATCATTTACTGTGAACGGTGCAGCCGCAACGGTGTTTTGAAAGAGTGTGTGTTCAAATGGCTTTAAAAGCAGTGGAGGCCCAGACATCAGAAACACAAAGGACCCTACACCACACCCAGTGTACAAGTGTTTAGGCTTATATTTACATTTAGAGTTCTTTATTTTTGGGACTTTTAGACACATTTTTAAAAATGCATTAGACTGTAACCACTGTGTTTATTTCATTGCCTCTTGTGGGATCAGAGTCAATGAAATAAACACCGTATTACAAGAGAGATTAGCTTCAGTTTTTGCATTCAGCTGTAGCCCATAAAAAGTCAGCAGTGTCAGTTTGTTCAAACTGACCTAGTCAAATTCTCATCCTACTTCAGAAACAAACTTAGGTCACATCTGTTGCATTGGATCCGACTTTGACTTTGTTCCAATAATAAGCGATCCTCTGCATTAACAAACAGCCAAACATAAATTGTCAAACCACATCAGTGCTGTTACTCTTTATGCCTTCCCAGCTTAGCCAGGGGATCTAATTTGATTTTATGTGCCCGTCGTGGGAACCTGCTAATTTTACTAAGCTCTACCACAAAATTCCACACTGATATGTTTGCTTTAAAAACTGCTTTAATTGAGCAATAAAATGATGCTGCATGATGAAGTGATGCTGCCATCTAGTGGCCTAAAAAGTGTAACATTTCTGATTATTTCCCACATATACACACACCTCTACTCGTTTTTGAGGGCCTCTTGCTGGAAGTCAGACTCAAGTGTTGTGGGTGCATTTCTCTGGCCAATACACTGACACTAGAGACAGACAAACAGGCACATAATGATAAAACAAATACGTGTTGCAAAATAAAATATTTAGGGTTTACATACCACCTTCCCTCTAAGCAACGAAAACCATGACGTGAATCATGACTGAGTGCAAGGAAGACTGTAGCGTGTGTATACTGTCAAAGTATATACTGTAATCTCTGACCCGAAAAAAGGTCAGAGGTCAAACATTTTGTTTGCAGGGCCAAGGGTGTACTGGATGTTTTTCTTTTATCAACTCAGAGTGATCTGCACCTACAAAACCAGGCAGCCTAACAGCACTCACAGATTAAAATTAGGAGAAAGAAACCACCCTGCATGTGCTAACTAAAACAAAATTAATCTCGTTATTTATTTCTTTAAAGATTTACAAGTTATTCTCGTGTTTCTTTTAAAAAAGGCTAACAACACTTGTGTTACAGGTATGAATATACAATGAAGCCATACAACAGCTTTTGTTGCACAGTTCAGAAACCCTTCAGATGTTTAGCCTATTAATTATGACTTGCTTTATTAGGTCTGAGCATTCCTTCTAACTGTATCATACCCAGGTTCATAAAGAAAACAGAATGCCATGTAAACTGCAACAGGACAAAAAGATTATTGTCAGAATGGTGATAAATGTAGAAGGAAATGAAGTAAAGTTTACTGTACGCACACCAAAACAAGAAACATAAAAACACTTAGGGATTCGTTAAGACAGACTTCAATCAGGTGGAGACAGTTGAAGACGAACAGGGAGGTAGATACACGGCGGAAAGACAGAAGTAGTGAGAGATTTTGGTAATTCCCTCTAGCTTATGATTCTTGTTAAAATGTTCCTTAAATCAAAGCAGATCCAGATAATCTCATCTGTAACCTCAGTTAAAGTGCAGGGGTGGCGAGTGGCTCTGCCTTTCCTGCCTCTCTGGGTGTTAGCTACATGCTGTCCTTAAAACAATGTTCATGGCTCGCTCACTAAGTTCGTTGTTTTGTACTTGCTAATTGCCACCACAGCACTGGCTGCTGCGGCTCTGAGGAGCAGCCTGTTGTAGATCCACGCCTGTCCTAGTCCGCCCCCCTTGTCCAGCTCCACCCTGAGCATCGTTCTTCGGTAGTTTCTTAGCTACAGGTACAAACACAGACAGACAAAATGTTGTATCACAACTAGGTAGACGAACATTTATGTTGGAGTAGCTGGGATGGAAATATGTCTGATAATGACCACTTACCAATAGCCATGAAAATTTCATTGACATTCATTGCAGTCTTGGCTGATGTCTCCATGAAAAGTAGACTGTTGTCATCAGCATATGCTTGTGCTCCCTTGGTGAAAAATATTGGACATTATTAGTTCAGGCTCAATACACTAATATAATAAATTTAAGACAAAGTAATAATAATCCTATACCTGAAGCTCTACAGCTCTCTTGTTTGCAATGTCTGCCTTGTTTCCTGCCAGAGCGATCACGATGTTGGGACTGGCTTGTCTCTGCAGCTCCTTCACCCAGTTTTTTGCTCTTTCAAAGGTATCCTATTGCAGGAACAAACTTTATTCAAGCGGTTCTCAGATAAACTGTTGACTTGAGAACCATATTTATTCTTGGTGAATTTCTTTCTCTTTCTTTCTGTCAAAAATAACAATCTTCAACCAAATGCGTCACCTCATTAACACAGTGTGGCTATAACTATACTATAATAAAAAAAACATGACTAAGAAAAACCCAACTCATTACCATATGACATTTAGCTTTTGATCACTGACAGTGAATTTAACAAAAGCAAACACAGAAAATATTATAGACCATTTCTCCAACAACAACACTAGCTGATTAATAAGACTGTCCTGTATTGTCACCTGCAGGTGAAACTTACTGCATTGGTGATGTCATAAACCACAATGGCTGCTTGTGCTCCTCTGTAATACATTGGAGCCAGGCTGTGGTAGCGCTCTTGACCTGCTGTGTCCCAGATCTCAAACTTCACAGTGGTCTCATCCAAACAAACAGTCTGAGTGAGAAATGCAGCTGAAAAGATCAAGAAAAACATTCATCAGTGTATTGATAACATGCATCATACTATACCATAATTGCTTTGAAATGTATTCATGTATTCAACTTCTTTTTTTTTAGTCGTACCTCCAATTGTGCTCTCCTGAAACTCATGAAACTGGCCTTTGACAAAGCGCAGCACTAAGCTGGACTTGCCGACTGCTGACTCCCCCAGCAACACCAGTTTGAACTGGCAGATTTTGTTTGCTGCTGCGGCACCATTAGGCCTCGTCGCTCCTCCACCGCGTCCAGCCATTGACCGATATAGAGTCTGTTGTAGACTAGGTGGCCTCAAAATACAGGTGAACCGGGCTAATGGCAAGAGCTGAGTCTGGACCCACAGGCACTGATGGTGAGCGTAACTGCTTATGAAACTCCTGGAGGGAGAAGCCACATTGGTCTGAGTGAGCTAGAAGGACTCAGTTTACTTAAAAACTCTGATCAACATATTGCTTTTGAGTTAAAGCTGCATTTTAAACATCAAAAAGTGCAGTCCTTATAATTATTAGAACCACGTACATATTTTTAGACTACAAACTAAAGAAAGTTTGATTCTAAAGGTAAATCAGTAAAGGGAGTGAAACAGTTATCACAGAGATGATGTTTAAAGGTTCATCATATCACAAACTGATTTTAAAGCAGACATAAGTTGTTCTGTTGTATACTCTCACAGATTAGAGTAAACAGGACAGCCTAATGCTTTTCATGTTACTTTAGAACACAACAACTACAGCAAGGCCCCAAAAGACCCGTAAAAAAACACACTGATCCCAACTCTTAACCAATAACCAGACAAAAACAAAACCAACAGTTAGTTAGCTCCAAGGCTAATGCTAATAAGCAATGCTAGCGTTGGCTAACATGGAAAATTACTAAAAGGAAGCAAATAACACGTTAGAGTTCTTACCAGCGACAGATATGATTTCCACCCCGCCTAATGAAGTGTGCGTAGTAACAAGATTGTTCCTCTTTACTGTGTTTTCTCCCTTTCTCTCCACAACACTCTCAGATTCAGAAAAAGAGAAGCTTCCGCCTTGTGTAACCAAATCACTTCCTCGATCCGTGTATCATGTGATGCAGACTCCAACCAATCAAAGAAACGAAGCGTATGACGTCATAAGAAAGCACCCCACTCCCCATGGCTCTTTGCTTAGTTCCTCAAAAGTTAAACAAATTATGTATTAATAGGTGGTTAATCAATAACAATGCATTATTTATTAGTTCATTAAATTGTACTAATAGTTTAAATCTGCAAAACATATTTAAACACATTTACTAACTTAATCTGATAAATAAATGAGGTGAAATTATAGTAGAAATACTCTAATAGGACTTGTAATTTTATAGTATTTACCACATCTGGTGGTATAGTCCTTTAAACATTTTTACAGGTTAGCTCTTAGTTTATTTAGTTTGTTATAACTTGTGTACAAGCTATGTCTTCCACAGCTCAAATGCTGTTTTTCTGCAGTACAGCATCCCTGTGACATTCATCAATGTCTGGTGCAGGTGTGCTATTAAGGCAGCAAGTAAGACTTCAGGGCACTGTCTCAAAAAGATACAGTAATAAAAAATTAATGTTTCATAGGATAATGTTGCCTTTATTACTTTTGGGAAAGGAGCACCTTGGTGCCAGACTGGTTTCACCAACTTACAGGAAACTGTATCACAGGTGTCAGACAAGATCACTTTATCACTGTCTGATCTGATTTCCTCCCCTTCAAAACTTCCCCCTTCTACATATGTCAGTCCTGCTGCAACAAGGAGTGCGCTTTCTGTTTCTAAGTCAATTCATTCTAATAAACAATCACATCATGTTCATCTTGACTGTATTTAATTAATGGCGTAATAATGTTGAGAATGTTTTTGTGCACCCTCATTTTTGCTTCTGTGAGTGTCTGGAAAGTAAAAAGGGACCATGGATTCAAATTTCTTTTATTAATAATTCATCAAAAGAATACATGGTACATGAAACTGTAACAGATTCATTTGAAGATGTGCCAATGATGTTGATTTATTGGTTACACAAATCAAAACGGCAGCTGCGGCAAGAAGAAATGCCTGGGTGATTCAAAATGGCACAGTCACTTGGTGACATGCAACCTCTGGAGTAGGTGGGCCCTGTGGCAACAAGAAGAAACACTGTTATCAGTGAACATAAAGAACATCTTGCTAAACAATACACTTATACTTACGCGATCCAACATAAATAATGAGGCTCCCACAGACGTGTGAACTAATGCAGGTCTCGACCCGGTTGGCACAGGAGCGATTGCCCCCACAGTGGCACTTCAAACCTTCACCTGTGCAGTTGTGTCAGAATCATGTTTCAGTACGATTCAATTAAACGCGCACAGCATGAATCAGGGTCTACTGTAAACTGTGGGTTTACTCACTCTGGCTCACAGCCAGCACCACTAACAGAGCAAGAACCGCAGCCCTCATGTTTTCACAGCGTCACTGCTCCACAGGTCTCTGTATGAGGAAATGAGCGTGGGTCAGTGTCTTTCATCCTGCACACACCTACAGGAGCATCGCCGACTCAGCAAGTGGGCATTAAATTAGAATTTTAGATTTTGAATGCCACTAGAGATGACGGTACAGAACAATACTGATTATATGAATGACCATGTGTGTGCTTTCCTCTCTAAACTTTCTGTACATATTTATAGTTTGGAAACTTTTTTGAGCTGTACTAAATACTACACCTCATGTAGCAGTTGAAACATCGATTTAGGTCCATTCATTTATTTCTTTGTTTCTGTACCTGTTCTGTTTTTAAACATAATTTTTAAATTTAAAGTTTTCTACCAGCAACATATTTATTTACTTTTATTTACTTATTATCACATATGTTATATGCGCTCGTTTTGTGTGCAGTATCTCTTCTAATATGGAAATCCAAAACAATTTTACCAACTAATAATTATCAAAGAACCTATTTCAGATAATTCCCACAAATAAAAAAGTACAACATCTCACCTGGTCGAATACCTTTCTGCCGCTACTTCAGGTGTGTGTTGCCAGCTTGGTGGCTTCCTTTTATTTAGTTATGTTATGCAACTTGGAGTATACCATTAACCTTTAAGTTGCCATCTGTTTTTGTCTCACATACGTCCTGGGAAAATACAGGCTGCTTAACTTGTAATCACATATTTATCATACTGTATGTGATGCTATGTATTACGTTTTCCACCAGTCCTCATGGAGATGATATAGAGTCTGTTATAGACAAGGTGGCTTCAATATACAGGTGAACCGGGCTAATCAACATATTGCTTTTAAGGGTTAAAGCAGCATTTTAAACATCATTTATAATTATTAGAACCATGTACGTATTTTAGACTACAAACTGAAGAAAGTTTCATTCTAAAGTGAGTAAAAACAGTTATCATAGACATTATGTTTAAAGGTTCATCGTATGACAAACTGATTTTATATTTATATACATATTAGAACAAACAGGACTGTCTAATGCTTTTCATGTTACTTTACAACACAACAACTACAGATATGATCTCTACCCCGCCTGGTTAAATGTACGTAGCATCAACATTGTTCCTCTTTACTGTGTTTAGTACAGGGTGAAGACAAAAGGTAGAAGAAATACAAAATATAGCACAATAGCATTACATACGTTCTGTAGCTTCCTTTTAGACTTCTGTTTTGTTATAAGCAGTTCATCTATATTAAGCTGTTCATTAAAATTCAACAATAATTCACTGATTAATTTTCAGTACACACGACACAAAGCTGGGTTATTTATTTGTAGATCTGCAACATGACCCCCGTTGGACCGTTGCACAGATCGAACCCACAGCTGTAGCAAGATGAAACGCCTGCAAAATTCATACCGTTGCAGTCCCTTGATGACATGCATCTTCTAAAATGGGACGGCTCTGTGAAACGTGACAGAAGACATTATCAGATTGGTCCCAGTCTCATTAAGCCTGAGACTGAGACTGAGAAGAACTGGCACGTGTACTTACTAGGTCCAACGATGACCATGACGGTACCACAGACATCAGCTGAACCCGTACAGGTCTCTATAGGATTTGAACAGATTCGAGTGCCTTGGCAAAAACACTTCAAACCTTCACCTGAAACATGAAATGAAACATGAAAATTGCCCTGTGTGTATAAATTAAAGAAACATGCAAAAATAGTTGTTATAGTCAATTACATTATGAGAATTATGGTATAGGATGATATAAAAACAAATACACAAATCTAAATACTTACTATGTTTGACAACCATCAGCACCAGAAGAGTGAGAATCACAGTCTTCATGTTTTCACTGTATCTCTGCACAATAAAATAAGATCCACGCGTGTGAGAGGACCAAACCCCTAATCTGTCCAAACGTGTTGTTTTTGAAACCTTGACCAATCCTACCTGCTAATTTGTCCTCCCGTGTGTTTGCACATTCACACTGTGTGCTGCCAGATAGGGAGCTTCCTTTATAACTGCATTTATTGTGCAATGGATACATCCTTGATACAGAGTATCAGCGAATTTTCACACCCACACTGTATCACGGCCCTGACTGGCCTGTTGGTTCAGACAAATATTTTCTTGTTGGAATCTAGTTCCTCGCTACTGATGTCATCTGCTCAGTTGCACTTGAACCTAGATACTGTTTTCGAGTAAGTCACGTAGAAAGTTCAAAGGGATGTGTACTATTTCTAAATACTGTAGCTGCAACCTGGTGTGAGTCCCCTTGACAAAGTAGGTCATTCAAATTTCCACAACTTATCTAACAATTTCCTCAAAATGTTGAAGATAAATAGAAATGAATGGAGGTCTACATAGTAAGTTACTCCGTTCAGGATTTATCAGTGTTTACCCAAAGAATCTGAATTTGATTGCATTCTGTAAACACAACCGATCTGTGGATCAAAAAAAAGCGCAACATCACCAACTCTACATGCAGATAAATGTACAACTATAAAGAAACGATGCAAATTCATCAAATCAATAAAATCAGCTGCAGGAATTGAAATAGACACAAGGTGGCGCTAGATCATAAAACACGTCCGTCTGAGCGGCCTTGAACTACGCTGCCAGGACACGAGACCTGTTTATCTGATTTGTTTAAATAAATAATGTAGATCGATTATATCTAGAGCTTTGTATGAGTATTTTATTTAAACGTGCAGAAGAAGGTTTTTCATTAACAAACACAGTCTTTTCAGGCTAATGAAGTCAAAACATCACGTTGGCAGATGGATGTGGAAAAAAGAAGAGTCTAAAAGACATAACTCTCTGAAAGGAGGACACTTTACTCGAGTTTAGCCTGTTTTAGTTTGCTTTAGTAGAAGTGGGCTAAATCTCTTAAACGGTTGTGGTCTGCTTGGCAACATCTCCCATCTCACTCCTGGGAGGCAGGAGACACATTAGCCTCGAATGTTCCTAATTATTTATGAGGGATGGTAAAAAGCAGAGCCGTTGCGCCCAATGACGAGTGGAGGAGCAAAAGTTATGTCTGACTGACTCCTGCATTAACCCTCGTTTAATTATTGAAGTGTTTTGCCTCTATTTGGACCATTCGATCAACATATTTAACCCTTGCAGCCTAAACTTACACTGCTGATGAAGGCAAAGTGGGGACATTGTAGCTGCAGGTTGTGTACGTGTAAATCAGCTTTATAGTAGAAATGTCATCCACGCAGCTTCCTCATATAGACTGCAACAGTCATGACGGCGTTGTTAGTCGGAATGATGAGTGAACGACGTGAACGTGTCAGTCAGCGCGTGGGGCACGTCAGCCTTCTCCACCCCATCGCTCCCTTCTTTTTATCGCGGAGCCGGGGATTCCCAAAGGTTTGCGCGCTCCTGGGTGGAGGAGATGTGGATGAGCTGAAAGGGCCGCGCATTCCTGCTGGATCGCATAAGACTTCCCATCAGTGGAGGGGGGGCCTGGAAAACGACCCTATTATTTTCCAAGTTGAAATAAAATGCTGTTACAGGCAGTGAAACTGAATGGGGGTGTCCTCGAGCACGTGCTGCCGCCGAGCGGGGCGGAGCGCTGGTGCGTTCACGGGCGGAGAAACTGCACGATTGCAAACTTGGCGAATCTTTGAATATAATAATAATAATTGTTATTTGTATAGACTATAATAACGAATTGCAGTTATGCAGGAGAATTTGAACTAATTATTTCTGCAATTAACCCACATTATTTTAAAGCACCGAAGGAAACATTGTACAGGGATTGCTTTGGTGAGAGGCTGGTGCAAAGACATTCCATTGAAGTGACACATACACACACAGACACACAGCGATCAGAGCCGCAGTTATTGTCCTCCTGTCCCTGCTCCTGCCAGGGCAGATGCTGCCTTTGCGAGTGTGGGAGATTGTTCAATTAGACTTCCACTATAAAACACTTGACACAAAGAAAAAAGACAGGCTATTCAGCTCATTATACTTAAATACCTATACTTTTATATTGTTTATTTGAGGATAATTGCAACTACAACAACTACAAATTATTATTTTTTGTTTTACTGGAAAACTATAAATGCAACTATTTTGGGAAATTGTTAATTAGGGTCTGTAACTGATTTAAATTAATACTTTTCTTCAAACATCAGTTTAAAACAGCTCTCATCTACATCCCTGTGATAATGCCTTTATGTCTAACAGTTCACTTAATTCACAATGCCAACAAAACTTCCGAAAATAGTTGATGAGTTCCGTTGCCAAAAATCCGAGGAGCGCGTGAATGCAGCACAGAGTAGAAAGTGGTTTCGCGTCAACTGCCGCTGTATGAAGGGAGTGAACGCGAACCGCGCCGAGCATGTGTTAACTGGACGCCTGACAGAGTGCGGACGCTGCTGAGCGGATCTGACGGCTGCGGTCGGTAAGTTTGCGCCACCACGTCACCAGGTGCCCGCTCCTCGGTCCGCGTGGATGCGTTTGTTTGTTTGTTAGGGGTTCGCGTGCAGACGCGCTGCCGGTGACACCGGCCAATAAAATGGGGAAAAAGACCCCGAGAAAGGATGTTTAAGCGTCTCAGAAGTGAACGTGTTACTGGAAAGCGTTGTTCTGGCTCGTTTCGACCCGGACGGACGCGTAATGGGCTCCTCTGCGGAAAACGCCGCTCGGGCATCGGCGCAGGTTGTGAACTTTGTGGAGTTTGACTCCATTGGGCCAAAACAAGTCACAGCCTTGCTTTCACCCCTAAAGGTTGAGGTTTATTACCATGACAGGTGACTGCGACCCTCTGATGCTGCAGCGTGGCTGCAATTGGAGTAAAGGCAATATATTATGTATATATCATTCCCAAATGTCAATAATCGGGCAATTAGATGCATCAAATCCAGGTCAAACGCAGCCCCTGTGATAGTATGAGACGCACTAACAGAATAAAATAATAATAACAAGCAGTGATGCTAAAGGTAAATCCAATAAGAAATCAACCAACACACGCTGGTGTGTTCAGGCGCTCACGTTTGACTGAGAGACAGCAGTTGCAGATCAGGTGTGGTGAAGCCTTGAGTCAGACCCGACTGGGAGACTGGTTGGACTTGTTGTTTCCCAAACCTGCTCTTGTCTGTGTTTCTGTGTCACTGTGCCAGCTGCAGACTCCAGACTCAGAGCTCTCCCAGGATCGGACCCCGGGGACGCGTTTTGCTGCCACAATTGACCATAATCTTTGTAACGTAAACACGAAAGCTGCTGCTGCTGCTGAAACGGGCCTAAAGTATCTGCGCGGCGAACGCTTCTCGCCCAAAAAGCTGCGTGTGACCTGAACCCATGAATCGCGAAGGCTTTGAAACGCGAGTGTTTGCAGGCAGAGTTGTGTTTTCGTCCACCGTGGCAGGAATGTGTTGCTCCTGTACCGGGAGGGGAGGTGCCCTCATGCTGCTGTGCATCCCAGACAAGCAGGGGCCCACTTGTAAAAACACTGTTACAGATGATAAAAGCTGCACAGGCCGCATTGGAGCGTGTGAGTGGAATTAAAACGTTTAAATATGATTAACATGGCTCAAATACTGGAGCAACCCAGGAACTGGGCTCCATTAGGATCCACAGACCACCACCACCTGCTGGAACATGCTGATGGAACAGAAGCTGTTTAAGGTGCGTTTTGATCATCATTAAAAGCCAGTCATAGTGAGATTTAACCCATTTTCAGCCCCGTTGGGTCAGAACATACTGTAGGAGTCACGCTAACATCTGGGCTGTTGCAGGAGTGGGAGTGAGACAACCACAAAAATAGACATTTTGCTAAAGACAACGTCCCCTAGGACGCACAGGCCAAGGCTCCAAAAAGGAGGCTGAGGAATCCAAATACTTACCAAGTAATAACATGTGACGGTCAAAAACACAGGATTTAGGTCGACCAATGGCACGTTGGATACTTTACTGTGTGTCTCCCTAAGGACTAAAATGGAGCTTGAAGTACATGTTTACGGGTTAAATCTGGAGAAGGAAGGATGCGAGGAGCGCCTTGGCTTCATTTAGGCCTTGTGCTACTGGTGCGTCTATTACCAGCAGCTCCAAGTGGATGATATTGACATGATCGTAGTTAAGCGGCACTGTAAGTTGTGTGATTGACACACACACACACACACACACACACACACACACACACACACACACACACACACACACACACACACTGATGCACTGTGAAAAAGCAGTAACCCTTATTGAGCCTCTCTCCCTGTTGTTTCGCTGATGCACACATTAACAGATTAAACACACACACACACACACACACACACACACACACACACACACACACACACACACACACACACACACACACACACACACACTCCCACATATAAAGCCTCTCTCTTCCTGAGCTGTTTCCACTGGCCTCTCTCTCTCTCTCTCTCTCTCTCTCTCTCTCTCTGCCCCGCCCCTCTAATCAAAGCCATATGTTCCACAGGTCGCTCGCATGAAAAGACTGTTGTGCTCGCAGGGCCGCACGCTCCGCGGAACCGGAGCCCCGCTGCCAGTAGCCGAGTCTCCTCCTTCATCCAGAGTGTGTCCCCATGCCTGGATTAACAGCGGCCATTCCTATGCAGCACATTCAGTCCAGCGGGTTAGATCTTTAATAATAAAAAAACCCCATCTGCTTATTGAGGCCGAGCTCGAGCAGCTCCAACCCTTTCATCATCACACCCATTCTGTGACCATGGCTAATTAACAACATAACCAGGGCCCCTGTCATGTGGGGGCCCATCCACCACACAGTGAACCAACCTAGACATTTATTAATGTTCACATGAATACATATCTGGCTGCGGGCAGAGATTCCATCCGTCTGTTTACTGAAGATTGGAGCCCAGTCTCCGTCGTTCTGTACGTGTTTGCCAACGTTTGTTTCTGCTCGCCGTGACCAGGTCGAGGAATGCGGCTCCATTGTAGTCATATGACGCGTCTTTTCTTCCCCGACCCCCGTCGCCTAAAGAGAGGGAGGCCTTCTTTGCGTCCTCATTGCTCGGAGTGAAGTTAGCGCGGCCGTCGCCGCGGCAGCTTCGTTTAATCACCCACAGTTTTATGGTTTATGATGCTGGGCCTCATTCTCACATGTGGTCAGAGTGCGAAGGGGAGAATCTGCTTGAAAACCGCTGTTTTCGCGGCATGACTGAGTCTGTGCAGCTGCGTGTCGCCGGCCGGCGTCACTCCATTGTGTTTGCCCCCCTCCCGTGACCCCCACGCAAGAGAAAAGGGGATTCCTTCCTCCCTGACCTGCTTGTTGCTGGTGGAATGCAAGCAACAATGCAATTAATGTAAGTGTGAAGTGCTGTGGGGGCTCAGGCGGATGAGTGGGATTCCAGCTTTAGGCTCCACTCGCGTTTTCTTTTAATTGTCGCCTACTTTAACCGTTCGGCGATAAAGCTGAGCATTAATAATTCTGCAATTTTTCTTTTGGCGCGGCCGCGCCGATCGGACCGTGTTTTCATGATCTGGATCACATGCCAGGCCGTGAGTCATCGTTCGGATGAGTTGTGAAATAATCCCTCATGAATGAACATCAGAAATAGGCTTTTATGTGGCGGCGAAGGCCCCCCGCTGACGGGACCAACAATGGGCCACCACAGAGATTGCTCCAGTCCTGAATGTGAAGCCATTAAAGCAAATTGCTCCCCGCTTTTAATTGAGAACTCATCAGACCAAAGGGTTATTGTGCATAATGGGCATTTAAATTTGAAATCTGTAATTTCAGTAAGTGGGTGATGAAGCGCGCATCCGTGCGCTTGGACCGAGCCTTCGGCTGCACTGTAACACTGTGAACGGCAGGTTTTTTTCTGATTTCCTGGATTTTCACAAAAGCTTCGGCGAAAGATTAGGGAGTAACTGACACGCCCGCGAGTACAAAGAAGCCCAACGCGGGGCCGTTGTAAAACATCTGATTGTGATTATGCTCAGTTTCTCCAGGAGTTTCTCCAGGACTGTCTGAGGTGCTGAGGTCATTCTCAACACTTACAGCTTGTTGCAGCACAGAGGAGGCCGGACCTCGTAGGACCATGCTGCCAACAGTGTTGTGGACGGAGTCGAGTGTGTGCACGCACCGACGATAACGCAACCGATGTGTGATGCAACCTTTGTTTGTGATTGATGTTAATGATGCAGGCTGAAACGCATAAACTGTCCTTCACTTCCTTTGAGCTTTGTCAGTCAGATGAATGTTAAATATTTATGTCCATAAATTATGCACGAACTTGAATAACACTAGCTGCTCAACCTGCCACTCTCTCTCTCTCGCTCGCTCGCTCGCTCGCTCTTTCTGTCATTCTGATTCAGTTGACCACAACATACTGTAAACTATGGTATGTGTGTGCTCCTGAGCCACCTGGATTATCCGTATTATTTGAACGATGAGCACTACAAAGCTATTTTTTCATTTTAACAAGGCATGTGAGTATTGAAACCGCATCCCAATGTCTAGATTTCAGAATCTAGGTTAATTTTGCAGGAAAGATTTTGGACAATATTGTTCGTGAAGAAGTGAAGTGGAAGTTATTGAGTGTTTTCTGGTCAGTGCACTTGTCATTCTTTGTGACTCTTTGTGTGTGTGTGTGTGAGTGTGTGTGTGTGTTGCCAGAGGCTGGGATTTACCCTAAAAGCGACATTTTCTCTTTATGACCGGGTCGTAGTCCAGCTGATAACCAGCTCCTCTGACCTGTGTGTTTGGGTGTGTATGTTTTATTGCTCAGGTCTGGTCACGGTGCTTAGAACAAAGTGCAAATGAACAAATGTTCTGTTCTATTTGCCATTTGTGTCATCAGACACCTCAGATGTCTCAACGCTCAGATATCTATGAAGCTGGATTGATGATTTTTTAATTATAGTTTGATCCCCCTTGTTAATTCATGCTCCAACTGGTACCAGTCGCTCTCTTACCAGTTAGTTGTGGTTCATAAGTGTGACACATTTTCTTTGCAGGCTCTTCCACAGGTCGTCAAACCTGTTCGTTGACTGATAGGCATTCATAATCCTCCTGCTGCGAATGAATGTGGGCATCATAAAATACTGTAACAAGGTGATGAACCTCCTGCACTCGGTGCAAATATGGAGATGAGAAGGTTTCTTAGTGAACTCTTTCCGCTTGTGAGTAGGTCAGCGGTCTGTGTTTGCTCACTCAGCGCTGTAGCACCAGGGTGTCGCACATTGTGCAGCTGACGTAACAATAGCAGGGCCTGCCTTGCGTTTATCATATAGTGGTTTATTCTCTCCATAAAACATCACGGCTGCAACGCAACCTGTGGGACAGTTGTAAATGTAGCGTTGAGCCAAACGTGCGTAAATCAGACAACAAAACCTCTGCTCGTCTGCTGCAGTGGGAGGTCAGACGTCACCGTGAGCGTATGAATGGAGCAGTTGTGTAGAGTTTCATCCCTTTATTTGAAGATGTCCCTGTGTGAATGTATCACAGAGCCTCCAAAAGAGGGGCGTGTGTGTGTGTGTGTGTGTGTGTGTGTGTGTGTGTGTGTGTGTGTGTGTGTGTGTGTGTGTGTGTGTGTGTGTGTGATAGAAGTGCAGGGACGAAATGGGTTCAGATCACCAAAGCCTGGGTAAATTCCCAAAGTGTCTCTGTTTCACACACACACACATATACACACACAAACACACACTAACTGGTCCTCCCTCATGCGTTGGTCCCACATTCCGACTGTTGCCCACGCATTCTGGCAGCAAATGAAGGGCTGTGGTCTCCAATTATAAGTCTTCAGGCCCTAGTCTTTGGATCCGTGCGTCTGCCGTGATACTGGAGCCAAACAATTAGTATGTGTTCATGTTGTGGGTGTGTGAGTGATGGATGCAGCTCTCTTGTGGAATACATCAACGTCAGTATCCCTGGTATCACATCTTTGGAGGGAAGGGAAGCGTCAGTGTCTGCTTATACGAAGCTCATATCAACTTTTATTGCAACCAAGTGCCAAGAATGTAACCAGATAACAGTGAGGTGAATCATGACTTTGAATCTAGTTCTGTGTTCTCTGTGACGTTTTCTCCTGTGTTGATAAACACAGTATGGTAGGAAAGAGACCGCGGGGAATGTCGTGGGAATTACAGATGCTTCCGATGAGCACCTCAACCTCAAACCACATGGAAACCTATCAATGACTTCAAGGTGAAACATTACAGAAGCTGAAAGCTGTTATAAAATCTGAGCCAAGTGTCGTTCTCTCGCTCCGTATTCCCGTCCCACTTGAACTGAGAATGTATTGTTTCGGTTGAGCTGGCCCCAATGGCTCACACTCCGTGATTCAGAAGAATAGTTACAGATAAGAAAGCTGCTGCGTTGAAAAAGGAGGGTACAGAAGGAAATGTTTGTGACTCCCTGTCCGTGTTTGTGTGGAGGCTTCCAACTGTCCGGTTCCAGACTCTCCTGAAAGTCTTGAGAGCAAAGAGGAATAATCCCGGGGGCCTTTTGCTTTCAGGGCGTGCAAGCGGACCACTGGGCCACAGACTGAGGCCGCAGCCAAGCAGACCTGGCGCACACACGGGCATGTGAGCCCGTGTGAAGCTATCAAGGAAATTCCTCAGTCCTCCAGGGTCACCTCCGTGGGTTCTCTATCTGCTGGTTTGTACAGCTGCAGAAGCCTCTGTTTCCACAACACACACACACACGAAGCTGACTTCTTCTTCTTCCAGCATAGGCCCATGTGTAGCCCTTTAATGCTAACAGACAGTGATGAAGGACGACATTATACAAGTGACCGACAGTAACGGGAACGTACTTGTGTCCAAAGCAGCTCCGTTATAGGACGAAGCCGGAGGCGTAGCGGCGATGGCCACTGGGGAGAATCAAATGGAGGTCTCTTCATCTCAAGGCGCTGGAAGCAAACCCTGCAACGAAGCCAAATGCAGAAACGACACGCAGCAGCAGCACAAGGAGCAGCAGAGCAGCGACTCCCTGCTCTTCTACAGGAAGCTGTTGTGCGACAGCTGGACTATCCTGGATAGAGACGGGAGGCGTCAGTTCGGCTCCGAACTCCTGAGGTCGGAAGGGAGACTTTCTCCAGACCTGCTGCCTGGCGGGAGAACTGACAGAATACACATGGTTACGCTGAAACCCACGGGCGGTTCCGAGGGCCCGTGCCAGCTGGACGCCTCTGCACGGAGTGTGGATGCGGGCGGGAGCAGGACCGGCAGCCCTCTCGGCTCCTGTGCTTCTTCTAGCATTTGCATGGACCCAAAACCTTGCGGTTGCACCAGCCCCGGATCAAGTCCGGACTCGAGCCCGTCTCAGCCCGGGCAGAACCGCGTGCGCCGCGGCAGCCTGCCCGTGTCTATGCTGCCGTTCCACAAGGTAACGAATATCGAATCTGTTCCTATTCCACACTTCACCTCCAGCAGCCACGCCTGACACATACTGGTTCCTCTCTCCAGATATCGTCCTACCTCTCCTCACGCTGCGCTTCGTCCAGTGAACCCAGCTCTTTGCGCTCGTCCCCCTGCGCTTCTCCCCTGTCCAGCCCCCGCCAGCGCCTTCGAAATGGACACGCGCGCCCGCGCCCCCTCAAGGACGGCTACTCCAGCCTGGAGCGGCTCAACAGGAGGCCTCGCGTGGATAAATGCTCGCTGGAGAAGCTCTTCCTGCTGCGTGCGTCGAGGACCCTGGGACATGATCAGAGGCCGGGAGTGGGAGTGGGAGCGGGCCTGACCTGCAGCGAAGGCAGCAGCAGCGAGGAGGCGGATGAGGACGCTTCAGCGGAGAACGCAGTCCACACAGAGTTCATACGGAACCGCAAAGAGCGCTCCACCGTGCTGGTGAGGCGCTTCTTCAAGAACAATCAGAAGGTATTTACATGCAACACAACTAGTCAACATTACTTTAACCTACAAGAAGCACTGACGCGCTTTGTTTTTCCATAAGGTGACCAAGTGCGTGTGTACTGGAACTAGAGCCATTGTTAGGACGCTGCCCTCTGGTCACATCTCGGAGGACGTCTGGGAGGTGGTTGTTGAATGCAGGACATGGCAACCCAGCGGAGCGGACACGTGGCACAGGGCGGTACCCGGTGGGGGAGAAGACGTCCGAGTCCTCGGGGAGATGCTACGTTTGTCTGGGGCGAAGCTGCAGCAGGTATGAAGGTGAACACACACACACACACACACACACACACACACACACACACACACACACACACACACACACACACACACACACACACACACACACACACACACAGGATGTCAGATGGTCTGTAGTTCACACCCAGGCTAAAGCTAGAGGTAACACGTTCCTGTCAGGGGGAGCTAACGGGTTAAAGACTTGTGTTTCCACTGACGATGACAGAGTGGGTTCATGTGCTTTGCAACAGCACTGCAGTGGAACGAGGCTAATTCACGACCAGACTGACTGTCATTGCAGTGCTGAGGAATTGTTCTTGGCTCAGTCTCTCCTCTGTTTGTGTTATAATGTTATGTCTGCTCTGCATAAACGATGTACACTATAATGTGTCCGATCCATATGGTTATAGATCATCAGGCACAAGTGCACACACACATCCCAGTGATACGGACACACAGGCTCTTTGTTCGAGGCCCTGCAGTGGAAAAATGATTTATTCTGTGTTCGTTCTGCTCTCCATATTTCTGACAGACTGAATGACTGAGGCTTCTGTGTGTGTGTGTGTGTGTGTGTGTGTGTGTGTGTGTGTGTGTGTGTGTGTGTGTGTGTGTGTGTGTGTGTGTGTGTGTGTGTGTGTGTGTGTGTGTGTGTGTGTGTGTGTGTGTGTGTGTGTGTGCGTGCGTGCGTGCGTGCGTGCGTGCGTGTGTTTAAATGGACTGAGCAGATTTGGCATCTGTGTTAAGTTGGAGCTGTGGAAATTGAAACGACGGCGAATGAGCTGTACGGACTTGGAAAGTGGAGGAGAGACCTGTGTGTGTGTGTGTGTGTGTGTGTGTGTGTGTGTGTGTGTGTGTGTGTGTGTGTGTGACACCGCCGGGTTGTTGTCTGGCGTCCAAGTGAGGCAGAACGTGTTTTACAGTCAGGAAAAACCTTCGCAGTTGCTCGGAGGGGAGAACACACTGACTTGACTTGACACCGGCGATGGATGCGGCCTGTGAATCAGCAGAGTGTTATCTTATCCCTCCTCTTCCTGAAAACTGTGAAAACACAAAGAGGACAAAAACCCACTGCACCAAAAACAAATACAACACTACAGTGCTCAACAGCAGGGTTATTTAATGCACCACCCAATAATAATATGTTCATGTCTCCAATAATGACTTATATTAGGTGCTTACCTCTTAAATGAAGGCCCCTAGGTTCATTGCATTACGTTGTGTTATGATGGTGGGATTCCTACATGTGCAGAGTGGGATCTGTGCTTATATAACTGAAATTCCTACATATTGTGTTTTTATGAGCCGAGCAGTGTCTCCGAAGCCAGGGTGTTTTTACAACTCCTTTGTGGTCGGAGAAATACGAGTTAGGTCCAGAGGCAGCGCTGCTCTAATAATGAGGCCATTCAGAACCAAAGAAGGGGGGGGGGGTGTAGTATCCTCAGCCTCCCCTGTCAAAACACCAACGCACGAGCTGCCCCTGAATGCGTCGTTGTCGCCGGCAACGTTGTTTTAAAAAAAACAAAAAAACAATTAGAAACAAATGTTAATCATGCAGCCACAGATGTGCAGCATTAGCATTAGCTCGCTGACAGCAGACAGCGGAATAAATGAGGGCATGGAATGTTATTCTCACAAATGTGAAGAATGTGTACATGCGACCAGAGGAGTTGTGTGTGTGTGTGTGTGTTTACTGCTACTTTCACAGTGGAAACGTGGGAAACCAACGTGGTGCCGGGATCAAATGGCCTCTGGAGGCAGAAACACTTTATTGGTTGCCTTAGTCCACCAATTACAGCCCTGCTGTGTCCTTCATTCAGCCCAAAGTGGTGTCAGCCTGTATTACTTTACCTCTGGGTGTTTTATTAAGGGAGGTTATCAAACTTCATTTGATTTTCTGGAATTAGCTTATTCCTCGCGCTGATTGGTTTCATCTCGTTCGGGGATTACGCGTAGTGGAGCAAACACGGGCCCGGGTCCACGTTGAACGGCGATGCTTGTGAATAAGGTCAGTCTGTTTGCCCACTAGTTACTCAGTCCAGTAATAACTCCTGCAAACAGATCCACGTCCTGGTTACAGATTAGTGCTCGTTACAAAGGCGCCTTTAAGATAAAATGAGTTATAAAACCCCACCGTGCCGAGTAGGAGAGGCTGAGTGCACCTGAAAGGTTAAAGGTGCAGAGGCTGCTGCCACAGACTGAGCGGCTGGAAACGGCCTGAAAGCTTCCTGCTGATGCCTTTGGATGACTAAGATAAAAGCAGGCCGGGTAGAGCATGTTCTGTACAGAAGGGACCTGGACATGAGCAACACATGCCTGTCGGATCTGGACGCCTCCTATTGTGTTTGTTTAAGCAGCAAGGTATGTGATTTTTACTGTCAGTCAGTTAAGCAACGGCGTCGTCGCACAGGTGCGTGCGTCAGACGTCGTCCTGGTGTCACTGTTCTCGCTATCAAAAATATTCAAATGCTCTTGCGTTGGCTTTGAAAAACCCGCAGTCCAGTCCTGATACGTGATCACTCACCGGCATGTAACGTATGTGACCTTTGACCTTGTGTCTGTTCTGTGCTGCTCAAAAAATGTCTAACTGCTCGCTCGCTCTGTGTGTGTGTGTGTGTGTGTGTGTGCGTGTGTGTGTGCGTGTGTGTGTGTGTGTGTGTGTGCGTGCGTGTGTGCGTGCGTGTGTGTGTGTGCGTGTGTGTGTGCGTGTGTGCGTGCGTGTGTGCGTGTGCGCGCGCGTGCGTGCGTGTGTGTGTGAATGTCTAACATGCTTCTGGAAGGAGTACTGTTTTTCTTAATGACAGTAACTTGAGCAATGTGCCCTCTCTGGTGATGCCACATTCTTAACTCTGTTGCTTTTATGCTGCACAAGACACAAATATCTTTCTTTTAAATTAAAAGTGTTTTTAATTGAAAAGTTTATCTTTTAGCGTTCCTACTGTGGTCACACGTACAGTTGCACCAGTAATGGCTCTGGGACGCGTAACCCTGAATCTAACCCGCTGCAATCTAACAACACCAACACTTAATTATTTCCTTTCGGAGCAAAATCCAGGATGTGGAATGTAAATAAGAAGGCGCCTTAAAACTTCCTGTCCTGATGAACCGTTTTGGTCTTCAGGCCTCTCCCAGTTCCATCATCTCCTGTGACACATAGTGATTCAGCCGAATGTTTGGAATAAAGACAACTCATTAACTCAACTAACACCTATTGTCGTGATTTAGGAAAAGCCATTTGAATTGAAACGCATCAGCAAAATCCCCCAGAATGATTAAATGAGAGCAGAGGAGGTGTGGGCTGCTGCTATTATTGCTCCACAATTGACATAAAAATAGTCTGGCACCACCCTTTTTAACACTTTGACTCATAATCAGCCATCAGCTGTAGCCAAATATAAACACTGACGCTTACAGGATGTAGTGGAGCTTGTGGTCTGTGTTGTTACAGTAAGTGAGCGATCTTTTTTTGTTTTGAATTTCTAAATAAATTTATTTAGTATGTTGCTCAGCCTTTGACGCCATCTAGTGGAGTATGAATGAAATATGAAATGATGCAAGACCTTTTCTAGTATCTTGTTTGTAAATTGTTAAAATTGTGAATATTGTCCTGCAAACTTTAGTTACAGCCATATTTGTCCTATATTAGACTTATTGTTTGAAAATATAATGATTGATTTTAATGATTTATTTGCTTAGACTTGATTTGACAGTTGCCTTGGTTTTCATTGATTCTCTGAATATCCACCAGAGGGCAGCACTCGCCTTGAAATAAAATACAGAGGCGCGTCTTTGCAAATATTATGTTGTTTCGCAACTGATGTCTTGTATTAAGCCGCTCAAAGCGTTGAGGATAAAAAGCAGGCTGTTGTCGGTGTTTGACCACAATCCACAGTCACAGAAAAAGACAATGACTGTCAGGGCAATTAATTTAATAAATGTAGTCCGACCCCTCATTACAGGCTCAGGAGGCCAGGCTCATTAGCCCAGTATTGATCAAAGCCATGCAAAGCAAAGACTGGGGGCAGGCCAGCACTTTGCTTTGTTCTAAAACCACTTTGATGTCAACTGGCCATAAAACTGATTATTTTTCCACTTTATTAGACAGATCCAGTGAGACTCTGTGTTTAGATCTTAAGTTGATATGTAACTAGATGGATTTGCTTTTAAAAAATTAGCAAGCAAATTTTCTAGTTTTATATTAGCCTGGATTATTATAAAAGCCAAATAAAATATCTGTGTTGTCATTTGACATATTTGATGAACCAATATAAAAACCGGTGGTTGTGCTTTTTATGTTGCTTGTCCATCCAGTGTGGGTTTTAAGCTGAGATGGAGCGGGTCTCCAAAGTTCCAGCTGCAACGGTGGTTTTTAATTAGAGGTTGGCATAGAAACGCTGAGCGAAGTGGAGCTCATAAGACGGATCAGAGGCGCCTGTCCCTCAGAAACGCCACAGCTCAGACACTGTTCAGCCTTACGACACCTTGAAGGTGATTTGGCCTCAATTACACTAATTGGGTTTAACCCATGAGGGTCCGGACACATTCTTCAGTTTAAACAGAGGAAACAGGGAAGTCTGCCTTGAAATCATCATGAACGTTGCATAATGCACAGCTACTGCTGTCTCTTTTATGCTGTGAGTTCTGTGTGTTCACCTGTCGTCTGCCTGGTGTCGGCTCTGAAAGCAGGTTCTTCTCATGTTCTGTGTGACAGAGAAACACAGGGGCTCTATTTAAGTCGTGTCCACGTTGTTTACACACTGAACGGGATCGGTTGAAGCGCTGCGTACCAGCGTCTCCTCCGTCTTGCGTGTTTGACGTGCGCTCCGTGATGAAACCCGCCCCGTGGGGGGGGGCTGGTCGCCTCCTGGCCTAATATGGGGGTCCCGTCTGCAGACATCTCTCTCCTCTTCCTGCACGCTCGTCTCTGATCCTCTCTCTCCTCCTCCTCCAGCTTTACTGATGTAGCTCGCTCTCTCTCTCTCTCTCTCTCCCTCCTCCTCTTCCTCTGTTTCGCCGTAGCCTCTTTCTCATTTCTGTAACACTACACAGACTAGCAGGAATTAGCGCTCGCCGACTTTCTTTTTCTTCACTTCACTCCGATCCGACCGTAAGTAAAGCGTCTGCTACAACTACTTGAATGATGACCTTCAGCTCCGAGCATCTCGTCAGTCATTGCGTTTGTTGCTGTCAGGACGCAAACGTAGTGGGAAAGCGCTTTGCGTGTGTTGATTGTTAAACCTTTGATGCAGCGGCATGAAGGGACGCGCGTCCTCCGCTCGGCCGCAGCTTCTGGCGACTCTCGCGGGTCAGAACCCGAGCCGCTCTCTGGACGCCGCGGTACCAGGAGCACGCTGACGTCCATTCATCAGGCTTATCTGTGGAGCTGGAGCGTAGTATGACATCATGAGAACTGGACGTGGGGGAGTGCGGTGCCGTGGAGCGTCCCAGTGGGTTCTGCAGTAATGGGTTCCAGGTGCTTTTGGGCCTCGAGAACCCTGATATTCCTCTCTCCAACTCATGGTTGAGCGTTTGAAGCACGTAGCGGCTTTGGCTCTTTTAATAAGTCAATGTAACTACTTTACATTTCATGATTTACATGATTCTTTATGAAAACGATTGACCTTTTCCTCCCAGGTATCACATAAAGCCCATAATAGTATCTGGCGACATGGCCACCGCCGTTCTGCTCAGTTCACTCTTTACAAATTCGATTACTCGCTCGCTTCCTGTCCTTTCTGCTTCTTTCTCTTGCGCTCAGAGCGGTCAGTCACTTGTGTACACACACACACACACACACACACACACACTAAGTCCCTAAGCTTGTTAAAGGTGTGAGGCCGGTGGGCCCGGCTCTTGGATCTCTGCTGAAACGGCTCCTTGTGAAATTCAACAGGGGCTCCCGAGTCCGAGCGGCCTCTGACCTCCGTCTTCATTTCCTCTGCCGTTCTCCACACTCTCTCTCCGCTGCCCCCCTCATCCTCCGTCTGCCTCCTTTCGCTCCTTCCGCTTTCTGTCCGGCCGCGGATCCTGTGTCGACACATCTTCCCCGCCGATCCCTTGTGTTTTGCTTTTCCTCTGACACCTCATTTGTTCCTACATGTTTGGACGTGAACTCATCGTGATGCTTGTTTAATTAGTTTATGAAAGTCTTTAACTTGATTATATAACCAGGGCTTGAGTGGCATTGTAGCATGTTATTAAATTAAAGCTATGAAGACATTTTGTTTGTGAGATCTTGACTGCAACAATCTGGAATTTGTGCTGTTATTATTTCCTCTCTCTATAAGTTTTTCATAACAGCTAGCGATAGCGTTAATGTTGCAGCTAGTGGGAATACCAGAGGTACAGTAATTAGTTTTCCCCAAAACATTAAGCCCCACATGATTACAACAGCCACATTAGAGTAGAGTGTTGCGTGAACCTAACCCTTAGAAATGCTTGCATCATAATCCGTCCACTGAGCCTCCGGGAACTGATCTGACCTTGTGAGTCACAAGAGGGGTTTTCTTCCTGCGTTTACAGCTAATACCATTTGCTTTTTGTGGAATCCAAAGATGATTTTATTTAGATTTGCAAACTTCATATTGTTTTTTTTTTGTTCCTTTATGGCTTTATCTCATTGCGTGAACGTTCATGGCAGCTGGTGTGATGTGCAGCCTCTTCTCGCCTCCAGGTCCGTGTTTGTCGCGTGGCCGATAACATCAGTCTGTCGGGAAGACGGCGGTTTGTAAGCCTGAGGGTCAAAGACTAAAAAAAAAAACAACAGCGTTAAGAGAATGAGTCAGAAAGAGAGAGAGAGAGATTTGCTCGGCCGAGGTGAGATGGTCCTGATACGTGACCAAACGTGACCTCTACCAGGACGGAGCAGAGGCTTCTCTGGTGTAAACAGTATCAGGAGGAGTCACGGTTTGATGATTCAAAGCTAAATGACCCGTTCCTGAGCCCAGCAGGGGACGGGTTAACGCTGACGTCCGGCCCATTGACCCTGCGGCCCAGAATAACAGCGCTCCTCTACCGTTAACCCCGCGCTGACCTCGGCTGACCCCGGCCCGCTAAAAGTAGGCTACAGCTGGACGCGCGCTTCTGCTTCCTGAGCGTCGGCTTCGTGGGAGAGTTGGTTTCGGGCCGAGGGGCTCTGGTGCCGGTGCAGCGGTTTGTCCTTTCCCAGTGTTATGGACGGACTAAGCGCCGGGGCCTCGGCCGTGGGGGGGGGGGTCAGACAGCTGGCATATGTGGAATCACAGGCTCTGCCTCCCAGCACCAGAGAACAGTCAGAGTAATTGCAAAGGTATGTGTGCGATGGAGAGGACGGTGTCGGTGCGGCGGGTCGGACACATCAAAGCCAGGCGGTCCAGACGAGGCCCGGTTGGGTTTCGGGGCGGCGGCGTGATCCTCTCCGGTGTCACACAAACATGAGTCACAGCAGGGTGCGTGAGGCCTCGGCGCGTTTACGCGTCCGTGGCCGCGCGCTCAGCAGAGCAGAGCCGCACGGTATCCGCCGCTAATCTGTTCCCAGAATGCCTGTTGCCAGGCAGAGACGTCACCCGACGGGGCCAATAGTGGGCTTCACGGCGGACGCCGTCGTCACTGGAGGCGGCGCGGCACCAGCGTGTCCCGCGGAGCCTCCGACGGTGGGAACAAGGACCCGACTGACAACAACCCTCTCTGACTGTACGATGCACGGTGTGTGTGTGTGTGTGTGTGTGTGTGTGTGTGTGTGTGTGTGTGTGTGTGTGTGTGTGTGTGTGTGTGTGTGTGTGTGTGTGTGTGTGTGTGTGTGTGTGTGTGTGTGTGTGTGTGTGTGTGTGTGTGTGTGTGTGATTAACAGCTGTTGTGTGTCCATCAAGAGCAGCACTGTGGCTGCACTGCCCTGTGTAGTAACACTGTCTGACAGTAACACCAACGTTTGCAGCCTGAGGACAGGGGTGTTTTTTTTTTGTTTTTTTTTCTGTCTCTTCTGTTTGTCTGTCTGTGTTCTGAGAGAGAGAGAGAGAGGGATCATAAATGAATTCTTTTAGTCCAAACGTGTGGCTGCTGCCTGTTGCTGGGTGTCCGTCTGTGCTCAGCGTGTGTTCTGGGCCCAGGCCCGTGCAGAGAGCCGGGCCGGCGCCGGGGACCGACTGGGATGCGTTCACTGCAGATGCAGAGACATTTTCTCGTTCTCCTCGTGTCGTATTCGTTGACCTGGTTCGATCTTGTTCCGGTCCGGTCCACTCTCGCTGCCACCGAACGCCGCCCTAATGTCTTTTCTCAGAAACGCGGGTCTCGTTTGCAGCTTTAGTGGAGGTCACACAGCCGATCAGCCTGAGCGTTTCCTTCTATGCTGAATGGATTGTCTCCCTCTTGTGCAGCTACACATCTGCCTCTCTCTCTCTCTCTCTCTGATGCTTTCTGTCTGGCCTCCACTTCTCCTTTTATTCTTCACTCAGTGCTTTTCCTCTCTATCAATTCTGTCTTTTCACACTTTGGTCGCCGTTGTGTCAGGAGGAAATTGCTTCTGGGAATGACCGGCCTCAGAGGAGCTGATGACACTGACCTCAGTCAAACCCGTCTTTTTCCTCAGACTTTGTTACTGCATCCTTGAAGCCTGATAAAGAGTATTTGACTCCACCACTCAGTCTTTTAACTGCAGCAGAGATCTATTATAAACATTTCTCCAAGGTCTCCTAATTTGTGTTCGACTTCCTCAACAGGTCCAGAACTATGTCCAGAACCGAACGACGCTCCACCTGACTCATCCTGCCAAAAGCCTCCTGCTGCGTCGCCCTGGACTTCAGGAATCTCTCTCGCTGGATCTGCCTCATCCTCCTCCTCAGGACAGGTCCGCGTCCACACCAACGCCATTAACATCATTAATTGCGAAGCGGGGTTTGAGTGTTCGGACCTGAGGACGATCACGGGGCACGTGCGGTGTTTCCAGGTTGTATCGCGCCTGCGGCCAGAGGACGTCGGCCTGTTCCCTGCTGAGCGGAGCTCTTCTAGAGGCCACGGCTGCTCTGGGGAGCCGCAGCGCCGGGCCCCACCCTCCGCCCCAGGCTGCCAACGGTCACGGGGTGCTCAAAGGTGGGTGCGCTCACGTTAAAGCGTCGCGTCGTGCAGGACTTGCTTTATTACGAATCACGTTAATGGCAGAAGTAATGTTTCGGTCACACACACACACACACACACGCACGCAAGCACACGCACACACACACGGTGCATATCTTCGACATGACACCGCGCTCTGTTCTAACGGCTCTTTCAGGAAGCAGAGCAGCGCCAGACACGTGCACGCGTCCTGCAGCCGGTTGGAGTCTTGACAGACCGAGTCAGAGTCACACGCAGCAGGACGGACGTCCTGATATTTAACATTAACAATGACCCACGGACACAGTTTGACGCCGTTCTGTTTTCCTTTCACGTCAACGCTGACTCCAAATGTCATTTAAAGTCACGGCCCGGGTCCTGATTAGGCTCGTGTTCTGCGAAGGCCCGTCTTGGGTTTCAGATTTGGATCGTGCTGCTGTACTATTTGCCTTCTTACCATTTATGGTCTGGTTCATCTCTCCGGGTTTCCAATGCTACAACGCGCTCCTGATCATTGGAAGCGCTGTTAAAAGGCTCATTCTTTATCTGAGCAGCGCGATGCGTTTACTGCACAAATGCACTCCAGCAGAGACGACGTTTCTCATGGAGGAGAAACGCTGAAGCTCAGTAACGGCAGGTTTCTCCGGATCACTTCTACCCAAACAGTGTGTTTGAGCCTCCAGCCACATCAATCTAGTGTAATTCCTTTGTCAGAAGCTATTAGGTCTAATGATTTTGTGCTGATGAATTACAATAGGTGCATCTGATACTATTACATTTGATAAACAGCTGATACAGCTTTCGTGATAGGTTGTAATACTACTTTTTCCATGTTCTCTGGTTTATCTTTTGACGTGTTGTCGCCGGCGGTCGGCAGCAGCAGGTGTTGCCTTTGACGAGCGTTTCAACAGTTTCGTTATGACGGCCTGATTTAAAGGTCGAGCTGACAGCTGTCTGTTGCGAGGCTGAAAAAGCAAACGTCTGGCGTCGGAAAACACGTCGTCCAAGTCAAACAAGGGTGAGACGAGGGGAGACGCCGCCGACGCCCGCGGCTTCAGGTAGAAGGACAACGCACAGACCTTCATAGTGAAACAGAGCTTTTAGAGAGGAGGAGGCGTCATTATTTTTCTTTTTTTTTTTAAGTGTTTCTCACACTGGCTTCATGTTCACGTCTTCACCTCCTTCGCCTCCCGCTCCGCCAGCGTCTCCAGTACGAGGCCACTGGGATTTGCTCCTATTCAGCGCCGCTGCGATGGGAGCGCTTTTAAGTGCTTTGCTCGAGCTCATTTCCTTCACAGCACAATTTGCCGTGGTCCTGCGGAGGAAGGGGCCCGCGTCGCAACGGGCCGCCGTCCCCCGCGTTCCCCCCCGCCTCCTCCCACCTCCTCCCGCGTCTCGCTCGCTCTTCCTCCCACTTGTCGTTACACATTGTGTCTCCTGCGAACGCTGAGGACCCAGTGACAGGAGTCACAAAGAGTTCAAGAACACGCATTGTTTGCATACTAAAAATACTGGTCTGGGTGTTGTTTGGCCAATTGTGACACTTTCCCAGTTCAAATAATGCGGTAATATACTATAATCCTGATGCATGATGGTCGAACGGCCTCTTCAGGCTGTTTGTTTGCATAAGTGGTCGGTCATTATAGGGAAAATTTTGTGGTCCCTGCAGACGGGCCGTAATTAAAAGCTTTATCTTATCAAACGGACAGAGTAGACGCGCGACTAAAACATTCAACCAAGCTGCTTCCTGTTTGTTTTACTCTTAACACTTAGATACATGTACGTGGACTCTCGACGTCTCAGCAGCAGCTATAGCACATCGTGCTTCTAGGTGAACTCTGGATGTTGTCAGCGAAAGGGGAGGCAGGGAGCAGTCGCCCAGTGTAACGAGGAAGGAGAAAAGTGCGAGCCGGAGAGAGTTCTGATTGGAAATAGACTAAGGAGAGAGAGACGTCGTGAGGGAGGGATGGAGGGAGGGAGAAAGGGGAGAGAGAGCAGCTGCAGGAGCGGGGCGAGCGGCGGATCAAATGTGGACCAGTGTCCTCGGCCGCTTGGGCTGCGAGCGGCTGGTGTGGGAAGCAGAGAGGGGTCGGCCGGACGCGAGCATGAAGCACTCCAGCAGGACGGACTACAGGCTGATCAGTAAGTAGGAGACAAGGGGACCGCTGGAGCCACAGGCACATGAAAGACGTGTGTGGTTTTAGATGAATGCAGTGTCCAGCGTGGCCAACTATTAGTTGTGCTCTTATCCAGATTATATAAGAGCGCGTGTGTTTATGATGTAATAGTTTACTGGAAGAGTTTAGCTTTTTTAACTCCTTCATACCCGAAACATGACGAGGGCGACAGTCAAGAATTACCGCGTCTCTGCGTAACTTCACTTAACCCGAAGAGCGAGCGAACGCGCGCCGCGGCGGAAATGTTTGGACTGAGAGGAAACCATAATTACAAACAAACGCACCAAAAAACGCCCGCGCGCTCGCCGTCGCTGTGAGGTTCCCCAGACACGCCGAACTGATTGGGCGAAGAGCTGGTCCTAAACGGGTGAGGAGTCATGTGTGCGTGTGGTTCTGTGCATACGTACGTGTGCGTGTCTCCCAGTGTGTGTTATGACTGTTTGTGTTTGTGTGCTGTTTGTTTACTACTGCCCGAGCTTAAATAAACTGGTATACTGTGTGTACAGTAGGACAGTTCAGCTGCAGCCGGGCTTTTTTTACTCTGACTCAACTTATTTACATGAGAGCCCTGCGCATCCACGCCAGCGTTGTATTTATAAGTTCAAAGGCGAATTTGTTAGCGCTTCTTTGACTTTCCCCCGTTTGCGCTGCACCTGTTTGCGTGCGCCGGGGACGTTGTCATCAGATCATCAGCCCGGGTGCATACTTGGCCACTGAAGAAGGACAGCAGGGCCTGTGCTGAAGGATCGTTTCTTAAGGCGTCTGTTTGCGGCGCTGCATCAGGACCGACCGGTAATAATTGTGTAATGCTGGTTAAAAGTGACACGGATGTCATGGTAATGATTGAGGAGGACGATCGACCAACACACACACACACACACACACACACACACACACACACACACACACACACACACACACACACACACACACACACACACACACACACAGTCCTGCGTATTTGCATTCAGCATGCATTACACATGAGTAAACCCATGCATATTTACAGGGCAATCGTGGACGATTAGTGGAGCTTCTTGTTCTCTTTGTGCTGCATCTTGTGCTTCTCTGACGCTGAGACTGAGGCTCCGTCACACGTCACACACTCACGTCACTTCTAGTAATTGCTCCTACTTTATATAACAGTGTTTTCGGTTGTGACGGCGGACTTCATCAGAAGTTCAGGCATGAATGAGGAACTCACAATCAAATTGAAATGCTGATTATTTTTATTCATGCGCTGTTGCCTTGACACGACACTAAGGGAGCTGCCTTGAGCGATGAACTTTCCTATTATTGCTTCCTTCGACCGCCAGCCTGTGTGCTCTCCAGGTTAAAGGATGAATACATTCACGATTGAGGTCGCTGCATAATCATGAAGTTCACTAATTTGAGTGGGAGTGCATTTCCACTTCAAAAGGCTGAGTTACACAAGTCACTTCAGAGAAAAACATGAGGAAAATGTAAAGAGATAAAAACTACTGCTCTGGGTTACGTTTAATGTTTTTAGTTCCGTCTGATCAAAGTGGAAATTAAAAATGTTATTCTACTAACACTACTTATTACACCTATTACTCCAATTCTTTACCTTTCCTGTTTATTTATTCTGTGTTAGGTTTTTTTCTTCTAATGTAGCTTTCGTTCTCTACTCTCTCAATTATTAGGATGTGCTTTTAATCGGTACGTGCACACTCACACACACACACACACACACACACACACACACTCACACACACACTCAGTTTATTAAAGAAGCTGTGGGGACAGATCCACAAATCAACCTGTGTAAATAAGCAAGTTTGTTCCTGCAGAGCAGTCTCTGCTGTTGCCATGGCTACTTGTTGCACATCTCAAGGGTTACCAAGGGCGACGTGTGTGTGTGTGTGTGTGTGTGTGTGTGTGTGTGTGTGTGTGTGTGTGTGTGTGTGTGTGTGTGTGTGTGTGTGTGTGTGTGTGTGTGTGTGTGTGTGTGTGTGTGTGTGTGTGTGTGTGTGTGTGTGTGTGTGTGTGTGTGTGTGCATACAGGTTTTTGTGTGCATGTTGGAGACTGTGTGTGTGTGACAGTTGACAGTGACCAGAGGGAGTCTGTCTAATTCCTGGCTTCAGTCTCTTTGATGTGCATCTCCCTGCCTTCCAAGTATTTCACTATAAACACTGTGTAACCCATTCATCTGATGCATTGAACTGCTACACACTGTCTGTTGTAGGAAATGCACTTCATTCAGCCTCAGGCAATCTTCTAGTCGATTACAAAAAATAAGTTTAGCTTCTGTCTGGATAAAGGCGGCATCACGGCTCCGATTTGGATCAAACCTCCGTTTAAACCTGATGTCCTTCATGTTGCCTCTGGATAAACTCCTGGGGTGGAAACAATGCTAGGTTTATCTGGCAGCGATCCTGAAAATGTACAGTATGTGTACCTGGCAGATGCGGCACCGGTGCAGAAACCGTCCATTAGCCCGTGGGGTTCGTATGTGTGTAAACACACTAATGGATCAGGATCTGGCAGGTGGTGGGATCGGCCGGAGGGAGCGCGGCCGCGGGACAGATTGAGAGAGTAACGCTCCGTCCTTCTCTCTTTTAAACCAGAGCGTCAGCTGGCCGGCAGCATGAACAGCAGCGGCTGCTCCCCCCCCCCCAGCGTCAGCGGGATCAGCAAGGAGCTGGCCGAGCTGCGGCAGCTCGTCCAGTTCCCCGAGGAGATCGCCTGCATCCTCACCGAGCAGGAGCAGCAGCTCTACCAGCAGGTAGGAGCAACCACACGCCTGGTCCTTAAACGCACCACGCGCTCCAGCGCCTCCCTGAACGCTGCCTGCGTCCGCAGGTCTTCCCCTTGGACTACCTCTGCTTCCTCACGCGGGACCTGTGCGGCCCCGAGGGTCCGACCCGGCGGCACCCGAGCCTCAAGGCCTCGCTGTCGGCGCCCGCCACGCCTACCCAGAGTGCTCAGCGGCGTAACGCCGTGGAGGACCTGGTGACGCGCTTCAACGAGGTGAGCGGCCGTCTGATTCCATGTTCAGGCTCCCTTCAGTCCACACACACTTGTTGACCTCGAAAGTCTCTGTCAGGTTTAAGTGCCGCCATAAATCATAGTAAACGCTCAGTGTCGGCTTCTATCTGTATCAGTTTTACTACATGATGTAAGTCTGGATGAGGTCACTGAAGGATGGGTTCAGCCGATCACAGAGCCGTGTGGAGTGGTTTAATGCTGTGACACCCAAATATGTTAAACATCCTCATTAGCTCCACTTTATAGAGACTTGGGTTTAGAAGAAAACATCCTATGGAGTAAACGCTGGACGCATGATGACATCACCGGAGGCGATGAAATGCACGTGTCAGGGTTTGACACCGGTAATTGTGTTTTTCTTGTGCCGGGTCTGCAGCGATCAGGCTGAGACTGAAGCACACAGTGGTGTGTGGTGGGAGCTGTCTGAACGCACGCTCCCGGGCCGCGCGTGTGGTGCGGTGCGCGGCCGCAGCCCTGCGCCGCGGTCGCGACGGATGATGTCATCTTTAGGTTGAATGCCCTTTTCATCAGCTGCTTTTCATTTTAGGAGGAGAGGCACTTGAAACATGCCTTATGACCATATATGGGCATAGTGGAGCCAGAATGAGATGACAAGGGTTATTGTCTTAAACATGAATAAATATGTTATTATTAATATTTTAGTCTAAGTGAATCTTTCAGACAGCTGACACTGGGGAGCCTCAGCAATATTACACTGGTTGCTTTGTTATTTATTAAACGAATTTAGATGTGTTTTTTTTGATTTGTGTCCTCCACTTGATGGACAGTGTTTTGTAAATTCAGTTCAGGCAGTTTGGCCCCGTGGCGTCGGCCTGGAGTGTTGACGGGACCGCGGTGTTCTCTCGTGTTGGGTTTACAATAGTTCCCCGTCAACCTTGGTTACGTAAGTCATGCATCAAGGAGAAACCGAACCTCGTATTTCAACTCGCGGAGACGGACGGACGGACGGGCGGTTTAACATCAAAGGGGGATCAGCTCCAGTTCGCTGTGCACGTGCGTGCACGCGTGTGCACACCTGTCATTTAGTGGCTCAGTGACACCTCGGAAACGAAATGCAGCTGGAGGTAGTTTGAGCTTCCTCCCATAGTTTTCGCCCGCTCTCTCTCCATAAATAGTCAGTCTTTTCTGCAGCGCCTCGTTATCTCTCGCTCTCGCTATCTGGAATATCACCGGCGGTGCCAGGCCCGCAGGAGGCCTCGATCCGCCGCAGGCTCCCCTCTGCACGCGCTCGGCCCGGTTTACGTGGCGGCCGCGGCGCCGGGTTCTGGAATGAGCCGCTGCACAGCTGATGTGGAGCAGAACAGAGCGCGGCGTCCTCGTCGTCTCTCCTCAGCCACACGAGAGGGTCTGCAGCACATGAGGTCATGTAATATGGGATGAATGGGGTTTGGACCACACGTGCTCCCACTCTAATTGGCACAAAATTGTTTTTGAAAGTAAACATATAAAATGCGAACGCAGTTCCAAAACTGGAGTCAGATATGGACGTGATTATATGATTATATCGTTATATGACCACCCGGGGAGCAAAATTTATAATAGTCAAGATTGTTTGAGGGAAGGTAATGAAATATTAATATTATCACATTACAGTACATCATAAAGTCTTTACAAAACATGTGAGGCACAAATGTAAAAAAATCAAGAACTTACCTGGTTCGGTGGTTTCACAAGGTAAGAAAAAACTATTGTTATCAAAGGACACACATAGTGATGTATTTTACTGGTCTGTGTTCATGTGTGAAACGTTTTGGAGGACACGCTTACCTGCTTCCACTCACACTGGGGGGAAAATGTGAGAGAAACCATAATACTATTAACATAAGTGAGTTTGACGTTATGATAACAAACGGAGAAATACAGTCACCGCTTTATCAGACGCTGGACGTGAGTCACGAACACGCTGGCGGATAAAATGTCCGCATGAACTGTATGTTTATTGTATTTACGAAGCACATATGGATCATGTGTCGGGATCCAGCTTGCATGTTAAAAGGTCAGGGTCCTGGTGATAATAATCCAATAAGAGACCAAGGGTCAGTGAATGTAAAAAAATAATAGGAAAGCTTTGTTACATGTTTATGTTTGGCTTATTATCATTTTTTTTTTTTTTTGCTGTACAGATCCTCATGTAACCCAGTAACAGCTCTGCGGGCGGTGGGATGCTTCGGCCGCCTGCACTGGGGGGTCACAGAGTTCCTGTGCGTGTGTGTGTGTGTGTGTGTGTGTGTGTGTGAGAGAATGTGCGAGAATGTGAAAGGAAGCTGAGCGTGATAAATATCTGCTTTGTGACTTGTGCGTGCACTTAAGGGCAGCCAGTTGATATCTGATCTGCGTGTGCGTGTGCGTGTGCGTGTGTGTGTGTGTGTGTGTGTGTGTGTGTGTTTTGCCAGCTGGCCTCGTCCTCTGCATACGTTACCACTTTAGACACAGGTTGCCATACCAGACGTGAAGAAACACGACATGAGCACACACACACACACACGCACACAATAAAGCGACTCCGCTGACCCTCACTCTGCTAAAAACACTCTAACGACACACTGGGCCGACCTGCGCTTTCTGTGCTTTGTCCACAGGTGAGTTCATGGGTGACGTGGCTGGTGCTCACAGCCGGCTCCATGGAGGAGAAGAGGGAGGTTTTCTCCTACCTGGTCCATGTTGCCAAATGCTGTTGGAACATGGGGAACTACAACGGCGTCATGGAGTTCCTGGCCGGACTCAGGTTCTAGAGAACACACACACACACACACACACACACACACACACACACACACACCCAGCTTTAAGCTGACTCAGCGTTTCTTCGCCTCTCAGGTCTCGCAAGGTCCTGAAAATGTGGCAGTTCATGGACCAGTCAGACATAGAGACCATGAGGAGCCTGAAGGACGCCATGGCTCAGCATGAGTCCTCTTCCGAGTACAAGAAGGTGGTGACCAGAGCCGTCAACATCCCGGGATGCAGGGTGGGTTCCGCGTGTGCGCGAGAACGATCTGACGGAACAGTGACGGACGTGATGGACCGCGTTTGTCCCCTCGCGCTGCTGCAGGTGGTGCCGTTCTGCGGCGTGTTCCTGAAGGAGCTCAGCGACGCACTGGACGGGGCAGCGAGCATCATCAGCCTCAAAGCGCCCCCGGACCGGCCGGAGGACTCCATAGAGGTAAAGCAGCCGGCTGGGAACCCCACACACGCACCGGGGGGATGAGCGCGACCGCGCACCCAGCCTCACGTCGCGCCGCTGCTCTTTTCCCCAGTTCGTGTCCGAGTACAGCGGCCAGCATCGCTTCGTGTCGCGATCCGGTCCGGACGGACTCCACGTCCCCGACAAGGAGGCCACCGTCAGCAACATCCTCCAGATCATCAGGTGCCCCTGGCTTTTTACCCTAGCGTGTTCAGCTGGACCAGGGTCTGACCTCTGACCTCTCTCCTGCTGCTCCTCAGATCCTGCAATCGTAGCCTGGAGGCAGAGGATCCCGACGAGGCCTCCACCAGCCCGTCTTCTACTGGACCCTCCCTCACGTCCAGGAACAACTCCTTCAGGGACCGCTGCCGCCATCAGTCAGTACCGTCACCCTTAGATTTACCACACGGCTCTTACGCGGAACAGATGCTTCGCTGTGCGTGTGCTGCAGGAACCGCTGCTCTTAAAGCATTAGAGTCTTGTGTGAGGAGACAGTAGAAGGGTAGTTTTACAGAGACGTGAATGCTGTGACCCGACATTCAAAGAATCATCATGTGATTTCTACTGTGTTTAAAACCAATGCAGTATTTCTACCCAGTAACTTCTACACAGCCTCATTTCTGGAGCCAGATGAACTTCTTCTGTTTAATGAACTCCGGTCCAAGACAATGGGTCACGAATGAACACATTTACAGATTGTTATTGAGATGAGGTGATGTTCACATAAACAGTTGTGTCAAAGAGAAATGAAGCTAGCGTTTGGGTTTCCTGTCTGTCAGGAAGGAGCAGGGCTCTGCTAGTTTTCAACTCATTGATACATCAGAGGAATGATTCTATTTCAATCCGGCATTTTGGTGTTTTAAATAATTCAGGATTATGTTTTCTCCGTTCCTGGACGTCCCTGGGTTGTGATTATTGCATTAGATTGAATGGATGCTGCTCGTCTCAGATGCTGATGCTGATGCTGACCGTAGCTGTGGTCCATGTTTTCTGACCCGGCCTCCCTCCTTCTCTGTCTCCTCTAGTTCCCATTCATTTAGGACCCCGCCAGAATCAAAGCGTGTCTAGTAAGTTTTCAGGAGGTTTGAGCGACTCCACGCTGGATTTGACTTCAGTTGCAGTTAGAGTTCAAGCTTGTTGACTGGTGAAGGAATGATGAATGACGAATGCACAATGTTTTTTTGCTCGTTCAACAAGCACTAGTTTAGTTTATACTTTTTGTTTGTTCAACAGGTTGTTGCTTGACTTGTTGCAGTATTTAGAAACACATGCATTTGCAACTTTTTGTTTGTCAATTATTGTAAATTTTTCAAATTTCCTCAGCTTCATGGTTGGAGACCTGTCGGATTCAGACGGCGACTTGTCGTCAGAGTCGGCGGCGAAGGAGACGGAGTTTCAGGGGACGGAGGAGACGCACCGAGCGTTCAGCCACGGTACCGAGCTCATCCCCTGGTGAGAAACACACGGCACACACACACACACACACACACACACACACACACACACACACACACACACACACACACACACACACACACACACACACACACACACACACACACACACCGTACAGCGAGCTCACCAAAACCACGCTCACGCTCCTCCTTTAGGTACGTGCTGTCACTCCAACCAGACGTCCATCAGTTCCTGCTGCAGGGAGCTACAGTCATCCACTACGACCAGGACAGCCACCTCACGGCTCGCTGTCTGCTGCGACTACAACCCGACAACACCACGCTAACATGGGGTAAACGCCCCCTCATTACCGCTCTCATCGTTTGTTCAGGATATTTTAATCATAGGGAGTGTGTTTATCTCATTGAAAGTTTAATTTCCTCTCATCATAAGCCCTCAACCAAATGGGAACCAGGCACATCCAATATAAAAGAAATCCTATTTCCTGTGCTAACATTATGTCCCAAACATGTCTTAGGTAACTGTTATAATTAGAAGCACATGTGCGTTTACTGCTAAACTGAATGTGTTGATCTCTGGCAGGTAAGCCAGGGGCGTCCCCTCCAGAGCAGCCGCTCGGACTCGGCCAGGCGGCGGTGGCGGGACTGGCAGAAGGCCTGCTGGACCTGGCGGTGGTCAAGGTCCGTGGAGCTCGGCCACCATCCTTTTAATTGGCATTTGACGGGTGAGATCAAGACTGTGACCGTGTCTTGTATCGGACAGGCCGTGTTCCTGGGCCACCAGGGAGTGGACGTCCACGCCGTGTGTCTGCAGAACAAGCTGAGCCACATGACGGTGGAGCGTAATGGTCTCAGCCTCCTCTATGGCCTCAGCACCACAGACAACAGGTCAGTGACTATTAAGCACCAGCGCCTGGTTTGAGCTCGGCTTTTAATCAGAGTAGCTCCGCTGGTGGTCTGTTGTGAGACTCTAGAATATCTAATGAAGCTCCTGAATGCGGCCACAGGCTCCTGCACTTCGTGGCGCCTGACCACACAGCACAGATGCTCCACAAGGGCCTGGCTGAGCTGGTGAGTGCAACCAGGAAGCTGAAGAAGTTCCCCGACCAGAGGCTGCAGTGGCTGAGGAGGCAGTACGTCAGCTTGTATCAGGTAAACTGGGCTTGAGGATGCTTCGGTAATCTGCTCTACGGTCGATGCACATCTGGATTAAAAATGCATGAGCTCAAAGTGGCCCTTTAAAGGTCAGAGCTAAGCACACATGCTTTTCGTTTTAAATACTGCTACGCTGGCTTTGTTACGCGATTAGCATGGGTCCGCTTCCCTCTCGTCCCTCCGTTAGGAGGAGGGCAGGTACGACGGGCCCACGCTGGCGCAGGCCATCGAGCTGTTCGGGGGGCGCCGCTGGAACATGGGAGCGGGGGGTGCGGAGAAAGCCGGCGCCCAAAAGAGCAGCCCGCTGAGTGCGAGCGAGAAGACCAAGAAGAAGAAGAAGGCCGTGGTCAGGGTGAGTCCGGCGTGACCTTTGACCCTTCGCTGCTCCTCCGCCGCGTCCTTCTCGCCCGTCAACTCGCTGTTCGTCCGCAGGGAGACAGCGGAGATGCCACCGACGACGAGATGATCGCTAGAAAAACACGCAGCTGTAAGGAGGCGGCGTATCGAAACGGACCGGAGTCCGACAGCGTCGACCAAGAAGAACCAGGTGATGTCATCACACTACTGGTTTCAGGGCCTGAAACCAACGCAGGAGACTTTATTATAACTTATTTCTCATGGTCCGCTCCACAGACGACGGCTACCCGGGACCCTTCTCCCTTTCATCCGCTAAGAGCTCAGGACTGCTCGCCTCCGCCTCCTCCTCCTCCTCCTCCTCCAGCATGGCAGGGTCCAACTCGTCCCGGCCTCAGTCCTCCCCCATCCTCTCTGGAAGCGCCAAGGCCCAACCAGGGTAGGAGCGGCGCCGCGCGCGAAGGCTGGAGGTGCGGAAGCCACGCCCGGTCGCTTCAGGCGGAGCCATTAGCCCTGTTCTTTGTGCCGTAGGACCTGGAGCAGCAGGTCGTGGCACGGCCGGGGCAAAGGCTGCTTCAAGGGCTTCCAGAACCTCATGATTTCCGACAGCACAATGAGCTTCGTGGAGTTCGTGGAGCTCTTCAAGTCGTTCAGGTACCGTAGACGCCGCAGCTGTCGAGACGCAGTCGACCAGAGGACACGGCCTGTGGAGAATCCTTGTCTCTTCACCTTTTATAGAACTGTCCACATCGGCCGCATGATAAAACCAATTCAACAAACGCTCCTCAGTCTTATCCTACGTCTTTTTTCAAAGGCACATCTGTATAATATTCAGCTCGCATAACAATTTCCCCTGTCGGACTGAAGGAAACGCCGTTCGCCTTGATAAGCAATAGATTATTTTCAGACCAACTCTCCCTTCGGTTCCTGGACCGTGAGGCACCCTCTCATCTGCTGCCCATCAGTTTACTTTTAAATTCCACAGCGAGCATAAACATCTTTCGTCTACTTTGACAGGAAAACTAAGAGGATGGTTATGGAATGTCAGGAATTTGGTTGGGTTCTGCTGAACTAGTTTGAGTTAGCGTTGCTCCACGAACCTCAATGCCTCTAGAAATCAACTGCACTTTCCTCCACAGCATTCGAAGCCGGAAGGACCTGAAGGAGCTGTTTGACACCTTCGCGGTCCCCTGCAGTCGTGCCGGCCCTGAAACGGCTCCGCTCTACACCAACCTCAGGATCGATGACAAGGACACCGGCCTACAACCAGACCTTGGTACCGACGCTATGGTTCAAGTCACTGTCAAACTGGTAGCAGACAAAACACAGGGCTTTCGCCGAGCCTCCTCCTCCTCTCATTTCCAGACTTACTCACTCGCAACGGCTCGGATCTGGGCCTGTTCATCCGAACGCGGCAGCAGATGTCTGACAACCAGAAGCAGATCTCGGACGCCATCGCGGCCGCCAGCATAGTGACCAACGGGACGGGAGTGGAGAACGCGTCGCTGGGCGTCCTGGGACTGGCCATACCTCAGCTCAACGACTTCCTGGTGAACTGCCAGAGGGAGCACCTGAGCTACGACGAGATCCTCAGCATCATACAGGTGAGGACGAGGAGCAGACCCACAGAAACAGCCTGAGAAACGGTGGCCTCCGATAGAAACCTGAGGTGCAGGAAGGAGACGAGGATCAATAACAATCATCAACACTTTTATCTGCTGCAGAAATTTGAGCCTTCATCGAGCATGAGACAAATGGGCTGGATGTCATTTGAAGGCTTCGCAAGGTAACCTACAGCCGAGGGATCAGCTCCGTTTAACACCTCTGACTCTGATCTAACTCTGTTACTCCTCTGTTTGAAAGGTTCCTGATGGACAAGGAGAACTTTGCCTCTCGCAATGACGAATCCCAAACCAACCTCCAGCAGCTGCAGTACCCGCTCGCCTACTACTACATCGAGTCCTCCCATAACACCTACCTGACGGGGCACCAGCTGAAGGGAGAGTCGTCTGTTGAGCTGTACAGCCACGTAGGTCCTCATTATTCCGCCCACCCCCGCACATCGGCCTGCATTCACGGTAACTGAGAGTGAACGCGGTGCCTTCAGGTGCTGCTTCAAGGCTGTAGGAGCGTCGAGTTGGACTGCTGGGACGGAGACGACGGCATGCCCGTCATCTACCACGGACACACGCTCACCACCAAGATTCCCTTCAAGGTTAGAAGGCCGCTCGCGTTCTAGCGAATGAATGGAAAAGACGCCCCATGCTCACGCGTGCGACCCGTTCTCTCCCATGATCCTCTAGGACGTGGTGGAGGCCATTAACCGAGCCGCCTTCGTCAACTCCGACATGCCCGTCGTCCTGTCCATAGAAAACCACTGCTCCCTCCCTCAGCAGCGCAAGATGGCCGAAATCTTCAAAGTAGGTTCTCAGTGCGTCTTCGGCCCCTTTCTGAAACCAAGATGAGCTACGATGCAGGTTTTTTCCTGCTCTGGCATTTCTCTAGGTCTGACCTGTTGACTGTTTGACTGCTCCCTGACTAGAACGTGTTCGGGGAACGCCTCGTGACGCGCTTCCTCTTCGAGAGCGACTTCAGCGATGACCCCCACCTGCCGTCGCCGCTGCAGCTGCGGGGAAGGATCCTGCTCAAGAACAAGAAGCTAAAAGCCCATCAGGCACCTGTGGACATACTGAAACAGAAGGTGGGGGAACGTTAAAGACATCCTGCCCACACACACATAGAAAGTGTACAGTGAGTATAAATGAGCATATACATAATTGATGTCAAATGAAAGCCGCCATTTCAGGTACTGGACCATTAGCACATTGAATATTTAGCACTGCTGAACATTAGAGTGCCATCACACATAAATAATAGATGTAAAACTCCATTATTATTATACACACCGTAGACAAAACGAAGGGGCCCAAATCAGCTCCGGCTTCAACAAGTCACTCTGAGAAGTGGGATCCGTCCTCCTCAGTTGTGTGTGTGTGTGTGTGTGTGTGTGTGTGTGTGTGTGTGTGTGTGTGCGTGTGTGTGTGTGTCTACAGGCTCACCAGCTGGCCCACATGCAGGCCCAGGCCAGTAATGGGTTTCCAGGGGGCACTTCACCCGGCAACCATGCCAACGAGGAAGAGGAGGAGGAGGAAGACGAGTACGACTATGACTACGAGTCTCTGTCTGACGGTAAGCGGCCACGCACTCACACATAGTCACAGTAGGCTCTGCTGTATGTCGTAACCCTCGCACCAGTTTCAGTTCACACCTTAATCCAGCTTCTCCTCTTTTTAACACTCTCTGCGCTGACACTGTGTTTCCACTTTCCCGCTTTACTCTGGACCGCCCTCCCTTTAGCCGACGTCCTCACAGCCTCCACTGCCTCGTATGGCCTGGAAGGTAAATGCACGGCCCCGATGCACCTCGCAGTCATCTCCACAGCAGTTAAAAGGCCATAAAGTTCCATACAGTAGAAGTAAACCTCACAGATGATGTCTTTAAGGCAAATGTTCACGTGCATGGGCGATCCGCAGCCTCTCTCTCTCCCAGACTGGCTCTAATGTGTGGATGCAGGGCAGTTGTGCCTGAATGGGACCCTGTCCCTCACACACATGTCGTCTGCAGCCGCCTCCTGCTCATTTGGTCGAGTGCTCTAACGACGTGATGCGTGCATGCTGTTGTTTTTTCCATAAACGCATCACCTCCCTCCCTCCAGCCCTCTGTATTTGCCTATGACCTCGCCAGTGGCTGAGCAGGCTCATCAGAGAAGCAAAACAAAGCCATCTGGTTTCTCAGGCCCCGCGCTGCCCCCGCGCTCCACGGACCCGGGGAAACTACCCTGTCCTGGTCCCAGTCCCATTACTGCTCTGCCCCGGTCCCCGTCGGAAGAACTCACCGGTCATAGACCCTCGAAAACATCCAGTCTGGGTCAGCGAGGCCCAGCTGCTGTCGACGGCGTGTAAAATGAGATTCATTGTGACGGAAAGAGACACGATTTCGGGGACTGTAGCGTTTTTGGCTGTGCTTCATGTGCAGGAGAAACAGGAGCGAAGGGAATAACTCCCTACTGTTTACAGTTAGCAGACATTGCCTTGACCGTCACACGGAGGAAACTTTAGGGGCTGTTTCTTGGGAAAATGCTCATGAGTTCATCCTTCAGGTGCTGATGTTTTGTAAATGCATGCATCGTTATTTATCCTTAGATTCTCACACCACCAGAGATGATTATAATTAGTGATAGATGGCTGTTAACCCCCACAGATGATGATGATGATGATGATGATGATGATGGATCCGTGTGTAGTCCAGGCACCAGTTCAACGTGTTTTCTGTTCAGATAACATCCTCGATGACAAGCCGGAGGGGAGGAGTTCAGCAGATAAGGAGGAGCCGGCGGTTGATGAAATACCGAAGCGGATGAAGAAGGCCGACGGCGCGACGCAGAGCAAAGGGAAGGTGGGGGCGTCCCGGCAGCAGCGCATCCCCGTGGCCTCGGGGCAGAGGCTAAGTGCCCTCCTTGTGTCCCGCAGGTGTTCGACATGGAGCTCGGCGAGGAGTTCTACCTCCCCCAGAACAAGAAGGAGAGTCGACAGATCGCCCAGGAGCTGTCGGACCTCGTCATCTACTGCCAGGCTGTGAAATTCCCCGGTACAGACGTGCATCTCTGCCTCCTTTTTGTCCCTCGACGCGCTGTCTCGTCCTTTTCCCGTCTCGTCCCGCTCTAATCCTCTCCCATGTTCCGCCGAGGAGGTCAGACCTTTCCCCCCGTGTTGTTGAACTTCCTCGTTGCACGCTCCATTCCTCTCCCACACAGGACACCCACCAAGCCCATGAATCCCTGAAGCCCCATGGGAAAGATATGGTTTCAGTAATGGGCTGTCAGTCCCACAACAGCACAGCCACGGTCGCTTTAAGGAACACCGTGCTGTACAAAAACCAGGTTTCACTAATACTTCAGAGAGCATTTTGTAAAAATGCTCCCTCCTCCCCCCATTTTCTAAAAGCGCTCTCGTTTGAAGCAGTTGATTTCTCAAATATCCACCTCTTATCTCCCCTCTCCTCCCTCGACTTTCTCATCTCTGCCTGTCTTTTTCTTCACGTGACATCTGCCCTTATAAGCCCGCCTGTGTCTCCACTGGTATTTTATTTGTTTAGCGTTTCCAGGGACCTGGGAGATGAGGGAGGGAGGGCAGTCACGAAATGAAGGGATCATTACTTTATTGACATCTGTCTTATTCCCATTAATGGACAAGCAGTTGAAAAAGAGTTAGAGTGACACTTACTGTAAAAGTGGATGTCAGCTCCAGCTTTCAATTTGAAATTGGAGTGTTTGTGGCGTCTCCGTTCTGTCTGTGTCTCGCTTATAACCCGTCTCCTCTGTCCGTCTCCGTGGGGGGGGGTCCAGGGCTGTCCACGCTGTCTCCAGCAGGCTCCAACAGAGGGAAGGACCGGGGAAAGAGCAGGAAGTCCATATTTGGCACTGCTCCCGCTCGCGGCGCCATAACAGGAGAGGTCACGGCCCCGGGTCGCACCGCTGGGAAAGGTACCGGTCCGACGCAAGGGAGGCTATAAATACATGAGTCCACCCAGAACCCACTGTGTTGTTCGTGTCCGTCCGTCCTCAGGCTCCGAGCGGCTGAGCTGGGAGGAGCAGCAGACGTCGCCCGTCCTGGCCCCGCCCACCTCGCTGAGCGCCATCATCCGCACGCCCAAGTGCTACCACATATCCTCCGTCAACGAGAACGCCGCCAAGCGCCTGTGCCGCCGCTACTCGCAGAAGCTGATCCGGCACACGGCGCGGCAGCTGCTGCGCACGTACCCGGCGGCGACGCGCATCGACTCCACCAACCCCAACCCGCTGCTCTTTTGGCTGCACGGCGTCCAGCTGGTGGCGCTCAACTACCAGACCGACGGTGAGGGCGAGGCGCCGTGCTCGCGCGCCGCTTAACTTCCCGTCCCGGGCGGAAAGCCCGCGCGCTCACGGCTGCGTCCTGCTTCCCCCCCCCCCCCAGACCTGTTCATGCAGCTGAACGCCGCGCTGTTCGAGGCCAACGGCGGCTGCGGCTACGTCCTGAAGCCCGCCGTGCTGTGGGACCGCAGCTGCCCGCTCTACCAGCAGTTCTGCCCCATGGAGCGGGACGTGGACAAGATGAGCCCGGCCACCTACTGCCTCACTGTGAGTTACCGCCCTGCAGAGCTGCACGTGAAGAGGACCTCCGCTCAGGACGGGATACATCAGGCCTTTATCTGACTACAGACACACAGGGATTCCATTAAAGCGTGTTTAGACACTTTTATGCTTAAGTGATATACATGTGCTTCCATTTTGAAGGCCACCCACTTAATTCTATATAGCAGTGAATGAGAACAGGACCTCGTAAAACCTTTGTCTAAACACTTGTCTCCAGGATCCACGTTTATTCTGCCGGCGCCTTTAGTCATCGTTCCTCCCATCACTGCTGAGCCCTAGACACAAACGATCAGAATCAGAATTTATTAATAATGAATGCGTCCTTTTTCACTGTGTGCCTGATTGGGATTTGATCGAACAAACAGCGGCTTCATCTCACGTCTTCCCGCAGATCGTCTCCGGTCAGAACGTCTGCCCCGCTAACGGCGCCGGCAGCCCCTGCGTGGAGGTGGACGTGCTGGGCATGTCCGTGGACAGCTGCCACTTCCGGACCAAGCCCATCCACCGCAACACCCTCAACCCCATGTGGAGCGAGCACTTCCAGTTCAGCGTGCACTTCGAGGAGCTGTGCTTCCTGCGCTTCGCTGTGGTGGAGAACAACAGCTCGCAGACGACGGCGCAGCGGACGCTGCCCCTCAAGGCGCTGAAGCCAGGTAGAGGAGGGAAGACGAGACTGCATGAATGCATGAAACCAGAAATCCACGTGATGATGTGTGGTTTTTTTTTTTTAGGCTACAGACACGTTCAGCTGAGGACGCAGCACAATGAGCCGCTGGAAGTGTCCAGCTTGTTCATCTACAGCTGCAGGACCGAGGACGGGCCCGCAGGGGGCGCCCCGCCCGCGTCTTTGGTGAGACCCCTTCAGGATCTGCAGGTCCGGCTCACCGGCGTACGTCCTAACAGGCGCCTGCTACTCTCTGCGCAGCTCTTCACCCCAGAGGAGGCGCGAGCGTCCCGGCAGCACAGGGTGACGGTGCACGGCGCCCCCGGACCCGAGCCCTTCACCGTCTTCTGCGTCACGGAGCAGGCCACGGCCCGGCAGCTGCTGGACATGGCGGTGGCGTCCGCGGGGAGCCCGTCCGACTACTTCCTGTGCGAGGAGAAGCTGCCCCTGGCGCGCGAGCGCGGCGAGGCCAAGCGCGGCGCCCAGCGCCGGCCGCTGTCGCCCGAGGAGGAGGTGGTGCGGCTGGTCCGCGGCTGGAGCGCCGAGGACGGCTCCGTGGGGAGGATCTGCCTCAAAACCAGAGAGGAGGTACTGGGGCGCCCCCCGGTGGTGAGAGCGTCCGCGTGCAGCGGCCTCGCCACTCACGGGGCGCGTCCGCTCTTTCAGAAGCTGAATGAGAGGAACGCGGTGCCGGAGGGGGAGGAGGAGGTGCCCGTGGGAGGCGGGGGAGGAGCGGGAGGGGAGGACGAGATGTTCCTGGTCCAGGTTCACGAGGTCTCGCCAGAACAGCCCCACACGGTGATCAAGGCGCCGCGCTACAGCACGGCTCAGGACATCATACAGCAGGTAGGAGATTCGGACCGGCGCCGCTGCCTCCGACACGGTGTGCGAGTGTCTGAACGCCTCCTCTCCTGTCCGTCAGACTCTGTCAAAGGCCAAGTACTCCTGCAGCATCCTGTCCAACCCCAACGCCTGCGACTACGTGCTGATGGAGGAGGTGACCAAGGACGCGGGCTCCAAGAAGGCGTCGGCGGCGAAGCCCCTGCAGCGGGCGCTGCTGGACCAGGAGTGCGTGTTTCAGGCCCAGAGCCGCTGGCGCGGCGCCGGGAGGTTCATACTTAAACTCAAGGAGCAGGTAGCTCTAAAGAGGACGTCCGCTCCTCACCGCTAAAGCCCCGCTTCAGGTTGCACTGCGTCACTCGGCCGAGTCCGACTCTGCTTTTGAGAATCAGCGAGACGCGGCTGCTTCCGTTGAGCTCAACCAGCACCTTAGCGCTCACGTCTTAACCCTCGTGCATTTCCTGTGCAGTCGCCTGTTTGATCCCTGTGCTTGTCTTTACATTGTAGCATGTGCGTAGTCGCTTACTGTATGTGCTTTTAACTTATTGCTGCTGCTTTGTTTGTTGTAATTTATGATGTTTTACATTTTGTCTGTTGATGTAGTAATAATTTTTACATGTTGTACGTTTTGTCCTCACATCCATAAAAAGGTTTACTATTGACTTGCCTTGTTGAATAAAGGTTAAGTTTCTTTTATAATTGTTTGTTTAAGCTTTTTTTAAATATGAAGAATCAACATCCTTGATTGTTTCATTGTATATAATGGTACTAATGCTGCTGTACATACACATTCCTGCATCGTCGGCTCAGTAACGGGGGTTTCTTCCTTCAGATGGTGCGAGAAGACAAAAAGAAGGTCATGTCCTTCGCCAGCGAGCTCAAGAAACTGACGGGCCGCAGCCGCAGCATGACGACGGGCGGCGCCGCCGACGGTCCGGCCCAGAGTAAGGATGACAGAGCTGCATGCTGTGTGGCTCTAACCGAGCTCCAGGACTGAGGCGCTGCCTGCCGCCTGTGCATGGGAGGAGAACGGAGGTACTGTCACTGCGGCCGACAGGCGCTGCTAATCAGACGCAGCTCAACAAATACGCCCATTATGCAGGAATTGAGCAGGAACATTAAAGACCCCTCGTTGCTGATGTAATAGTAGATTGCAGTAAATGTTCCCACTGTGGGAACTAGTAAATCTGGCATTGCAGTAATGAACTACTATATTAAAAATATCATGGTCACATTGGAGCATGAATCATTTCTACTACAGTTAAATGTGGAACCTTATGAGATGATGTAGGTTTAGTGCAAATGCTTCAATATGGACAAATATGAACAAAATAGTAGTCACGGACTAAAAGCGCAAGAGGAACATTCCAAATACTAAAATACATTAATCTCAGATTGCAATTAACTTTAAAGTTCATTGCCATGGCTTGTTTTCATTATTCTGTCCACCCCATAACAACATCTAATGTCACGTATAACGGATGGACCCACTTTGCAGTGTGCTAACAATTCATAAAAACCCTGGTGCATTAAGGCCCGTGATTTATATCTTACTTCATGAACAAGCATCGGGAGGAATAATTTGTGCTTTCAGGGGGCGGGTGTGCGGCTGCAGGCCTGAGGACGTGGCCGGTGGAGGGCCGGGCGGGGGCCCCACCGCCCCCCTCCTCCTCCGGGGGGCGCCTCCAGCGCGTCCACTCGCCTTCCTCCTCCCTGAACCCACTCTCCTGGAAGCTGCACCTCCTCAGCAACTGGAAGATCCACAAATGACAGCCCGAGCTGTGAGCCGCTGTGAGATCGCCCGTTTCCAGGAGAGGCCGCGTGGATTCTAGGACGGATCCGCCGCTGCGTTAGTCGAGGATTCGGGCGGATCTCGGCGAGCGGATCAGGTGAAGGACGTCCAGAACGTTTGCTTGGCTGGAGGACGGCCGGGTCGGACACCGGTCCGCCTGTAGATGGCGCCAGTCAAGTACCTGAGCAGTGGCTTAGACTGAGCTGCTGCGTTGAGTTCAGAGGTCGAGCCAGTTCTGAGGATGTTCAGGCCTCTGTGGACACGTTGGCTTGTTAGATTCCTTTCCTACTGTTTCACAGTACTGTACCGGCAGCCACACACGTGTTCTGATCTCCTCAGTCTGACATCAGCCACGCTTTTTTAGCACCACTGTCATTTAAAGGCATTGGAGATGTGTGGCGATGACTTGGGAGCAACGTCTCATCACTACTAATATTGTCTGTGTCGCCTTTAAATGTTCCAGCTTTCAGTGTTGTTAGCGCTGTAGCTACGTCAGCATTCGCTTACTGGACTCAGAGTTTTAGTGCTTCCATCCTTTGCGCGTCACAAATCATCACATCACTTTAGTGAAGATCTCAGTTAAACTGAATCCAACCGAACCACAGTGATCTGAGCTGAGAACCACAGACGGGTCTGCTTCAAACAGCGTTTTGCACATCTTTTCACTCGTTCATTTCCAGTGTTTTTGTAGAACTATCAACATATTTATTACTTTCTGTCTCGGCCCAGTCGAGAGTTGTTGTGTCGGTGATAGACTGTGTGAATTGTTTTATATCTTAAAGAACCAAGTGGATTCCAATTTAGTTTTTATTTCTTTATTAAGATCTTTACACTGTAGATCCCATGTAGTGCTTGTAGGCTGTTCTTTATTTCTACTTGTTTCTCATTTATTTTACCTGTGAAGACATTTCCATTTCTTTGTTTTGTTCCGTAACATTTCCACATGTGAAAACCCAAACTTTCACTAAAACGCTTTGTGGTGAAGAATGTGACGCTGTTTTCAAGTAGACAAACAGCATGAAACGCTTTGTGTAGCTTTTAGACGCTGAAAGCAGGAATATGAATTTATTTAAAATGTTGTATAGTTGATTAGCTTTGTCCTTTTAATGCTTATTGTTCAATTCAAGAAAAACTACTAAATACAAACTAACCTTTTTTTTAATTGTAGTGCAATAGGGTCATTTTACTTTAACGCTTAAAACTTTATTGTCACTAAAGTACAGATTCAAACTCCACTTGAACCCAGGCTGTGGATGAATATTATATATCTCATATTATAACTGAAACTGGTGTCATTTTACAGTGGATAATACAACATTTCACAAAGTGGAATGGAATTACTATCAGCTGATATGATACGTTAACTCTGACAGAAGGGACGTTTGTGACAGATCTGAGACCTAGCTGCTTCCTCACATCTGGTTTTTCACCTTTCTAACCTCTAGACCTCGTTCCTGAATGTAACTGTTCTTATTGTGTCTAGTCAACCGTGTTTGGATGTTATTTATTTCAATGTGAAGCCCTGGTCGGCATTTACTGTACCTGTTGTATCATTTCTTGTAATTAGTCTGAAATATTTTTATTTATTTCAGGGTGACACAGGATAAACTCTAGTTCCCTGACTTTACCTAAACATATTTAGATCTGAAAAAAGTATTTAACTATGTGTAAAGTACTCTATAGTATTGCTTGTTCAGGCATGGTGTCCTACATTACACAACGTTTAAGGCCCTGGTGTTTTTACATATGAACAAAAGCCGCCAGTTTGAAGAGAGCTGATGTCTTCATCATATCCAGGTTACTGTTGTGCTGCGTAGCCTTCATACTATCGACTGAACATTAGTTTATTTCCTGTACTTGAATTTTTAAATGGATGCTAATTGGTGGTTTTCTCTGCCAGGATTACAATAAAACTACAAATACTTAAGTGTTGTGTGTGTGTGTGTGGCACAGACACGATCCTTATTGATAACAAAACAAAACACAAATTGATCCCCAAAAAGATGCTGCGTTACCTTAAAACCACAAGTGCTGCAGAGGCACGTGCAGTGTTTTGGGTGAAGTGGCCGTTTTTACATTATTCAAGCGTCTTAGCTGCGTTCCTGCGCCTGTGTCACAGGTTAATGAAGCTCTGTGGACTCAGAAATCTGCTCATTTAGCACAAACTGCTTTGACTCCTGCTCTCAGGTACAGTCCACTAATTACCGGTAATAAGGAGTTCTCACTTTCAAATATCACCACCGCTGCGACACCGTCTGATGACTCCCCTAATGCTAAATTATGCAGTCATCAAACTAAATGAGTTTGAAATCCTGGTCATTCTGCAGCCTAATGGTCCGAGTCCTTTCACACCTACTGTAACATAAAACGATTCACTGTAACAGTTAGAAAGTACCTCCACCTTCACTCTGATGTACTCTGACGAGGTAGAAGAAAGTGATGAATTCATTTCATCAGTGAAATTGTAGATTTTCTGAAGCTCAGCTGGTTAAAACTAAACTCAGTATAAGCTGACTCAGCACACATCCTAAGAAATGTGTAATATTTAAGAAACACTGCAGAGAGTCAGTGTCGTTATCTCGCTGTCAAACCATTTCTACTCCATAAGTTTTAAACGCAGCTTTGGGAGGAGAGACTTCTGCTCAGTAGGAAACCACACAATAATCAGGAGACGTCCTGTCACTTGAGCCACGGTTGAATGGATGAACTAGTCTTTTATTTGGATAAGGTTTGCCAAGCTACTTGACAAGGATAAAAAGGCAAGTCTGAACAATACACGAGTGTGTGTGGATGGAACGTGTCAGGCAAAGAGACGCTGTGAGGACGCGTTGCTTAAAGGGCCGAAACAGGTTCATACAACGTGTCCTCAACCTCGCTTCATTATCTCGTAACAAAGTAGAAATATAGCAGGTCCTGTCACTCTAGGTCAGGTTTACAGAAGGTGCTGCAGCTCTGAGAGCAGCCGGCCTTCGGGGACGCTCGGATCGAACCACTGAGGAGCTACAAAATCACATTTCACATTCCAGCGAACTGGAAAAATACCCAATTACAACAGATTCCTGTTGATTTGTCAATATAGAAATCCTAATAATTCACTTGGAATGCTGAGTTGCATTTCCTCTGATGGGGCTGGCGCGTCCCCATTAGCTCCACGGCTAACGGAGAGAAAGGCTGTAATCGTCTTGGCAATAAGGAGCGAGCGCAGTGGAGGATCAGAGTTTGGTCATGGGGATGTGGAGGCTGTTCCAGGGGCCCATCCAGAGCTCCTCCTCGTCCGACTGCATTCTGTCACCGGGGCCCTCCAGAGGCCCCCTCATAATGAGCCCATAGTCGTCTTCGTTGCTACTGTCTATCCGCGACTCCCTCTCTGCCTCCGCCTCCTCTCTCCGGGCCGGGCTCCGCGGCCGCTCCAGGTCCGGCGCCTTGGACTCAGGCTCCACGGCCTCGGGGCCCGTGTTGCCGTTGCTGGTGGACCCCAAGGAAAGGCTGGATTGTCGCGTGTTCAACACGTTGAGCGTTTGGCCGTTGCCGCCGCTGGAGACGGAGGCGGCCGGCGCCGCCGCGCTCTGGAAGGTGCGCAGGGCGCCGCGCCCGCCGTCGCCCGCGGCTCCGGGGCGCTTGGGCAGCACGCCCTCCTCCACGGTGGCGGCCATTTTGTCCAGTTTCTTGAAGTGCTTGGCGAGCCGGGAGCTGAACACGGGCGAGGGGATTTTGAGGCCGCTGCTGGTGGAGGTGAGCGTGTGCGTGGGACCCGTGGTGGCTGCCGAGCGCCGCGTGCGGATGATGGAGCCGTTCTGGGCCACGTAGATGCCGCCGTTGACGTTGGCGCGGCCGCGCTGCGTTTCCGGCACGCTGTCCTCGCCGGTGGAGCTGGTCTCGTACTCTCGGTCCAACACCAACTTGATCCGTCGCTTTCTACTGCCCTGCTGGAGAAAGGAGGAGGAGCCTAGTTAGTTTGGTTCAGGCTGCACTGGACCAGTAATATATAATGAGACTAGAAGCTAACTCTATTCTTTTACATTTCTATTCCAATATTAGAATACATTCAGCAGAAATTGACTGAATCTGGGAGAACGAGAAACATTTGTGGATAAAGGCTCGAGCAACAAACACACATCGGTGCCAAACAATCGGTGAATGAAAGAAGCTCAAAGTAGTGAGAGGAAGGAGGAGAGGATTGAGTCGGCTCAGGAGGAAAACTGGTCCAACTGGTGGACTTCAAGAAGGAGACGTGCAGGCGATCAAGGAAGGAGGAGGAAACCACTGCACTCAGGTGACCACTGCATCTCCAGAGGTCTTACTCAGACGCACGGAGCCGCCGTTCATGCCTCTCAGGCAGCCGACTCGTTTTTCTCATCCCCGCCGCTCCTCTCCTCCTCCTCCTCCTCCGCCTCCTCGATGATGGGCGACAGGTCGTCTGCGTCGATCACGGCTGCGCTGCCGTTTGATTGGCCGGAGGCCCGTCGGCTCCCGCCCGCGTCCCCCTCCTCCTCGCTCTCTTCCTCTATGGTGTCGTGTGAGGAATGGGCGCGGCTGGATGTTCTGGGCCTAGACCTAGAACCCGCAGAAGCTGAGTATCTAGAGTGTCTGCTCCCCTCTCGCCCTCTACTGCCTCCCTTTAAGTTGCCGCGTCTCCTGCTCGAGTCTGGCCTCTCCTCCTCGCTCTCTAACCCCGACTCCTCTGACTCGGACCGCTCTCCCCCCTCGTCCTGGCTCACGCCCTCAGACTCTCTGTCGGTGTCTGAGTCGGACTCGTCTGCCTCCGTTTCTGTCCCAGATGTGTGCCCAGCTGTGACGGACGAGGTGACGCTGCTCGCGTCGGAGAGGCTGAACTCTGACTGGGACTCTTTGCCGCCGCTTCCTGTTTCTGAGTCACCGCTACGAACTTGTCTTCCTCTCCTCCACCTTGCCTCCGAGGAGCTCTCCTCCCCTCCCGACTCCCACCTCCTCCTCTCGCCTTCTCTTCCTCTGCCTCTCTCAGACACTGATGCAGAAACGCTCATTCCTCCTATGGAGACATAAATCTTCCCGCTGTTCTCCCCGTTCTCGTCGCTCCACTGTGCGTCTCCCACTCTCGCAGGTCCCTGGAGCCTTCTGGTGAGGGAGATAAGACTGAGCGCCTCGCTCGCCTTTTGTTTTACTGCTGGAGGGCTGCTGGTTTCGGCGGACGTCTGGAAATAACTCCCATCGATGACTATGTTGTCATCCACGGTGAAAAACCTGCGGCTGGACGCTAAGCCAGGAAGCTCCCCCCTGTGCTCTGGCCTGATGCCTTCTCCACCTCCAGCGCCATTTATCACCCTATTCTCTGCTGCACCACCTTTGATGCTTCTCTCCCATGTCCCCTTTTCTCCTCTACCTCCTCTCTCTGTGCTTTCTGCTCCTCCCTCTGCGTTTGCCCTGCTCTCCGCCTCTCCTCGTTCCCCCTTCCTGTCCTCCGACCACGCTCTCCCCCCATCCCCCCTCTCCATCGGCCCGATCCTCGCCTTGTTCCACGGCGGGTGGATGGCGGGAGGCTGCCCGGACGCTTTGCTCCCAGAAGGCAGCAGCGTGCTCATTCTCATCATGGCCTTTAAGCCGGCGGCGGCACCGGAGCTCCTGGACACTGTTTTTATGAGCGATGGTGACTGTGCCTGCTGGTGTCTGTCCACCTCCATCCTGGACGCCGCCGCCGCCTTTGGGGGTGGAGCGGGTGGAGGCTGGGGCTGCGTGTAAGCAGGATGCTGGGCTAATCTGCCTTCTTGAAACTGTCTCTTCACCTGTTGCTGTGATAACATTAGCCCAAAGTCAACGACAACAGATTAAGAGCAGTTTACTGCAGCAGATACTGTAAAGTCTCATGGTATCTACTGGAACTCAGTGCATTCTGGCCGTTCTACCTCTCCATCCGATTCCTGGGGGCTGTAGAAGTAGCTGCCATCATCATCCACAACGACTTCTCCGTATTCATCATAAAGACCGGAGGGTGAAATCAGCTTCCTGCGACTGCCGTACTGGAGGAAGTCGTACCTGCACAGAGGGGGGGTTCATCAAAAACACAGCGTGTTAGAATTCTCCAGTCAGTCGGAGACAACACACTTTTGCGCTTGGCTAAAGTCCTTCCACGGCAACTTAAACGCGACTGTGGCTCACTCCAGTGATAAGCACTGTCTAATGACTTGCCTAAGCAAAGCTGCCTTAATCACAAAAAGAGCATTTTGTTGCCAGGAGACATTCAGTTAGCAGAAACACTGGAATCGATTTTCCTGCCTCCCGACTCCCTTTGTCGCCCGTTGCCGCGAGCGCCGCCGGCCAAAAAACTCCGCTTCGTGTCACCAACTGGGCCCCGTGCCCTCCAGCAGCAGCGCGTCTGTAAACCAGTGGGTCAGAACACGCATCTTTTCAAACGCTGCCCTGGAAACAATATGTCCCAGTGCGATTAAAGTAACAAATCAGCTCCAAGTCCTTTGGCTCCGTTCCGCAGCAGCTGAACAGAAAGATTGCTGCGTGTAATCACTCTGCTTCCAGTCCGGCGGAAGAAGCTGCCCTCCCATTCCATTAAGCAGCCAAGTAATAAACAAATGGGAGGGCGCGTGGATGAAGGCTCTGCGTAGGTGAACGGGTGTGAAGGAAAGGAGAGACTAGGAAATGCAGTGAAGGTAAACAAAGGCAGCATTAAAAGAGAGAGACGGACACTTATGAAGTTACACAGTTGTAATCCTCATATTACGGCCTCTGGAAGCTAATGTACTGAGTCCTAACCTTCCACTGAATCTGCTTATGGGATTTCACAGTCATTAACCCACAGACTCAAACTCAAGTGCACCCACAATTAAATTACTTAAAGGCTACAGCAGCGCTTCCACCTTCCTGCTCTCGTGTTCACGTTTACCACTAGGGGGCAGTCACGGCCTGACAACGGCCCCTGCAGCTCCCACCTGTCAGAACCACAGGTATCAGGTGGGTGACACTGATTCCAATGATGAGGTGAGTTCCATCATTGGAATAAATAATCACACTATTATGAAACAATAAAATCAATCCAATGGAAAATTAAACACTCCAGGGAACAGAGCTCTGGCATAAAACCACGTGTCGTTTTCTTTATCCCAGTCAGACTGAAACAAGTGGTCATTTCACACCTAAACAGGCTCTGGAATGCGAGTGTGAAGCGTTTTTGCAGCCTAACGCGCGCCACAGAGTAGAAGCCACGAGCCGCTCTCACCCTCTGCCTCTATCAAACCAAGGCGCTGGTTCGTGGATGAAGTTCGAGACAAACTCTGCTTCCTGTTGAAACACTAAAGTCTCTGAGTCTCAGAGTTGGAGTTGAAGCCGTGCCTCCACTGAGCTGCTCCTGCCCCATTCCTCGCCTGGGTTTCAGCGACAGTCACACTGCTCGTCGCCCACGCCAGTAACAGGTTTGGATGAACAGGAGTTAATCCCTTATTGCTCCATAGCATGCACGCGTTCAGTATTTGACTCTTGACTGGAGGGCAGCAGCGATTTGGCGGTTGTGTGTTTTTTTTCACACTTACTGTAGGGCTCAAACAAAATGACAACAAATGGTAAAGTTATTTTCTGCATCTGTACAAATCCAATCACAGTCACGCCAATGGCAGATCTCTACATTCCTACACGGTGAAAACAATCCCATTTGGATCTCGTTTTAAGAAAACAAAGGGATGAAAGGAAAGGTCAAAAGGTCATGATCCATCCATGGATTACTGCGCTGGATTGGATTAGCTCACTACACTTGTGGAAGCAGGTACAGCAACATCTGGAGCTGAAAACCTCATTTCAGGCGGGGAAGCGTCACCTGTGGCCCGGGAGGCGTTTGTTGCACCCGCATCCTTTATTTACAAGCGAAACAAAGTGATTAGATCCAAGTCCCACGGGTCACGAGGGCTGATTCCTGCTCCCGTGCATGTTCAGACCCAGACATGCCTTTGTGAATGTAGCCGTAAACCAACAGCATCTGGCCCATTGTCTGCTTCCACGGATGGCTGCCTGATTAGCTGCTAGCGTAGCGCAGTGTTAGGCAGAGAGAATTAGCTGTGTGTGTGTGTGTGTGTGTGCGTGTGTGCGTGCGTGCGTGCGTGCGTGCGTGCGTGCGTGCGTGCGTGTAAGAGGAAGAATGAACAAGACAACACTTCAGAGCGAGTGTGTGAGTGAATGAATGTTTTTGCCATGGGAGTATTTATGTGCGTGTGTCTGCTGCTGTATTTATGTGCAAGTGTGGGTGGGAGTGTATATAAAATCAAGTTCCTGGGAGTCTGCTGCTAAAATTATAAAACTGACAATGCATCACAGATGGCAGACACACACACGCACACGCACGCACGCACACACACACACACACACCTACTTAACCCCAGGTCCTCTGACAGAAGCGTTTTAGTTTGAGGGCTCTGCACACCACTGTATCCCAGCACATACGACCTCCCAGTCATCAGATACCCTGAAGGGGAGCAGTGTTGGGAACGGCTAATAGCTTGGCTCCCGTTCTGACCTCTGCTGGGCCGGTGCTGATCCATCGTTGGGGGGCTTTCATGCTGTGGCCTGTGCTGGCTGGTCTGGTTCTCTTATTAAACTACAGTTTACAGTCTGCTGGTCACATGTCTTTATAAGAATTCACTTATTGTCAGATTGCTGGGATTCAATTTTAAGCTCAACCTTTGAATCACAGCTGACGTGAGAGCAGCTGCACACCCCCAACTCCAGTCTACTGAGAAACATGCTAAAAGCTACAGGATGACATCACCTAATTAAAGACGTTACAGTAAACCTCTGACACGTGAGAACGGAGAAGTACCCACCCCTGGTCATAGTTGTAGTAATCCTGGGTGTAGTAGTCCTGTCCAGGGTCGATGCCAGATTCCATAGACAACTCCTTCAACATCAACAAAACCAGGATTAGGGAAGACGCACGGTTTCCAAATGACACACGACTAAAGTCACAACAGGAGTGAGGTAGGAAAGCAGACAGAGGGGCAGAGTACCTCTGGCCTGAGCAGAGAAGGCCGCAGAAGCTGCTGCGTCTGCCAGAGGAGAGCAGAGGCAGGACAGGATGAGACGAAGTCGGGAATAAGCTTTGTAAATACTCTGCAGCAAGTTTTAAAAGGCAGTAATAACGTGAAACGAAGAGAATCAAACCAGCTGAAAAAGTGAAAAAGCAGTTAAACAGAGAGAACATGCAGGCACACAGATACTGTAGGAAACCCACCTCATGCTGTCCATACACGCGCCTACGGTCAGAGAGAAGCAAAGGGAAAGAAAAGGTCATTAACAGCATTACACTCCGTGGACGTGAACCAAGAACTTTCAGAAGAAAAGTTCCTCCTCATTTGTTAAGGTTTCAAAGCTGAGGGCTTCGGGTAGAATCTGATTTATTTGAGCTGTGTCAGTAAACTCTCCACACGCCAGCACTTTAGGAAATACACTTATTTGCCGTGTTGTCAGGAAGATTGATTCTGCTGTCATGTGTCTACAGTAGACGCGCCACCGAGGGTACATCCACTATATTTTGGCAGTGTTTACACCCTGATGCACAGTTATTCTACAGTATTTCCTGTGAAACGCGGGGAAACAGACAAATGCGTGCGGTTTGTGTGAAACGCAGGCGCCGCCCGACTGATCGGTGCTTGACAGGTCAGCGACAACCAGCAGCTGGAAAGCTTTCAAAGAGCGGCTAAAGCTTTTCTTCCTCTGGTTGGCAATTTTCTAATCATCTGTTGGGTATTTTTAATTATTGCAGAAAATTGGCATCTACAGTATCAGACGCTTGATATGAACATTAATGGAACTTTTTAAAAAAAAATGGAAAACTCTCCTTTCTTGTCCTGACAATTAAGAAGGAACCTAAGATGAACTTTGTTTTCACTTCCAGCGTCAATACACATTTTTATCACACATTTCAGTGTAAAGATCGTCCGCCTACATGGATGACAGCTTAAAAACAATGTAATGTTGTTTACAATATTGTGAAATGAATGCTTTGTTTTAGCTTCGAACACTTGAAACAAAAACCGAGACAAGAAAAACACTAACAATGTTTTAGTGAGGTTAAACAGGGGGGATGATACAAAGAAACGTCTTTGTCACAACTATGCTCCTATGGGGATCTATTTTCACGTCAGACCGTGGCAATAAGCTGCAGAAATAAAGCTGCGCCTCAACAACAAATGGCGCCTTTGAAAGGACACGTCTGCGTGTCGGTTCTTGCAGCCCGACGCCATTACGGCTCCTCCATTGAGCACAGCTTCCTCACGCAGCCACTTAAGGAGGAAACGCGGCCTTTCATTAATTATCACAAAGCAGACAAGATTATCTGTGCACATAAAGGCCTGGATGGAGAGATTAGCGGACGCGCTGGCTGGCGCGCGGCGGAGGATAGCATCATTGTTTGCGTGTGATCCGCCGTGTGGAAGCGTGTTGGGTGTGTGGAGATAAGTCTATCTCTGCGTCCTTGTTGCTCTGACAGACACATTATGAGCTCTGCTCCAGACTCAAAAACACACAGCTATCTGATAGCTGTCACACACACACACGCACACGCACACACACACACACACACACACACGCACACACGCACACGCACGCACACACACACGATTGACTTCCAGGCTTTGTGTCCCCTACACCTCGTCTCGCTGAGTGTATGAGGAGAGAAATAATATTAGCTCTTATGGACCAGACCCACACTATCAAACCCAATAAGGCTCTTTTCTTGCCGTCTGCTTCCTACACTTTGTCGTCCGCCCCTGTGACACAGAGCTCCTGTAGCTGCTTCGCCCTTTGGACCGACACGTTTCTAGCTCCCTTTATTTCAGCATGGATGGACCTTAGACAGAGGATAAAGCGTTTTGACATACGGTAGATAATGAATCTAATCTAAGGTTCTCACATGTCTTATCTACACTTAGACAAAGCAAATATACACACATCCAAACAACAGATCCCTTGTATCCGCACTAGACCCATGGGTCCCACTCCTGACAGCAGCACAGCAGGGTGCCATGAAGGGAACATGCAAATCCTGACATACAGGAGACTTCAAACTCATGTAGCTCCATCATTTACCACAGCAATACCTTTCTCAGCTGCATCAACGAGCCCAAAGACAATCTGCTGCAGTGATGATCAAACATGTGACAAGCACTTTGTTTTGTCAGTTCAGTTTAAAAAAAAAGCACCTCTGCTTTGCCAGATGTTGAAAACAACAGATGTCAAGAGACGCCTGTTATCTAGAACGAACCCACGACTGGAACTGGAACAGTCAATGCAAACCATTGTTAAAGATCCTGTGTGTGTTTTTCTGTATTCCCAATCCTGTTTATGTAGTTTTTGTAGTTTTTCTACTATACATAATTAGCTGTACTGTATGTTTACTGTATGTCAAGGGTTGAACAGCATAATTCTAGTACGTTTATTGTGTTTTGTCATAATATTCACAATATTTATTAATAAAAGATAAACAATCTGCTAGAAAAGGTTCATACAAAATAAGCACGTAAAATTACATTTTGTTCTACATACAAATAAGTAAAAATTGTTTCCTAGCTTCAATCCATGAAAGACAAACAATATGATCCAACCAACTAAAGACATAAAGACAATCTAAAAATTCTTGCCACCAAAATAATAAACAGTAAATAACAATAAAAATAAAGATGTCAACAAAACTTAGTGGGAAGTTGTGTCCTGCATTTGTAGGTTTTCAAAACGTTTTTAGAATCTTCATATAAAAATTTGCTTTAAAATTAATAGGCTGAATAAAATAGCAGGAACGCTATAAAAACAATCTGTGCAAAGACCATTAGAAAAAAAAACCTGTTGAATGCACATCCGTCCAACTTCGTTCATGTTTCCAATTTTGTTTCCACACCTGTACTTCACTATAACTTTACTTTATTTATTTATCACTTTATTGTAAGAGGAGACATTGGGCGACGTTTCAAATTGAGGCTCCATCTCTTCTGGCCTCTTGTCATGTTACTGTACCTTCCTTTGCCTTCTCCTGCTCTCATTTCTCTTTGCAAGTGTGAAAACTGGAGGAGAAAAACATTTTTGCTTCTACACAAAGATTAAATTAGGCCTAGTTTTCTTTTTTTTTTGTCGTGTTGGATTAGCACAGAGGCAGCGCAGTAAAAAATTCAAATCATCACAGCTACCACTGTGCTATTTTCAGTACAGTCCCTTGACAGTTCCCCAGCATCTACAGAACAATGTTAAGACATTTCCCACTGTGTTCTCTCTATACGAGCGAGGCGAAGGCTAGAGCATTGTAGACTGAGAGGGGAAGCGCTTCTCAAGCTCCTCCACGATAGAGATCATGTTTGGGTTGGGCTGAATCGGTGGAGGTTGTGGCTCCTCTTCTCTCACACCTCCCGTTTCCTCTTTAACCCCCTCCCCTCCATCCCTTTCTCCTCCACCTCCACCTCCTTCTGCTGCTGCTGCTGCTGAAGCGTCTAAGCAGTCGAGGGAGTCAAGGGAATCCACGGAGGCCCGACTTTTCATGACCTTTTTGAGCGGGATCTGCTTCTGATCTATCTGGCTGAACATGTTGGCCACCGACTTCTCAATGTCGGCAATGTTCTGGATGTTCTTTAAGATGCCTTTCAGCTCTTTGCGGGGTGGGTCGGGCTCCGCGGGCGGAGGCGGCGGGGGCCGGAGGGAGACGGGCCGCAGGGCCGGCACCTCGGAGAGAGACGGAAGGACGAAGGTGGACGGACGCAGGACGGAGGGTGACAGCGGGGGAGGGAGAGGGGGAGGCGGGGGAGGAGGGGGCACCTTTGCCTCCGTGTGGCTGGAGAGGGATGCGGCAGGTGGTGGAGGAGGAGGTGTGGAAGGGGGGTGTAGTGGATAAGGTGAAGGGGGGACAGGACCAGGGGCGGGCAGCGGAGGTGGAGGAGGGGGAGGGGGGCACGGAGGCGGAGGCGGAGGTACGGAAGGAGGGTCGGGGATGAGCTCCAAGTGGACGTGGAGCCTGTCGTCCACACTCGGACCTCCTGTTAGATTGGCCCCAAAGCGGCGCAGGACAGGAGGAGTGGGCTTGTGAGTCGGCGGAGGGGTCCCTCCATCACTGTGGGTGACAATGATACACGGGGGGCCCTCTTTAGTCTGAGGCGCAACATTAGGAACCTGCTTGTGATGCTGAGGAGACTCGGGGAACGCGGAAAGCAGCATATCAGGCGACAGAGATCCTCGGGAGTCTCTGCTTTGCCGCTGCCTCATTTCCTGGAGCGCCTGCTGCTCGAACTGTCTGGCCTGTTCTTTGACCGTCAGCTTGGGCTCCAGACCCTGGCTTCCCATCAGGTCAGAGTCCAGCCGGCGGTCAAACCCTGAGTCCAGACCCGCGTCTTTGCTCTCCTTGAACTCGGCCTTGAGGAGCTCCAGCTCCCACTGCACGGGGTCCATGACCACCTGGCGTCTCAGGGCGTCGTACATCTCTTTTCGGTGCAGCCTCGACGGAAGCGTCCAGCTGTGGCCGCAGCCGGACCCCCACCCGCTGTCACTCCCCCCAGGAGAGCTGAGCCTCAGCCACGCCTCCCGGAGACCCTTCCTGGAGGGGGAGAAGTTCCCGAGGAGATCCCTCCGCCTCTGGCTCCGCCCGAGGGTCTCTGGGCTGCTCAGGGTCCCGTCTTCGTGGTAAATGGGATTTTTGATGGTCAAGGGGTTTTCGTCGGACAGGAAGGTGATGCTGGACTCGGACTTGGGCAGGTTGTGGAGCACGCCGCCGTTGGCGACGCACTGGCGGTGGGCGGCGATCGCGCGCGTGGCAAAGTCGGAGAGCAGGCGCTGGCGGTCGCTTTCTTCCAGGCTGCCGCCGCTCCCGCTGCCGCCGGCGCCACTGCCGTGATTGGACCGGCTGACGCCACAGACAGAGACGGAGGGAAAAGTGAGAGAAACAAAGGATGGAAATGTAGTGAAAAGCAATGGAGTATTTACAGATGGATGGAAAACTAGGAATAAAGCCTAGAATGGTAGAATAACATATTTTATAAAGGGGAAGGGCAGTTATAGATTACATCACACATTATGTCTGTCAGAGCTGTTTTAGAAGCAACATTAAGAGGATCCACATTATCAGATGAATGAGGACGGGAACGAGAGGAAACAGATGATGCAGCATAAAAGAGGCAACGACTAGAGATGGTGGGAAAAACTAGGCGCTACGAGACAACTTCAGCTGCGGAGGTCGAAACAGGCCGCCACACGTGGGCCCACGGAGCTGCTGCTACGCTGAGGCTGGAAATACACAACTAGTGTAGAGCACGACAAACCACGGTGACCAGTGACAGGCACAGACACAGCTAAAGGAGACGGTCACAGAGGCAAATGGGCCACTTCAAGTCTACTCACTTTTGTCTGTCATGACTAAGGATGGATGGATGAGAAAAAGCATGGGGAGAAGTTCAAATCAAGAGTTAGAAGGTTGAATGAAGCAATCAGTGACTTTGTGTTGTGGTGCTTTAGTGCATCAGGCTGAAGGTGTTAAGACATTTAAAATTTAAAATGAAATGAAAAACGTCACGAACTGCAAATTTAGACTTTGTCGGATCAGAATACAAAGCAAAGCAGGGATAATTAAAAGCACAGATTCATTAATACTGTATAATCTCCCCTAAAGCCATAAAGGCACCACAAGGTAGTTACTGCCTCTGCTGCACTGCACATCTTCAACAGGTCCATGACCAAAAGCTAAACCCAAACATGACAACACTACTAATGAGCCCCACTATCCACACAAACGGCTCCCTCCTCCCTCACGGCGTCTCCAGGGCTCCGGAAACAAAGCCTAATCCTTGAAAATCAGTCCGCTGGGGCGAGTTAGGAACGCGAAAACAAGGTCCATATTCTTCCAGGATTATTTAATCCCCGAAATACTGCACGATACAAAACCCACACGAGCGGTGGAGCACAGGAGAGAGTGTGTGAGCGAGCACGCAGCTCAGCTCACCGCTGCTGAACACGATCTGCAGCTTATCAATAATGTGGAATTAATTACGGCCCTGGGTGATCTTCATACATTATGAGCTGCATTTATTTCAATTATCTCACATCCAAGTTTATTTCCGCTCTCGTTTTTCAGGGGGTCGTTAGCCTCACGTGCACACAGGGAACCCTGAGCTGCCATCCTTCATACTGTATGAATGCGTCTGATGTTCAGACAGAAGATGCTACAGTAACTTGCCCTCAACTCCTTAACTCACCCGCAAGTACTTAAAAACTCAGTGTGGATGGAATTGACATGTAAAAGCACTACAGTAAGTAGAAATGCTACAGTTACACAAACTAGATAATTACGCGCAGCGGACGATCAAATAAATTGTTGTTCTCGGAACACAAGTTCAAAAGAATGAAGGCGACACACATAAGAGGCTGCTCTTAATGTAAACATCCTTCGAGGGCACATCGCTGACCTTCATTCAGCGCTGGTGGAGCGATGGCATTGGTATTTACTGCATACAACACACTGACAAAGATGGAGCTGAATGTCACTTAAGTTGAAAGGATAAATTGTTGGTTTTATCTGCGGCTCTTAATGTATTCAAAAATCACAGCTTTGTTTGGTGCCGCTCTGATGTGGGGTTACAAGGCTCTGTCTGATTCATCCCAAATTGTGTCATCTGCGCATAATGGCGGCTTCTCTCCCCGCTGCAAAGTGGGAAACAAAGGAGGAGGCCACACGCGCGAGCGTCTGAAGATACGAAGGACATATTTTTATGCAGCCTGTAAAACTTGATAAGAGCTGCCGGCATGAGAATATTCAGACTGAGGACTCATCACAGACGGTCAAATGGCTCCAGAGGTTGACTAATTACTGTAGTTTGAATGCAAATCTACTGTATGTTGGGGAGCTGGCCTCGCTTTACGGGTGGAACCGGCTGAGAGGCCGCCGACCTCGTCTCGCCTCATATCAGCCCCCTCCGCCCTTCGCTTACATGGCGTTGTCGCCCAGCTCCTCGTACAGGTTGTTGGCGGTGCCTGCTCCAGGTTTGCCCGGTGGCAGTGCCATCTGGATACGGGTGGTTTTGGCACATTCCGCTTGGCGCCTGGACACAGCAGGGAGAGAACACAGATCAACAGTCAGCAGGAAGAGGTTCGCGTTGCTCACAGAATTCAGCTCGGACGGCTCTGGATGGTAGCGGCACATATATATGTTAATACAGCCCTCAGGTCTGGTTGTCAGGTTCTAGCTGTTGTTAGAGGTTTGTCCAAACACACTGCACTGCATTTCTATGAAAGTGAATGTTTATACCAGACCAAATACAGCTGTGTCAGCAAAACGTATTCAAATAAAAGCAGCTGTCTCAGACATCTACTCCTTCCGTGTTCTTCAGGAGCCATTTGCTGAACCGTCCTCTGTCCTTTCTGCTCCTTTCCGATCTTATTTAGCTCTTTGCACAATGAGAGTCACCTGGTTATTTACACTGACAGGCGCCTGAGGAAAAGCCCGTGGTTAATGTTCAACATGGTAATATGAAAGCAGAACTCACTCTTTGAATCTGTTGGCGACAGATGCGGCAGATGGGAGAAAGAGAGAGAGATGCAGGTCAGTGATTGCTTAAGCCATAAATCACACGCAGACTCTCAAACACACTCAGGTAACTGGTCTTCATTACAGTCATCCAGCAGCAGAGACTAGTAATTATTCCCTGATGAGCGCTCGTTCTCTCTCAGCCTGGTTCTGGTCTCTCCCCTCAGTAGGATGACGAGTTCTCCTCAGAATCCGCTGATCCGGTTTAGCTCAGTGTGTGCGCAAACACATCTGTGTATGTTCAGCAGACGGGCGAAATTAATAGCCTTCCACGGTGGTTAGCTAAACAAACTATTAGAACAGGCTCCGTGGGACAGGCTGCTCTGCTTCATCACCCAGAGGCGAGAGGCCCAGGTGATAAAATGATAAATAGCACTAAAGGACGTCCTGTGGGAGCGGCTGTCAGCTTCCTCTATTTGTCTGGCTGTGCGCTCGCTCCTCCGTGCGTTCATACATTTTCTAGATGGCTTGCGTCTTTGTTGCCAGCTCGTCTCAGACTTTGCATGTTGTTGAAATAATGACGTGCATTCCTCGCTTGGCGCGCCGTTACCTCGGCAGCTGGAAAGTCTAGCCCTGAAATCACGGCGTGAGCACGGGGCACGAAACATACGTCAAATCACAGGGCGCGCTGGAAGGAAACGGCTTCAACAGCGTCCAAACCCACTCCACTGAGCCTCAGGGATAGAAAAAAAAGCTACACAGAGGATGAAAGCAGGTTGTACTGTAATAACCGACCATCTCCTACCTACAGTACTGTACCAGCCTCCATCTTTAAATATTGCAGCGCGTTTCAGTTGGTCAACATGTAATTCCTACTCACTGTCTATAGGTGATGATAACGATCAATATGGCCGGGACACAGCAGATGATGATGATGACTGCCAGAGCCAGCAGGGCTCCTTCAGTGTAGCCTACAGTGTGCTTCGCTTTCTTTATACTGGCCACCACCTCAGGGGCCTGGATCTCCAGGATGCGCCCGCCGGGAGGGAGGACGGGCTTGAACTTTTTATTAATGTCCAAAAGCCTCCCCTGAAGAATACTGCGGAGGGGAAACACAACGCATCTATGTTTGGCAATGAACACACACATTAACCTCTACGACACAGTGCAGCAATGCAAACTTGAAGTGAAGTTGTGAGCGCGGTGCCACAGGCCAAGTTTAAAAGTAAAATAAACAAAGGAAACACCCACTCACTCGCTATTATACTTGCAAATTAGTGTAATGCTGTTTTTCCATGGATGTTAAAGTCACTTCTGTGCGAAGTGAGAATCTAACAATTTAAGGAAAAACTGCAAAAAAAGCAGATAAACAAGTTAAAGAACGTCTTTGTTGACTAGGATCTTACTTGTAGAGATCCTTAGTATCCACAGGTCTATTGGTCTGTGGGTCAATGGCATAAATCATGAGGTCGGACTTGGAGTAGTCATCCTGCTCCGTTCCATCCACCGAGCGATGGGGACCGATGGTTTCCACGACAACCTTAGCTCCCGATATCTGATCCTGGACGTACCACTCCAAAATGCTGAGGATCAAAGAGCAGGACTTTTATTATAGAGCACTTCTGGCTGTTACTAATCACTCAGCTGGTGGCAGCAATAACACGGAACCAGCTTTCAAAAGGCGAGCAATTAAATGTACTGCAATAAAATATATATAATGAAGCGCATCTCCGAGCACAGCTCTGTCCTTCAGTCTCTTTATTGCATAAATAATATTTGCAGCCTGATGCCTGTCCCAGTGTGGGTTCTAGTTCAGCACTTCATAGGAGCTTCATTCTTACTAGGACACTTCATTATGACAAAAGTACATTTTTAAACACACTCTGACTGTTTGTGCTCTTTATCAAGTGTTGCTGATTTCCCCATGGTGGCAATTATAGTTTGACTGGTGCCTATGTAGACACACAAAGCTAAATCAATATGGAGCCACTCACCGGTGTAATTGCATAATCTAACATTGCATGAAACCTGTCAATCATCACCTGCCTTTTGTATTTAGTTATAATATTAGAAGAGGTATTTTTAACAAGCCTCATGTCTATCAATAAGAGCATGTGTGTGAGGAGTCAGACAATGATGTGCGTTACCTCAGCAACTTGTCTTTGTTTTGCTCCACGTAAGTGGGAGGGACGTTTGATACGACTACCTGCATGTCCAGCTGGTTCACAACTGACACCTAGCAAAACAAAAGAGAGCAGGTTCAGCTCACTAGACCCATCTGATGGTCAAAACCAGCACATTTTACATCCCTATGTGCTTTAAAGGAACATTTCCAATCTAAAATAAACAAACATCCAGGTTTCGGAAGGGAAATCTGCCACGAGCACCCGAACACACCACTATCTGTGCCGTGCTGCTGCGTCCTTGGCCGTAGTTGTCCGTGGCGACCACGTCGAACTTAAAGAAGGACCTCCTCATGTTGCGGTACATGATCGCCGTCTTCACCACACCGCTGTAAGGCTCGATGATGAAGCCGTCCTTGGTGCTTTTAGTGCTTTTACCAGCAGGAGGCGAGATGAGCAGCTGATACATCATAGCGCTGTAGTTACCAGTGTCATTGTCAAGAGCCTGGAAAATTAGGAAAATAAGACTCAGTCGCTGGATGGTATCATTATTACAATCATCATCATTATCATCACCATCATCATCACCACACCACAGTAACATTATAATCACTATTATCATATAACATCATCATCACCCCTGCAAACAACGCTGATCAAGTCATGGCTGTCATTATGATTATAACCAATTATGTGATCTGTGATTATCCAACTATGATTAGACCTACAATCAACCATCCATCTCCTTAGCATAATCACGATCCCACGTGTTTGGGCAGCTGATCAATAAGTCTGTTCCCCAAACAACATAATACTGAGGCTTTTTTAGATCTTTTCTTATTCCTGTGGGAAACCTGCTCTTTCCCTGCTTGTTTGATGTAATCTGCAGGTCTACTAATCTGTTCTGTAATTCTGGCTAAGTATCAACTCTCAGCTTCATTCACATATGCAAACTGCACGTTCACGTCAACAGACTCAAAGCCAGACAGGCGCTGATTTATTCCTGGATCTTTACAAAAAGGGCCAAGAGCGCAGGCTACAAATTCACCACAACGCTACATCAAAGGTGAAGGGAAAAACAAAAATATGCTCCTTATGTGGAGGAAATAAGCAACTGGAAGCAAAGAAGAAGGGCTGTAAGAAGATTGTAGGAATAACAGAGCTCGTCTGTGTCCTCTGTTGCAGCAATGCTTGGTTTTCTGCATTGATGCGTTATCAACCATCTGTTGAGTGGCTCAGGTGTCAAGACCTGCATTTAAAACCTGCTTTTAACGCGTGTTTTGCCAGGCTATAACTGAGGAACGTCCTCCTCTGTTGCATTGGCCGTGGTGGCAATTGGCCAAATGTGGCCCGGACTGACTTAACAGAAGAGTGTTTGGAGGTAACGAGCAGGTTTGCTAACGGCGGGACTCCTCTGCAACGTAATCGATATCCCTATTCCCGCGTCCTCCGAGGCACCGAGAGACGGATGAACTCCCGCGTGCGCACACTCCAGCACGTATTCACACACAGATGCCATGAATTAGTTATACTCGGGTGGAATCGCCTCCGTCCACGGCTCGCGCTTTCATCTGGCAAGATCCCGTCTTTCCAGTCATTCCACCAATGAACCGTGTACGTGGTCCCCGCTGCCTTCTGTCCAGCTGTTTGTCTCTCTGCAGGACGCCAGTTATCTTTATCTAACCATCAATCCTCTCCCCATTTCCAGCCTCCACATTTATTTTCCCTTCCTGTGGTGATGGAACCCAGCATACTACATGTATATGTTATTTGTGTCAGTCTAATAAAGTATTAAAGGGGGTTAGATGACTGTACAAGTTACTGTAAAATATTTCCAGACAAATCTGACTCCCAACAGGACAAATCTATTTACCGCAGAAGAATATAATTTAATAGCAGGTGCATGAGTGAGAAAAGCACATTTTTATTCTTGTAAAAGGATTCTCTCCTCTTTCGCGTCACTATCGATGTGTATGATCGAGGGAAGCAGCGATATCTAAGAATTTTCTAAAAACTGTTATGAAATATTAAAGCACATACTTCCCTGCCAGAGACCCTGCCCAAGTCTCTTGTGGCATCCAAGCTCATTAAAACATACTGCTACTTTTCAAACATGGAGTGAGACATAAGGGCTCTGTGACCCACTTTGGGGCTGAGAAACCACAGGTATCAAACAGTGAAGGGAAATAAAATAGAACATATGAACTATAGCTGAAAGCGTCAGTACGGTGGGATGACGGCGTGCTGCAATAACATGCATATGACATGAAGCTTAAAACATTTACCTGTACTTGCAGGACTGAAGTGAAAGTTTTGGCGTCTTCTGCAACTCCGCCGATGTAGAGAGACCTGGTGAAAACAGGCGAGTGGTCGTTCTCATCCTGGATGTCGATCAGCACCTTGGCCGTGTTACCTACGCACGCACAGTTTGCACATTATGGTGTTAAGAAGTTGAGCTGTGTGCAACAAAAGTCAGCAGATCAAGTTCCACTTTAAAAACTTAAAGATCAAAGAAAACCTTTGTTGCATGATTTCCCTCTTACGGACTCTCAGCACCCGAAATGTCTATTTACAATTCCAACCCTCACTTGGGTTAAAGCCGACGAGCACGTTGCTAGAATCCATTGATTTGTTACCTTATTAAAATGCGTGTCGACAAGAATTCAGGACATTTGTTAATTACTACAATAACTTTTCAAATCCAGGCGCAATGCTTAAATCAAACAGTGGGATGAAATGAGAACAGCGTGTGGTAAACATTATAATTAAAGAATAAAAGAGAAACCCTGCGAGTTAAGTATCAATTAAGAATCTGCAGATGAGTTTTGAAAGGAAGGCAATTGAAAAAAAGACCAGGAGACGCAGATAGAAAAAAAGCAACAAAGGAAGATGTTGGAGAAAAAGTTTGAAAGTAATCAGGGTCATTTTCACCTCAGTTAGAAGTTTAGAAAAGAAAACAGACAGTAAAATGAAACACTGAAATACTTTAGCAGTGAAGTAATGAACCATTTAAAGCACTTAGACTCAAGCCTTACGTTTGTGTTTTACAATACTTTACAGAGTCATGGAGTCAACAGGTTGTTGATGCGGGAGACAGAAACACAAGCACGACTCACTGTTGGAGGGAACGCGCAGGTTTGAGGAGACCACCCTCATGGAGTCGGCTTCCACCTTCAGGACGTAGCTGGCGTTGGCCTCATAATCCAGAGGCTTGGCCGTGTAAATCAGCCCCGTGCTACTGTTCAGACCAAACACGCCTGGCGACAACCGACAGTGTTAAATGAGACTCACGGGGCGAGAACCTGGCAATTAATCGCAGGGTGCGCTTTAAAACGATTCAATTACACATAGACAGCGACTACCTGCAAAGAGTGGAGACAGCCGAGGCGGCAAATGAAGTGTATAAACAGCTCTCACCTCCCTCGTTGCCTTCAATGATGGAGTACACGATAGTTTGATTGACAGCAGCTGCCACGATGGCTCCCACCAGGGTTCCGACAGCAGCCTGCTCGCTCACCGGCGGAAACCTGGGAGCAGATCACTCAATAAATATCAAGCCATAATGAATTAAATATGTAGGCAGACTGTAGGAGACTCCCTCCGACGGCCAAGTGCAATTTGGCAACGGTGAGTTGAACCTGTCAGACGCGCCCAACGCTCTTCCTCTGCCCCGACTCTCCGCACGTGAGCGCCCGGATGGGACTACAGCCATCTGAAGGCTGCAATGGGACTCACGCTGGGATGCGGCTAATCTGTCACAGACAACTGCTTTTAACGACCGATCACATCTCTGGCATGTACAGTAACATACAGTAAGGATTTCCTCCCTACGTCCAGCCTTTATCCCATCCGTCAGTGGGACAATGGGACAAATACCCATTCGCGCTCACACCCACGTGTACGAGCGCGTCTCTGGGGCCTGGACGGGAGCCGGGTGTAGATTTGCATGAGCGGTGCCATGAATCTGTGTGAGATTTTGCCCCTTTTTACCAACAGCTGATTGAGGCGTTTTTCAAAGTTAGCCCCTCCGCTAACAAGCCCCCCCGCGGTGCGGAGTTATGGGGGGCTGCCATTTAAATGTTGGCCTTTTCTGCAGGGAAAACGTCATAGAAATAAATATCATGAAACATGAAATGAGTCTTGTGAGATAATGATGCCACCAAATATTAAAACAGTGGATAACGTATGCACGGATCCTCCGTCATTCCCAGGTTAAGAGTCTCAGTCAAGGAACCAGAGGAAGCGAGGACGTGAAAATTCTTCTTCATTCAATTCTTCTTCACTTCTGTACTTAATCTTCATGTTTATTTGCCAAATGACAACACATCAAGCCAAAAAGGCCCAGCAGGACTCCACACATCACTGCATCACGGGCTGCTTTAATGTCAGGTCAGGACGTCTGCTATATTATATGACCGCTTTGCCCTTTCGCTTGCAGGGAGCAGTAATATTTTTCAGCAGCTCTGACTGTTACATGAAAACCAACCTGGAAGGACGACGCCCTGCTCTTTTCCACTGTCACCACATTTGTCGGTGCAACTCTTGCTCCTCACTAATTGACTGTAGGACTTTTTATAAGGCGAGCGACAGTGATCTTAACCATTGAAGGGCTTTTCTCTCCTCATGTGCCTTCACTGCCTTCTTAGGTCTTATCAGGTCTTATGCTGTAGCTTTTCCAGACAATTCCTCCCCTCACACTTATTCCAGCTCTGACTTGTTTCAGTGTATCTTCCATTTCATCGCTATCTTGGCAAGAAATGAAAACATTTCTTGGGTTTCCCGTCTGAGCACTTGTCATGGGGCAAAGTGACTTTGCTGAGGTTTGCTGCTTCCTTGACTGGTTTAGTTCTGCTGTGGACAGATGGCTCCAGAAGCTTAGGACATTCCTCCCATTCTGTTTGAAGGTTAACCCACAGTCGAAAAAGCAAAGTCCGGGTTTAAAAGTCAGTCAAAAGTCTCATTTGAAACCAAGTCTATTGTGCCTCTCTCTCCCCTGAAACCATCCCATCAACCTTCCTCTCTCTATTCATTATCCCTCTTCTCTATTTCTTATTGGACACTTCAATACATTTACTGATGACCTATGAAGCCTAAGAACATCATAACACAGTACAGTAAAACACAACAGCTGGAAAATAATAGCTCTATTAGGTTTTGCTCAGTTCAGGGTCAACAAAGGCCAATCATCCTTTCCCTGTGTTTATAATACAACCACATTTCAGTCAGCATAGTGCAACACAGCAGTGACCTTTCAGTCCGCGCTGCCAGAAATCGATTTTCAGGTTAAAACTGTCAGCGTTTGGAGCTTCACTGCGAGTCCATCTCAACTTCTCCCTTTGATCTCTTGGTCCGGGGTGTCAAAGCCAGGAAAAGCAGCTTCACAGCCGTTAAAGAGGGCGTGGCCGTCATCCCGTTGAGAGGAGGAAGTAACGCTGTCTTCTCGATTTTTCCAAAGTTTGTGACCCTCTGACAGAAACAGTTGCATGATTTATAATGCGTTTCCTACCTAAAATTGCAGGTCTCCCACCGAGTCAGAGCAGTCTGTCTGCTGCTATGATATTGGTAATCACCTCCTATAAAAACACATCAAGCCAGCAGCATATTCAGTGTTATCCCGGCTGCCTATCAGCCTGACTGTGTGCTATGTTCTTGTCCATCTGCAAGTCTTTACCTGCCTGTCTGCTTCAGTCTGTCAACCTGTCGGCTCATCTGCCACTTTAGAGGCCGCTCTCTGCCTGTATGTTGATCTGTCTTCATGTGTGTCGGCGTCGCCGCCTGTCTGTCATCCTCTCTGTTTCTGAGATTTGAAATCTCTCCTCCAACTTTCAGCGTCTCCCGTGTCCCATCCCTTCTCCGCCCTCTCTCTGCTACTTCCTCCCCCCTCCTATTTTCTCCCCACATCTTGGTGTGTTGTTCTCCTGTCTCCCCCCACTCTCCTTCTCCATACCTCACCCCTCTACCTCGCTGTCTCCCACCTGCTAGGAATGTCATAAATAACAGCAGCGTGGCTGCTTGCTATTTGTTGTCACACTCATAATGTTGCCAGGAGCACTCACTGTGCACTTACCTGTGTGCATCAACAAAACAAGGTAACCTTCAACCGAATCGGCTGCACATACTGCTGGATTTATAGAGCCGCGGATCGGACGTGCTTGTTTTGTTCTACGCCGGCCGAGGAACCATCATCTTGGAAATACACTGAGGCCGACAGGAAGTTCACTATCTGACCAATTTGACCGATTGAATATTAGAGCCAAGCGTTTGTAGACGTCTATCTTCCCATAAAAGCTCTCTAGTAACATGTTCTTACTTCAGTTAACACCATTGCAGACACGTGGAACTGCTCTCTTTTGCAGTAATTCAGGGCTGCTTCGGAACCGTTCACCTGTCTGACAGGGATCTGAACTGTGACCTCCCGTGATTCTCACATTGTGTGAACGAGATGCTGATACCACCTGATTCGCCTGAACGTCTTGCCTCGGCGTAGCGCGTCCTCCACGTCTGTAATGATGCAAGACAACGCAACATGTTGCCATCTTTGATCCCACAGTTTCTTGATTAAAACAACGCTTTGATGTTTAGAGGAGTTTCAGCTCTTAATTCTCTCGCCGCCTCTTAATTACACACATTAACAGAGTAAGGGGCTACGACAGCGTGAACACAAGCATGCGCGCACAAAGGACGGGTATTGTGATGGGTTTGTGGCGCTCAATATTCTTTGAGGAGAAAATATTTTCTCTCTTTTCACTTAACCTCATGCTGATCATTGCCACTGGGTGCTGATAACTATTCATGTGCATGTGATACTACCTGCATACTAATTCTGCAGGTGCAGGGATGGTCCTACAGTCAGACACAGGGAGGGTGAAAGACAGTCCTGCTCACTACTTACATTTTATCAACTTCATCACCAGCTTCCTACAGTAACTACTATTAGTAGAGGGACTTCAATGATTTTTAAACAATTTTCTTAATGCACCGAAGTTGATTTTTTCATTTTTTAAGTTATCGTACTGTATATTAGGTGAAAATGTAAGTATTATATAATTAGGGAACTTCTAAAATCAATCTCTAATGCAACTCTGCCTCCCTGAGGGTTTGACAGCACCTCACGTTATTATTTAGCTGGTCTGAGCAGCACTTGTCGGTTCAGGGGGGATTCTACCAAATGTAATCAAATGCTGAGGTTTTTCATCTGTGCTGTTGAGTGGCCATCCACCGGTCTGTGTGCACGTCTCGTGGGTCCGTGTTCTTTTTTCCATTTGACAGTTCCATTTAGCTATTTTATTTGCTATAACTGAAATAACCAAGGCGAGTGATTCAGTAATGCATGCACAGAGTAATGAGGTTCAAACAGTGGGATGTTGAAAACGTACAAAGTCTGCATGTACCTTGTTTAATGCACCCCCCGCCATTAAAAACAACATACTAGATTGTTTTGTGATTATTATGGACTAATGTGTCTGAAAAGCTTTTTTTAACAAACGATTTAACAAACCAATCACTACACTCACTCTGTTTTCATTCTATAAATCAATATTACTAATTCAGCTTTGCATATGGCTACAAGCCCATACAAAATCAGTAAGCTGCTTTAACAAGCTGGTACAATGGGCGGCTTTTGCTCCATGAAGCTGGAATAATTCATTCAAAGCTGATACACTATACTGTGTGTATAACATAGGATGTGAGGGGAGACACAGACAAACACATGTACAGTGTAAGTGTATGTAAACAGCACATGTCTACTGTATCAAACCGATTCTAGAAAATGCACACACAAACATTTAGCTGGGAGCTATTTTACATATTCATAAATGCAGTATTATAAGACTGCCTGACATCTCTCTAGCCCCAAACCCTTTTCCTAAAAATAGACAGGAGGCTCCACTGTCTTAAAGACAAAGCTTGACGTCTTACAGTGTTGTCTGTGTTTTACGTCTGTATTGACACTGAAGTTGCAATTGCTCCCAAACAAGCTTATTAGCTCAGAGCGGATGGTGCTCAGGGCCTTGAATCAAGAGAGCTAACGGGTTTAAAGTAAATGAAATGCACACGCTGACATAAAACAAACGGGATTTTTGTTGAATTTGTTACTGAGCGCTTGAGCTGTCAGAGGATTCATGCATGATGCACAACACTCGGCGTGTCTGACACGGAAAGTGAGTTGCATCAGAGTAAATGCCTGAGATACTTTGAATATAAAACTGTGGGGCGTCGACATGTGATGAATGTACAGACAATGGGGAAGATGAAGAAATGAACCAACCAACATATGCAATTTCTCACAAACACAACCGATCAGAAAACGCATTTGGAGCATACTGTAAATAAACCTGCTGGGTTAATAATACAAAAGCAATACAGGGAAACTTGAGGGACATTTAAATCAGATCTGACCTACATCCTATTCTCTGCCAGAAACCCTAAGGTTAATTCATGTAATCTCACAAATAGGGCAACAGCTGAAAATTCTGATTATGACTTGAGCATAATGTTTAATAAAGAAAACCGAAAACAGCACTGATACGAGTGTGTGACTCAGCTTTAGTGTGAGAAATCAGTTTGCTCTAAGTTTGCTCCAACGCTTGGGGCATGGTTCAAAATATCTGATTTATTAAAGCACACAGATGAACTCAGACACGCGTGGTCTCACCTGCCAACTACTGACAACGATTGAAAAGGCAAGTGCTCCGTTGCCGTCTCATTTGACTCTAAGCATACGTTTTGAATGAAAGTCTGTGGACAAACTTCCCTGTGGAAACTACAAACAGTAAAGCATCTCATTCTGCAGCAAACCTGAATTATTTAATCTAAAACCCCATCGAGCACCTACTGTTTTGAAGCGCGTGAGCTGTGCAGAGCATCTGAACATCGACTGCCCTGAAGTCTTGTTTTCCATCCCTATGATTTAAATGGTTGAATTGATTGAAATGCAGCACAGCCACAGTACGAGCACTTTGATTTATATTAATTAGAGAAAACACACTGCATTAAACACCTTCTCCTCCTCATTTTATTAGGCCCATACGTGCCTATTATTAAAATGTTTGTCTAGATTATAAAGCAGCATTTCATGGTAGTGGTGATGAACTTCAATCGAAGTTCTGTCATATTAGTGCTAACCATGTTTATGCAGTGTCTAATTGAATCACTGTATTTGTTACCTGTATTCCTCCTGGGTGAACACAGGAATGACGGAGGGCTGAAGGACGGTGATCTGCACCAGAGTTGTGTTTTCCTTCACAGGATTACCATCGTCGTACGCCACCACCACCAGCTGTCAGTCAGACAAACACATGCAACAGTGTCAGAGCATCAGTGCATTATGGGATACGTGCCCGCCACATGGCACACGTCTGGGTCTGAGCCCGTTTGTATCCTCTAACGCTGACAAACGCACGACATCACATCCATTCGCAGCAGATGAGGCAGAATTAGATTCCTGAGTGACATCTTCAGAGGACACAGAATCCTTGTTGTGGCAATTAAAGGCCAACGAAAATTACAGAGAGATTTCTACAGTAAGTGCTCTGTGTAGAAAGACATTCATGTAAACAAAGTCAACACGCTTTTGACTCAATTCATGAGATGTCCCAAACCTCCACCCACTGAACAACAAGGCAAAAACACATCTGAGCGACATCTGAATTACAGCAGATCACTTTATTTGGTTGGAATCTCTATGAGGTGTTTGTAAATTCTGTCCTGTACGTTATACATCACTAGTGACTGGAAAATGAAAACGAGCGTGTGCCTACTGTACGTACGCTGAACTTCAGGTTGGGCTTCTCGTTGAGATTCACTCTGGTAACAACATTTCCTGTGTTTTCCTCCACATCGAAAATGCTGGCGGAGTACGGATATGCCTCGTGGTCCACTTTGTAGCGGACGTAGCCTGCTGGGGTACCCTAGGAGGAAAAGTAAAGGGTACTGACACATTGATTTATTTCTTTTGTAGACAAAGAGTAAAAATAACTCAGTATTTAATAATTCAAGCAATTAGCTCAGACCTAAATGTCAAAGTGTTTTCCTCACCCGACTCCACACACACACACACACACATACACACACACACACACACACACACACACACACACACACACACACACACACACACACACACACACACACACACACACACACACACACACACACACACACACACACGAGGAATAAATGAGGTCCAAGGTTAGAGTTTCTAATGATCCTGGATTAACCTCCAAGTACTGCAGATAATGAGGAATCATCAGTTAGTGCAACTAATTTGACTCTAAATGTCAGGAAATACATATTACTTTATTAAACAGCCAGCATTCATTATTTCAAATAAGCAACAGACACCTCATCCACTAATACACACAAGCTTGTATTCTACACTGCATATCGTCTACCTTAGTTACGGTAAGTCTTATAAATACTCACGTAACACCTTGAATGACATACGCTCACAATGACAATGAGGTCAAGCTGTGATGGCGTTTAAGTCTCGTGTTTACAAGGCGGCAGCAACAAAACCTCGCGAGCGGTAAACAGAAAAGCATCCAGAGTAAATAGAGACGTCGCTAAGGTCATATTCCCAATAAAAGAGACTTTACTGGAACATCACTTAAAGATTCAGAGCGGTGGTGTCAGCATCATGTTTCAAGTTTGAGGAGAGGTCAGTGAAAACAAATTCAAGCCTTTTTAACTTTTATGCCATTCATTAAGTTTGAGCTTACAGTGGTCTAATACTGTAGGTAGATACAGTACATGCAGCTCTTTGGTGCCTGGTGTCACTGGGAGTGTCTCTCCAGATTATATACAGTAACCTGACCCCAGAGATCACAGCCTGATGATTACTGCTATGGAACAGGAGAACGTGCAGGCAGGTGTTCCCCATCCTGAATATTTAGTGATTTTCTATACAGTTAAACGAGTCATTAATGCAGATACTGCAGGCTGAGCTAAAGCCCCTCTACGGAGAGCTAACCTTCAATTAATGATCCGGCTGTAATATAAAGATGCGTTAAAGCCCTCAGAGCCCCACGCACAGAACAGAGCGAAGCAGAGCTCACCGCAGGGTCAGAGTCGTTGGCCGTCACTGTGGTGACGATGGTTCCCTTGACGGCGTTGGGGGCGACCATGCCTCGATACACCGCCTCGCTGAATGCTGGGGAAAAGTCATTCATGTCCTGGAGTGAGACAAACATACAGTTTTGCTTTCCAGCAAGCGGCTCGTGGACTAATGATGTACAAAACTCAAGGTTGCGCTGCCTTTTCGTGTTTCGTTTCGTTTGTTCAAAAGCATCTGCTCACGATCCAGCGGAAGTTTGTGGAGCAACTTTCCACTAAACATTTAATAACAGACCAAACTGTCTCCGGCTTGTTTTTCCTCACAACCAGGCACAACTTTACTTAACTCTAACCTTCCTCTTTACCTGCTTCGCTGGCTGCCTTCAGCGAACTAATTGAAATGCTTTAAATGTGGCTGAACTGTATTGAACCTGAGAGCTCCGTTTGAACGTGCATGCAGCTGAGCAGAACTCGGCCTTTAACTCACATCTGCACTTTGAGCTGCTCAGTCTCACTACAAACCCTCGCGCATTCCTCGATCTCACCATTATTCGGACAGTCACAGAAGCCAGTCCCGGAGGCATGCTTCCGTTTCCACCCAGTGCCTCCACAGTGAACGTGTACGTGTGCTGAGAATCAGTCAGAGCCTCGTAGTCCAGAACCTTGAGCACTGACAGCTCCCCTGTTAAGGGCTCGATGTGGAATAGCTGAATGATCTCCTGGTCCAAGCCTTCGGTTCTGATCCTATACGTGAGGTTAGAGCCGAGGTCAGCGTCTACTGCCTACAGAGAGCGGAGTCAGAATACAGGAGAGAAAGTAATATCAGTGCCTTGTGAATTTTATTGCAAGCTGAATTTTTCATATTAGCCAGAGGGAAAAGCATCTACATGTGCTGCAGCCAGTAACGGACTGTAGTATTTTCATTAGCTTGTTTTCAGCCAGCACGTCCGACGAGCCTGTGGTAGAAAACTCTACAGTCCGGCTAGCGCTCTGCACCTTCTTGAGCCATTTTATTGTGAAGCTAGAGGGAAAAGCTTTGTTCTATCTTCTACAACTCAGGCTGTGCTGTCAAATACTAATTTTCACTTTTAGGACTCCAGTGGCAACTGGACTGGAAAATGAAACCATTTCAAAAGGAGACATAGGGAAATAAATATGATGAGGGGTCTGTGACTGGCCGCGCCAGGCTGAATTCATGGCTTTGACTGTGTCTGAGCGGAACAGGAGCTCAGGTTGAACCTGCAGGCCACCTTATTAAAGGCGGCCACGGGGCGCAGTGCTTGAGAACGTGAGCTGCAGCTGGGGGCCGCGCTCTAAGAGCCTGCGACTTGTTGGAGCCGTCACTTCGCCGCGTTACCTTCAGCTGCAGAACGACTGCACCGCTGGGGTTGTTTTCTGGAAGGTCGACGCTGTACGTTTGCTGGCTGAACACCGGGCTGTTGTCGTCCACGTCCAGAACGGTGATGCACAGCGTCAACCTGGACCGCCGGGGGTCCACGGCACCGTCAGAGGCCTCGACGATCAGGAAGTAGTGACCTTTGACCTTCAGGACAAAGATCGACAGCCAAACGTCACCTTTACAACAGCACCCTATTTAGCGCTTGTGTGACCTTGTCACAGTTTATTGCTGCCAGCGCGGTGACAGGACGGAACACATCCAGCCTCCATGTCAGTCACAGATCCACTAACCTCTCTGTCCAGTGACACTGTCGTCGTGATCGCTCCAGTGGCATTGATGGAAAACAGCTTCTGATGGTTGACGAGGCGATAATGGACCTGACCGCTTGCTCCCAGATCTGGGTCAGTAGCCTGAACACAGACGGACGAGAGGCATGGTCGTTTTGGGATGATATAAATTAAACATTACCATAAAACATACATCTTAAATGTGTAAATGAAGTGTATGATGCATTTAAACACCTAGAGATCAGCTCACTGCTCCTGTTTACAGTTTACTCTCCAACTTTTTAGCTTCTGTTACTATTAAACAAATCTCATTTGACATCCTGTCTGCGAACCAAAGTGGAACTCTGTCCCCACATTATCTCCTTCACCTAATAAGATGCGGCGGTAAGAAGATGACAAGCTGTTATCCAGTTTTCCTTTCATCCAGTGTTGAAAGTTCATCCGATCCAATCGGAATTCTGATGGCGTTTGAGACCAGAGCAGGGAAGTACTGAGAAAATATTAATATGGTTGTGTGTGAGTCTGTGTGTGAGTCTGTGTGTGTGTGTGTGTGTGTGTGTGTCCGGTTCCAGGAGGAGGAATACTTTGAAGTTGATTAAATGTTAAACACATGGATTGGCCTGTGATTAAAAATAATCCTTGTAGCAGGTGCATATGCTAAGTATGTCAGCAAAGACTGAACCAATCAGTTCTGTGAGTCCACATAATGCCATAAAAACCACGTGACATTAACGGCACAGATAAAAAGCCTTAAAAATTCAGATGAGATGAAGGTGCAGCACAGCAGCAGGCGTATACAGTATATGCTCCCAGTAAAATGTAAACATGGTGTTTAGCAGGGTGACTTTGTTTATAACAATTAGACCCCGTCACTTCTGGCTAATTCCAAAATTGTTCCAATGACCCATTTTTCCTCTTTCTCCAAACTTGGTTCATTAAATATCAATTTTATCTCACAGACACTATTACAAATAATAGAAATTAGGACTATTTCTTGTGTCTGAGAGGAGGACGGCGTTGTCCATGATTTGTATTCAGTGATTCATTACCATCTGGGTGTGAATGCGTGTTGTAAATTTAATGGCGCCTCCAGATTCGGGATGATTATCTTGGGCTGTTAGGCGAAGGGAGAAAGAGTGCGAACAATCAGGGAGCGGGAAAATGAGAACGTGTGATTAGAAACGGCAACAGGTGCTGGATATCAAAGTTAGCAGACACCTGAACGAGCTGTTTACAACACAGCGAAGCTACAGTGTGGAGCATCAGGCTGATGGGCTGGATTAGTAGCTGAGGTGACCTACAGCAGGTCCCTGTAGAGCAACAAGTCAAACACCATGTTAATCTGTGAGCTGAGAGCCGGTGGGTTAGAGACTTATTACTCTCAGACTGAACCAGAACGCACTCATACATGTAGATGCCAGAGAAGTGCATGATTAAATTGTTAATATCGCGGGATGTATAAATCATCCTGATGTCGAGGCCATTGTCGGAGCAGCTCTCTGCACCAGCCTGACTTCATCTCTTTCCCCGTCTGTACGTTCGCTCTCTCGTGCCTCAGTCTTTTCACTCCACTCTCAGCGTAATTACAATAGCAGACGACGGTTAAAAGCCAGAACCACAATAGGATTAATGTCTCTGTTGGCTCAAAGCTGGTGCTTTTCCACAGCCTGGCTGAAACATACACTATTTCCACTAGCTCTGCATGCTTCTTTTACATGTACATCTATTTATCATCTTATCACTTCTAATTTAAATTCCAGGTACAGTAAGAAAAGTACCAGCAGCTGAAACACTGATTTCTTTTCATCTGTTCCCTATAGTCAGGTATTTTAGCTGTGTGGGAGTCTGATTACAGCCAAGCATTCTGTTGTCTTGTTTGTGTGTGACAGCTTTTGACTCCGATCATACACCTGTACAGTGGAACGCACACCAGCAACACGAGCGCAGCAATTTAAAAAGAGAAATGCAAAGTTTACAGCGAGACAAATGAATTCTCATCAGCGCTTTACGACGGGCGATGCATAAACAAGCACTCATGTAGGGACGGGCGACTGTGCCACGAGGGACCATCAGTCTTCAGCTGTTTTTACTGCCGCCAACAAGTGCAGCAGGCAATTTTACTGATTCATTCCCCTCTGTGCAGGAAGCTGTGCTGATCAGCACAATCATCTGGTGTTGGGCTGGACGGCAAAACAAGCCTCTCGGCCCTCGCCGTGCGTGAGCGTTAACGAGACGCGAGCTCCGAACGGAAAATGCTTTAAAGCTCCACGCGCTGGCGTTGGGTGAGCGGGAGCGTCGAAGCGCGTGATGCTGCTGCAGCCGCTTCATGTCCAGCTTCGGTGCTGTCAGATTCCTATTTAATCACTCGAAGGACTCCATCAACCTTTACAAGTTTCATTATAAACACTGTAATATTCTAAATATTCTAATGTCAATCAATATTGTTCTTAATACAGGACTATGCTCCATCTCAGCTTTCCCGCACCTCATTTACTCCCTCTTTACTGTACAGCACCTTCTATTTGCTGTTACCAAACAAGCATCAGCAAAATCAGCAGTCCAAGGTCAGGGCCACTCCTCGTTCTGGAAATCTGTCTAATAATTCTAGGTGCAGACCCAGGAGGTACGTCCTGAACAGCCCACTGAGGGATTACGCTGTCTGTTTTGGTTTGGAAAATATCCAATGGTCCTTGAAAGGATGAAGTTCAGAATGGGAATACTTTCAAGTGCTCTCTCTGGAGATTAGGTTGGGATGCAGAATTTGGAAGACGCCCAAAGGTCTGAGGGGGATTTGGAATGAAATGTCCTCTTTATTGATAAGGTTGGGAATTTGGCATCCTGCCCAAATCTCCTGTACAGTAAATAAGGCTTTAGTATTTTAGGTTTTGAACCTGGTAACATCCAAGTGTACAAGGGCCACTTATTTAGCTCAGGAGCAACTGGTGTTAAGCATGATTAACATTTAGAAGCTGGAAAAGTGTCCGGCTGATCAAAGACCCCCGACACTAATGTGTAAAGGCTATGAATTAATATTGGAGCGAATCCAAGCAAGTTTGCAACCCAGGGAGCATCTTTAAAGATCAGAGCCCATCGAGGTGTCAGATTTACCCATGACCCGTGTCTGAGCGATGCATAAGTCAGGAGAATACTGGAGGGAGCCCAGGAGTCGGCTGGTAAGTGGAAGAGAGGGTGCTGATGCAGGTGAAACGCGCTGCAGCGTAATGAGGAGACGGGCTGCTTTCATGTTTCAGGACTAAATAGTGGAATGAAGCTCGTAGCAGCAGGTTGGCCACGAACAGCAGCTTCATTCTGGAAGAGCGCGTGTGATTTCTGATACACAGCTGCAAACGGCACGGCCTAAAAACATGCATTACAGGGAAGGAGTCTTTATTGCCCAGGAGGTGTCGGATCGAGTTTTCGAAACACAAATGACTTCACGGTTGCTGCATTAAAATTTAAGGTGACACACACACTCCTCACATGCTCCCTCTCACATATACACACTATCCAGCAGCAACGCACCGCGCTGGCACAGTTTACAGACTTGTGTTAATAATCTCGGTCCCCATTGTAAAAGATTATAGGAACTGAATGTAATTAGAGCCTCTGTGGATCTCTGCGTGCTCCATGTGCGCCTGTATTAGACTGCCGAGAGGGAAACAAGGAGCTCGAGTCTCAAATTAAACCCATAAAATTCCATTAATTATGCAGCCTTCTTCAAGGTACTGACCTTATGTCAGCAATGACACCGACAGAGACACCGTCTGTTCAACAACAACAAAAGGTTGCGGGACCCGTTTCAAACCTGCTGATTTGTACCACCAGGGAAATAACATGTAAAGTAATGCTTCATGTGCGACTGTAGCAATGACTGTAGCATCAACAAATCTGGACACGTAGATACAGTAGGTAAGCGTAGGGAGTGATGACGGAGAGGGATCTCGCCAGCCTTTGCCTACAGTACGTCGTGCAGAGTGAGGATGGCTGCGTATTTGTATGCTTGGGCGTCCTCCTACCTTGACTTGTCCAACGTAGGCGTCTTTCTGCTCCTCAGTAACGGTGAGGTTTACTGGCAGTGAAGAATCGAACAGGGGGTCATTGTCATTAACATCTGTCACCACAATGTTCACCGTCGCACTGGAGGTCTGCACACGCAAACACACACACACACACACACACACACACACACACACACACACACACACACACGGACTTGTGTTATTCAAAAATATTCGAAAGGCTTTACTTTTACTCCTCACAGGTTTTATTTTACATCTTTCCGACAGCTACTTTATGAAACAAACTGAAGAGCAGTTTGTTTGCTAATTAGCTGCACTTTGGGGGATTGTGCTTCCAACTATAAAAATGTATTTAAAAACCCTGCTCTCTCTGCGCTACGTCTGAAGATTTCCTGTAAATGGAAAAAGGAAAAAGTGAAAACCAGGGGAGAGGTCAATAAAGTGAGGCTGTGTTCAGAGCAACTTCAGCCCAGGGTTAGAAAAATAGCTTGCTCATTAATTTGAATAGGACAACAGCACTGGCTCAGAGAGTGTGTTCAAGCAGAGCGACCGGGGAAATAAATCACGGTCAGCTGGTAAAAAAAGCTCTGGGCTCAACCTTTGCCTCCAAGATGTGCATCATCTGACAAGACATCAGGTACAAACTCTTCTCCGATCACTTTGTACTGATGATAAAACAAAGGAGGTCACACGTTTACTCTTTCCTGCAAAGATCCGCGATTCATCTGAACACAAAAAGATGAACGCAACCAAGTGATTTCAGAGGAGCTGCAGAATGTGGAGCTTGTAGCAGGCTGCAGATTTCTTGGTTTGACTTTAATGAGAGCAGATGAGAGAGATCTGACTTTTAAAAGGGAGCGAACTGGAAGAAGGGGGAGCAGGAACCCAGTCAAAAAAAAAAAAAAAGTGTGTGAGGCTGTGTGTGGGAGAGAGACAGCCACAGATTATGAAGGTGGGCAGGACGCACGGCGACGCCAGTAGTTTCAGGTTTATACTGTGACGGCTTATACGCCATAACCTTTCACAATGAACACAGACAGTGATTATGAGTCCAGGTGTCCTGAGGGTTCAGTCGCTGTAGCTCCAGAGGTAATTCACTCATTACCTACTAATACATCCTCATACTCCTTCGCAATATTAGCTCTGACAGCAACACACTGCTTTGCATTCGCGTTTAAGCTGCATCCTACGATGCACAGTGTCGTTAAAATGGAGCCGGTTTACTGCACCGGCTCACAAGGTCCTCAATCTGTGGCAGTATGATGGATTCTCTGGCCAAATAGCCAATTAGGCATTTTGTAGTGTGACACTCTCGCAACAGGACGTTTAATAATAGGGGATACCGACAGGTGTGTGTATGTGTGCATATGAAGACAAGCCAAGGCTTTCTAACTGCCGCTGATTAATGGGGCCGCGTACGGCCACGCCGTGGTTTTACATTCTCCTTTTTCGCTTTCATTCTTTCTTTGTGGCCCCTTCGGTGTGTGTGTGGCTCAAGCCCGTCCTCTCTCGTGCTGTTCACTTCCTCCCCGTGCATTCACAGTTCTACCCTCTTTTTCCAAGTCTTGCTCAGAATATAATGGAGTGTCAAGCAGAAAAATGTCCCAACTACTTTTAGCCGGTCTCCGACTTAAAGACCTCAGGGGCACAAAGATAATACACTAATTGTCAAAGTCCGGAGAGCAATTGACTAAGTATGTGTGCATGTGTATGAGTGTGTATGCGTCCAGGCTCTTTTATATAACTGCGTGTGAGCACACAGTACAATTGTTAAGAGCCCTCTGAAAACCCCTCATCTCCGTCACTCCGACGTCCTCCCACTTGTTCTCTCCCTCCACATAGTGTTTGAGGATGTGTGCATGGGAGAAGGTCAGGGTATTCAAATCAGCATTTTCCGTCCTCAGAGGGACCTTAAACTTTACATTCGGTTTTAATTGACGCATGGGGGGGTGCTGGTCCTCAAAACGAATGAGGATGGAGGAGGAAGTGCTGAGAGAAGGAGTGTCATCTGTCTTCCACCAGGTGCCCTGTGATCAATCAAGTAAGTGAGGGAGTGAAGACGCACTTGCCTCACATCCATTTAGGATTTCGTTTTTAAAGTTGGTACCAATTATTGATTACTCTGTCTGTGGTTCATGTTACGTTCCACGCCTACTTTTATCATTTTCTTTTCTTATTATAAATAAATGAGGCATTTCATTCTGATGGTGGTAAAGCTGCAGTATTTAAAACCTGCCACTAAAATCCCATTCTCCGTATAATGGCACAGCTGATGTTTTTGGAATTCACCGTGAAGGATTTCGTTTCCCTGCCAGCCGTCACAGCGACGCGAAGCAACTCAAGTAAAGGCAGTTAATGTGTGTGTGACAGAGCCGGGCTTCTTACCCCGTGTGGGTGTCCGTCTGAGGCGGTGACCACCAGGGTGTAATAATCCAAAGTCTCCCTGTCCAGAGGCTTGTCCAGAAACAAATACCCTGAACTGTAGGGAGCAAAACACAGCCTTGTTAAGCCTTGAGGCAAGAGCCACAAACTAGAAAGATGAAAACAGAAATACGTAAAGAAAGACCAATGCAGAAGATGCTGTAACACAGTGCAGTAGAAAGTGCTGTTTTATCAGGTAAAGTTCAAAATATCTAGTGTCGAGTGTTTGTATATTATCAGACTGACGACAGACTGAATATGACACAAATATCAAAAATACACAAATGAGAGCAAAGGGATGTGAAGCCTGATTTAGTGTAAGAGCAAACGCCTTAATGTGATGAAAGCTTGTTAACAGCTTCACTGACTCAAACCGGCTGAAATCTTTGATGTTGGACTTGATTGATTGCAATTCTTGACTTATTTAAGTAAAGATTCACAGTATGTGACGACTGAAGTGTTTTAATTGAATTTTTTTCTCAAGGACTAGAAACTGTCTGAGATTTGTGTGTGCTAGTGTTCAGAGGAACGATGTGAAGCTACTGACCTGAATATCTGTATATACTGTACTATATTCAATTATAAAGCATATAACTTGTGAAGCAGGCTTTGATTCAGGTGACTCCGTTCCTTACAGTAGTTTTACCTTGTTACTAAGAAATTAAACTGCCGAAGGACTTTATTATAAAGGGGTTAATTCAAATACGCTAATAAACCCCATTAAAGCTGGTTTTACTATTTCTGTGTTCGACCGTTTTGAGCATTAGCGTGTGAAGAGTATTTAAATGAGCCTGACAAAAATAAACACAAAAGAGAATGATTTCATCTGTTTGAAATGTTGCACATACCACAACATGCAGCTGAAAGCATTTGGCATTTAAAGATCTGACAGGCTATTAAGTATTCCTAGAAAACAGATTTTGAAGCTCTTCACTTAATTTTAGTCTTTGCTTTTAAGACTCATTTGCTGTGTCTGGTCCTTCGTTTTACCTCGTTCAGTGTTTCTACCCTGCACCCTCATCCCTCTCTCTGGCTTCTCCATCCTTATAATCCTGCCCCCCTCCCATGGAGTGTTTTCATCACACTTTCCTTTCTCTCCCGCCCGAGATACTGCATTTCTAAAAATGCATCAGAAATGCATTTTCAGAAATGCAATTTTAATGAGCAATAAATGAATAAATATAACAAAAACCCTCAGAGTCTGTGCGTGAGTGTGTTTATGTGAAGACCTCAGCACAGCTCAGGTCCTAATGATATTATTTAGGCTGCCCACACACACACACACACACACACACACACACACACACACACACACACACACACACACACACACACACACACACACACACACACACACACACACACACACACACAGAGCTGTGTGTTTTGTCACTGTGTTTTTTGTGCGTAGACTCACTCTTGCTCCAGTGAAAAGTGTTCAAAGGGGTCTCCACTCTGGATTTTGTAAACAATAGGGTCTCTCTCCCGATCCACAGCCTGAAGGAGTAAACACACACACACACGTACGCACACACACGCACACACACACACGCACACACACACACACACACACACACACACACACACACACACACACACACACACACACACACACACACACACACACACACACACACACACACACACACACACACACACACACACACACCTCAGCAAGCAGTAACCTTTGACACCAAACATGGCGGCCACACACAGAGGTGTCTCTTAAACAGACTTAACTTGAGCGTCCTGCACAGTGAACTTGCATGACATGTTTTAACTCAATCCACAAGCGATTACCTACAGTAGTTGATTATTTCCCAGCGGTCTAATGTGCCTGTGCGTCACTCGCTGGGGGTAAATGGACAAGCTTTGCAAACAGAGAGGAGGTAAAGGAGCACCTGCAGATTAAGAAGCGCTGCTCCAGTCCTCATGGCCTCGCTGATCTCTAGGCTGAACTGTTGCCGAGGGAAGCGCGGGGGGCTCTGGTTGTTTGGGGGCAAGACTTCGATATAGACCGTAGTAATGGATGACCTAGAGAGACGCGGAGACGGTGACAGGACAGAAGAGAATGGGGTCAGACAATTAGGAGTCAGTCAAAAAGGAGCGGTGAGGGCAGCACGCGGGGGGAGACGTTGTTTAAACTCAGAGCTTGGACTTCATGCTGTTAAACTAATCGATCGCTCGAAGCCAACAACAGACAGGCGCGTTGTGCTGCTAGTTCAGTCCGTGCACGGCCGGAGTTGAATTATATGAGAGAACCCAATTTCTTGGGTCAATATTTTCTTTTTATGAAACATAAATAAATATCAAATTAAAGCAATCCAGCACCTTCCAGATGTTTGGAAAACACCAGATTAATATTGAAATATATAACATTAAATTGTTTGAATGTGAGAACAGAATTTGTGTGTAGTTGTGGAGTTGTTCGACATTGCTGGTCGTTAGTAACACTTCATAATTAATAGGATGTATAAATCTGAAACAGTACCGTTTCCCAGCAAGTCTGACACAAACGCTATCAGTTTTTAGTCAACCTGATTTTCAGGGTAAGGAACCGCGGGGATTTAGTTGGCAGGAGCGCCGAGTTCCAGCAGGGAGGGATTTACCTCCCTCAAACTGGATCACTGACTGAAGGAGCCAAAGAACCTCGGGTCTAAACAATAGCCCACAAAATCCGTTTACGTTCATAACAATAAATAAATGAGGAGATAAAGACTGGGAAACGTTGAACCAGCACCGGGACGGAGATCCAGCATTTTGCTAAAACGGTCTATGGATGAAAACGACTGAAGGACGCTTCAGCTGTAGCGTCTGCTTTTTCTGTTTTAGAGTGAAATTTGATTTACCCAATATATTCAATACACACCTGCACTTACTACAAGTAGAGACCTATGTTTTGTGGCTTAAAATCAATTTGAAGTCGGTGACAGAAGTGACCGTTTGCACCTCTATTTTACTGCAAATGAGCTCATTATCTCTATCTAGCTATTTATCTCCCACGTCGCCTAATCGCATCTCTTCGCTGTGGTGGTGCCCTCGTTTCTCCCTCACCCTCCAGCCGCACGAAGGCAGAAATGACACCCAGAGCACAAAGCTGTTTGCGTTTGGTGCGTCAAACTAGGCCACGCAAAAGTACGAGGAAGCAAAAACCCGACGTGGACGTCCAACGCTCACACACGGGTGCAGCCCCAGAACATGCAGCCGTAGGACCCGCGACTCTGACATCAGGTCCTGACCCGCTGCCTCAAACATAAAGCAGCCCAGAAATAGCTATTGATTTGTTATGCGTTGTATGTTTTCAGCTGAGGTAAACAGGGGGTCTGGGGAAATTTGGGAGCAATCCGAGAGCCAATTACTGGAACCACCTCAATCTTCAGTAGTTCACATTGTGTATTGATTTGGCAGCTACATACCTGGAGCCAAATGCGAGAGAAAATAATTCCACATCTTAATAATAAATATTTCAGGACAGAGCAATGTCCAACTAAAATATAACTTAGTGAACAGATATAATTAGTCATGATAACAATATGTCCCTGTTGTCCTTTATGCAAGGACACTGCAGAATTAATGCATCTCTCTCTTTCTGTCTCTCTCTGTCTCTCTCTCTCGCTCTCACTCACTCACTTAATTTAACCTACTGGCAGACTTAAGACCAAGGAAGGAGCAGCTGCTTTGCTTTATTAGAGAAGAACATATTTGGGGGATGAGTTAGAGTGATGCCTTACTACTGATTTATCCCATGAAGGACAAGTGGAGAAAAAACAAATGCCAGGTTATCAGGAAAGCCCTTATCCACTCAGCCAGAGTCTACTACGTTTCCCTGTGGCATTTATTCTAGATGCCATGTGGCTCTGCACTTGCTCAAATTGTCATTTCAATGCATACGGTATAATTTTCCTCCCTTTTTCAACAACAGGTGAAGTAGAGAGACATCGGCTCATTACAATTCCTCCTACTTTACTTCCTCCAGCGTCTGCTCTTATTCCCAGCTGCTCGTTCTTCTCTTTTTGATTCCTGCCATTCTCCAATAGGAAACGACACATTGTGATGCGTATTTCTAAAAATGAAACACCTCACCTCAAAATTGGTGAATGGGTGAGCAAAGGCAGAGAGAGAGAGAGAGAGCGCGAGAGAGAGAGAAAGAAAGAGAGGCACAGGGAAACAAACTGGAGTGACTGAATGGGAAATCTTATGAAACCAGTACCTTCTGTGAGACACTGGCCCATTGTCCACGGCCTCTACAGTCAATGCGTAGCTTTGGCCCACAATCAGCTCAACACCTGGAGCCACAGTAACGATCCCAGTGCTGTGAAAACAGTTAACACAGTGTTACAGGTTGCAGCCCACACTAATAGTTTATTAGCTGGGTTTTTAGTCTCCCGCCTTTTGCTGCTGCTCTCATTTCGGCTACTGAGCGTTTTGAACTGAGAATTAGTTTAAGGAGCCATTTGGCATTTTGGCAAATATGCTTATTTGCTTTCCTGCCAAACGCTGGTCTCCGAGCTGCGGCAGGCAGTCTCAAGGTCGCGACAAGACAAGAGGAGACTGCCCCAGGCCAAGTAATGAGTACACGCTCACACACTGCCACACTACAGTACAGGCTGAGGAGAAAACAGCAGCGGCTTCAGTCCACAGCCAGCGCGTCAGTGCAGTAACTGTTCACGACACAGTATTGATTCCACAGTAGAACATCTGTACTGAGCACAGATATTATTATCTCCTGATTCCTAAAATTAAACATTTCAGAGCATAATTACCTGTTTTCAATAAGGAAATGTCCATGGGCACCAGCTAAGATTCGATAAGTGACCTGGCCGTTCGGTCCTGCATCAGAATCGACCGCTGACAACTAAGAAAAAAGGACAAACACAAATATGTCTCTGTGAAATCACCTAAATCATGATAAAAAACTGGGCTTTAAGCGCGGTTCAGTAAGGAAGCATCGATCGCAGCGCGTAACTGCTTCAAAATGCCGCGGCTACTAGTAAATATTTGAAGAACGGTGCTATTTTTAAGGCGTGCGACTGTGCACGTACCTGTATCACCGTCTCTCCAGGCGCCGCGTCGGTGAAGAGGTCGACGTTGTAGGACACGTTGTCGAACGTGGGCGCGTTGTCGTTGGCGTCTAGGACCGTTATTGTCACAGGGACCGGGCTGCTCAGCTGGACGCCGTCCGATGCTACAAGCTGCAGGGACACAGAGCACAGCGTCTTTATTGTGCGGGGAGTGTTTCCTTTTATAAGCATCGCTCCGGCCCTTTAGCTGCATGTTATTACTTCAGCTCAACACAATCAGACTAATATCAGAATAGAACCGCTACCGGCTTCACAGTGGGAGGCGCAGGTTGTTTGCTCAACAAAAGGTCAGAGGAGCAGAACAAAAATAAATGATCAAAATATGATCAGTGCTTGGATAATTGGAATCAATCATCTGAGAGCAGGTACATGAGGAGGGCACGTTAAAAAGCTTAGCTTCACATTAATGAGTCATGTTTCAGTTTCTCCATTTTATGTTCCAGCTAATAAGTTAGAAAATGAATGCGTTGGTGTCTAAAAACGAGTCAGACGTGATTTAATGCTGCGTGTTAGTAAACAAATACAACAGCAGTAACTTATTGTACTATATAGATGATTTCACATGTTGATCCTGCTTCACTCCACGTTTCCATGAAGAAGTTTAACCAGGCCAGAATGTTTATTTCTGCGTGTGCGTCACAGCCTTTAACCTCCATGCACACACAGGCATACGTTAACTGTACACGAGGCCGATAACAGCCGCTGTATGAACCGTGGCTGCTGTTCATCACATGAGGAGGCACAGAGCGACACAAAGACGCTGTGTGTGTGTGTGTGTGTGTGTGTGTGTGTGTGTGTGTGTGTGTGTGTGTGTGTGTGTGTGTGTGTGTGTGTGTGTGTGTGTGTGTGTGTGTGTGTGTGTGTGTGTGTGTGTGTGTGTGTGTGTGTGTGCGCTTGGCAACGGGCAGCCTCCCTGTGCCCTACCAGTACGGAAGGAGCCAAATTAGATTTCACAGAAATAAGATTGAGAAGAAGAAAGAAAAAAAAGAGAAAATTGAGAGGGAGACCAGCGACCAGAGAACGGAAGGGAAACGACGTCGTGAACCACAATCTTGTTTCTGCTTTTCCTGAAGTGAGTAATGAAAAAGCCGAGTACTGTCTGAATGCTGAATCATTCATAAAAGCCCAGACCGTCACAATCACTTAATGACGTACAGGAGTTATGATATCAAATTGAATTCATCACTTGAATCTAAAAGATACAGACATTTAATGCACATACAGTAGTTCCAGGGTCACGTCTGCTCTTCTTTCTCACCTCTTCCACCCTGTGCATTATTTCTTCTCACATTTTCTCACTGCTTTAAAATGGGTAAATTGACCTTCAATCATTACAGCCTCCAGGGAGCTACAGGTGCGTACTGTACATTCATGCCCATCCACCTCCGTTTCCTCTCGTCTTCTTCTCTTTATGCCTGTTCACTCGTCTACTCCTGTTACACTGACCTTTTCTCCAGATACTGTAGTCTTTCTGCTTGCAGCGCTACTAGGCTTTTGTCAGGTGCCTCAGATATGAAGGGTGTTATTGGAAAGGCATTCAGACACTTGCATCACTTTGTCTCGCTCTCTCAGACTCTCCCGCATTCATTCTGTAAATAATTCACAAAAAAACGCCAAGATCCTAGAATACCGTAAATGTATATGAGCCCTGGGTCTCCCTGTCCACGGGCTGCACCAGGCGGAGGTATCGTCTGATCCCGCTAGCGCTCACGCTGAACACATCAGAATAGCTGTCCAAGGAGAACTGCAGCAGAGGATCCTTGGTCTGCAGAAAAGAGAAAACAGATGTCTATAAGGAGAGAGCAGGCTTCCTGTTTCTAAACACTAAATCACCCAGGGACGGTGCCGTCACTGGCAAATTTACATCCACGAGCTGCCGAGTATAAACACTGCCATGTAATGATCGTTGCCGAGCATCTCTATTGATTCAATTAAAGTAACTGGAGAGTGGCTGCTTGATGACTACGCATCCGTCGAAGCAAGTAGCAAAAACGCTCATTTTGAAGCACAGAGATGATTGAATTTGCCCGTGTTTCTTTGCACTGTATGCACTGGACAGGAATAAAAACAAGCCTCAGCCGAGTCCTTTCTACCCACACAGTCACCTCCTGTGTGCACGGTGTGTGAGGCAAGCATGCGTGTGTGTGTGTGCGATAATGCTGGGTCAGCAGGGTGGTGGAGACTAATAATTTTGTTGATGTAGCCAGTTTGGATATTGAGTCATAAATAAACACACACACACACACACACACACACACACACACACACACACACACACACACACACACACACACACACACACACACACACACACACACACACACACACACACACACACGCACGCACGCACGCACGCACGCACGGATCGACACATAAAGGCAGTTGGAGCCAATCATTGTTGCTACTTGATGCTTGAGGAAAGACCAGGGTTAGTAATGTTTAAACAACTCAATGTACATCAGTCGTCACAAACACACACAAACGATATGAAGAACACTAACAAAACACACACATTATCCCCACTAAGCCTATCCCCCGCTGTGGGGATATTTTAGAAAGCAATGAACTAAAGCTTGTTTTTGTCAAAATGCCTATGCTACATCTTAAACAAGCTAAGCTGCTGGGAATGCACTAGTGATAACAATGCAGTACTGTAAATTCTTACATTATCGCAGAGAGGCAATTTAAGGGGGAAATGGTTTTACGATTCAGATTCTCAGAGAGTAGATAGGGCACTGCACACACTGCAAGCACGGCACAAAGACACCGAGTGGAGGCAGGAGGAGGAAAGAAAGTGACAGTTCAGTCAGCCAACCAGGTGTTGGGTGAGCACGATGCTCGCTTTGTTCACACACTACAGTAGGAAGGTTCTACAATGCTTTCAACCACATCTGGACATGACCAGTCTGACACTCACACAAAAAGACAAAGTCATGAAAATGGGACAGTTGAAGCTTCAGAGAATTCAGAAAAAAAAGCTGGTACCTACAGCAGTCATACTGGCGTTTACCTATAATGGAGACGTGACATAAAGCGTGCTTCTGGTCATGTTTCTGTGAACCATGAAGACTATGAATTGCTCATAATGCCTTAAATCAGTCCCAGCCCGTCTGTTCTTACCTCCTCCACATCGTTATCCAGGGCTATGATGGCCAGTGGCGCAGACAAGCTGGTGTTGGTCGCTATGGTGGCTCCCACTGATGATGCCTCGCTTATGTAGCCATGGTAACTGGTCTCCAGGAAGTACGGTGCCTGGTTGTTTTTATCTAGAACTTCAACCTGTAGGTTTGCAAAAGCCGGTAGGGGGTGACCATTGTCCTGCTCAGCCTAAAGGTGAGAGATAAAATGACTGTTCATTTATTTATGATAACAGAGAATATAGTTGACGGCTGACAGATGCGGGCAGATGATGAGCGAGAAGCTAAATGGGACGCTAACCCTACGCTGCTTATGAACAGTTTATAACCTGACTGTTTTACCGATGGAAGTCGGTCCGGTGCCGAGCATTCTGGGTTTCCCTCCTTGAAAACTCTGTTCTTACCTTGATAACTAGATCGAATCTGCGGTACAGCTCCCTGTCGATGGGCTTCAGGAGCAGGAGCTCCGCTGTGGTTCTGTTCAAGCCGAAATATTCTGCATAGGATTCTGGTTTTCCTGAGAGAGAGAGAGAAAGAGAGAAACGGTAAAGACAGCGCGAAAACAAACATGTTCTGTGGACAGTGTGTGAGATGGAGAGTGAACGAGGGAAGGACAATGGAAATTGGTACATTTGTCTGGTGTGTGTCTGGAGGGAGTATAAAAGAGAGAGTCATGGCTAATGTGCACAAACACACAAACACATAAAAACACACACGCTGCATTGCTCAGTGGGGAAATAAAGTTCTGTAGAAGAGCAGCAACACAGGTACAGTACATATTTCTCAAAAATGCTTGTGTGTGTGTGTGTGAGTGTAAGTGTGTCCTACAGCTTTATGGTCAGCACTGCTTTGATTGGCTGCCTAATGATGGATGTCGGTGGAACCATTTTCCCCTTTAGGTCGTAGCCAGGCTGATTTTTTTAATCATGCATGCATTTCTCTGGCTTCAAGAACTGGCTGCTACAGCACACGTATGTATTTGGGTGCATCTCTGCACGCTGCCCAAGAAAACTGTAAAGGAAGAGCAAACACAGACATCTCAAGACACAACAAGGTTCCATTCCGGTGCCGCTTGAAGGCAGAAGCAAACCAGACGAGCAAAACACAAGAATACAGGGATTGTAAATCCCAGACCCCCTGTACAATACAGAACCAGTACCTGCAGATCCTTCCACACACACACACACACACACACACACACACACACACACACACACGCACACACACGCACACACACGCACACACACCCACACACACGCACACACACGCACACACACGCACACACACACACTGGAAAAAAGTGGAAAAAGAAGCAGGGACCACTTCACAGCGAGACACGCTGACCTGTAAGATTAGGATACAGAAGTGTTGCACCACGCGTTGCTTTCTAAATTAAAGTGGGCTCCATGGAAGAAGACCCAAAAAAACCCCACCCCATTGGAAAGAGAGGAATAAATAAAGTGAAACTTCAAGTACTTCAAGCTGTAGAAAACCACAATGCTTCTGGGAGAACATCCTTTGGGCAGCTGAGCTTTCAGATAAGCCTCGTCGTCTCTGTGTTCACAGAAAACACACCGTCCCGACTGTGAGACATGAATGGGGTTGGGGGGCTGCTTCGCATCGCCCGACGCTGGCCGACTGAACAGTGTGAGGAGTGCAGTGTAATCAGCAGATTATCAAGGCATTTGGGAGCTAAACATACTGGCCGGTGTCAGAGAGCTGCCTCTCCGTCGCAGCTCAGGGCCCCTCTAAAGGGATAAAGATCCAAAACACACACTGCGGAAAGACCCAAACACTTCTATCCAGGGCTGTCTGTGTCTCAGATTCCTAGAATGAAACAATACGATCTCAGCATTCTTTTTGTGGGATGCATGATTAACCCCACAGCGTGCTACTGTAATTCATTCGCTTGTCTTTGAGCTCAAGGAGCTTCTCTAAAACTCACTGTGCAGCATTTTGATGTTGGACAACTGAGCACCATGACACACAGCGATGTGCAGCTGGAGGCAGGTATTAGTGTCGCTGAGCACATTTATATCAATCCAGCTCGAGCCCATGCTTTATTCTCCACCTCGTGCTATCACATGTGACATAATACCATGAAATGCATCTCACGCTCAGAACTGCTTCTCTCAAACTCACAAGGTGACAAACAGGACTGATGAGCTTAGCTTAGCTTAGCTTAGCGTTCTAATGACATTAACGCCCACAGGCAGGTCAAATGCTACAAATGTGAAGTCCTGCTGCCTCCAGACGGCTGCAGGGCCCTCGGCACCAAAACACAGCGCGAAGAGAAATGAAAGAGAGACTTTCAAGGTCAGGAAAGTGTCCAACCTGCTGTCAGAGCGCTGCTCGCTCTGGTCGCTGCACCCAAAGACTTCCTCCAGTGTCCATCAACCGCTACGTTCATTTATTCCTCACGGAGTCATACAGTGTGGCTGTGGCAGAGCTTTGTCGGACTGTCTCATACAGTAATAATACAGATTCCCTACTCCGATTGCTTCTATGGGGGAAATATAAAGGCAGTGCCGATTCATTCCAGTAAACTATGCCCCCGTTTTCAGTGGCTCTTGGTTTTTTCCAAATAGTAATCGAGATGACTTGCAGCAGTGGTCGCCTGTTAGAAAACACTTCCCACTTAAAGGAACCTAATGAAGCAGGACCGAGCAAACGATTCAAGCCTTAATAGAACTTCTTATCCGATGCCTCCGAAGCAGCTGTGAGAAGCCCATTAGCACGTCCTTTACCGGGAGCTGGGGCATGTCTCCAGCCTCATGGATGAGTATATGTACAGTAGCACGGCAGCAGCGCATACATGATCATAGGTTCACGTACCGATGAGGATGGAGTAGAGAATCCCTGGTCTGTCTGACGGGGGCTGGATGTTTCTGTCCTGATCCACAGCTTGGATGGGCGGGGTCACATTCAGGGGATTGGCCTTGTCCTGGAGGCAAAACCAAGAGACGTGCAGGTTGGTATGACAGTATGTACTGTGGGAAAGGATGCTTCACCGCTGCACCTGTTTACAGCGCTTCAATCACCTGCTGACTGTCACAGAGAGAGGAGCAGGTACAAACAGTCGGGGGAAGAAGCTATGGAACGTAACGACGTGGAGCAAAAGTAGATGGAAATGTACGCGGGAGGAAAGACGGGAGATCAATCTGCCCGGACAAACACACAGCAGAGAAAGGTACGCGGCGAACGCAGGAGGGGGTCAGAGAGCGGCGGTCGGGACCGCTAAGAAAATAACGCATATTAAAAAGCGGCGGCGGCGGCGGCGGCACGGAACCAGAAAAACAACCTGATGGGATCCAGGATGAGAGTGTGACCAGCGAAGGGGGCGCCAGGCAGCGAGCTCGTCTCGCCATCAAAAAGGCTAATGTGATCCTTGGACGTCCCCGTCGTCCTCTTCACGAGCAGTTTGACCTCCTTTCTGAGGAGTGCCACTTCTGAGCGCGCAGCGACTGAAAGAATCTCTTTATACTTTTACCTACTGAAAGGCTGAACGCGGACGCCTCTGCATTTCACACAAAGTACTAAAAGCACAGCACTTTGCTTTGAATTGTGTCTGGCTTTTAAACAGGGCTTCTGACTATAACGCTATAGAGACACGCCGTCCAAGTCCCATCAGGCGCTGAAACCGCTATCAAACCTTTCTCCACCCATCTCACAACGCCTACTGTACATTGGGTCGATTTCATCGAGATCAAACGCTAGCTCGCCATCATTTATAGGGTTTCTGTTGAGAGTTCACCCACTGGAGATTCAAACCTTTCTTTGTCGTAGCACTTTTTAGATGCACTGCCCGTTTTTATTCAAAATGTTTCGTGCGTTAGGAATTGGAACTCCATAAAAACAAAACACGGGCCCAGCAGCGCTGCAGCTCCGTGCTGACACGGCGTCCAGGACTTCCCGTCAGAACCACGCGGGCGACGCGCCGGGCGACAGGCGCTAAACACGCTAAGCACCTGACAACCGTCTGCGGCGAAGCTGCCTTTACATATTAGCGGGGAACTAAGGAGCAAATGAGCAGCAGCTGCGCAGGCAGGTGTCTGATTCGGGAGAAGGGAGGGGAAGAGGCTGGCGAGGGCGTCTGTGCGGGTGAGGCCCGGTGTCAAACACGCAACGAGTCCAGCGGTGGAGAAACAGCACAATAAAGACCTCAACAGCAGCACCATCACCATCTAATTCATGCATAAAGTGGAGTTTGGGGCATTTTTCACCTTTATGTAGCGAGTCAACTACATAATTAAAACCCAACCAGGTCTTTGGAGAGTTGTTTGGTGTAACGTTCAATAATCTATTTATCCCCCACAGCTATAATTTTCTGCAGCAGAGGCAGCGGTGCTTTTAATGTATGTGTCAACATAAGTGACCAGCGTGTGTGTGTGTGTGTGTGTGTGTGTGTGTGTGTGTGTGTGTGTGTGAGCGGGAAAGAAGAAAGAGCCAGAGAGAAAGTAGTTCCGCTGGCTCCGAGGCGCTGAGCTTGTCATATCTGATCAGTCTGATTAGGACTCAAACTATTATAGTTCCTCGACTCCCCTCCTCATTCATTCCTCTCCTCGCTTTACCTCCCAATCTTCCTCCCTGACGTCCTTTCTACTCACTCTGCATTTCATCCCCTCTTATCACATCGCCAATATCTGTCTGCCGCTTGTTGTTCACCGCCGCGCTCTTCTCCCCAGGAACAGTCGGGTTTATTCAGGCGGAACGTGGCGGAGCACTCGCAGGACCTAAACAGGACTAGTTGAAGGCAGCAGCTCTCGTCTGGAGGAGGTGGAGGAAGTCATTTCGTCGGCATAAACAAACCTTCATCCAATTTAACTGTCTGCTTTAACATGATTGTGTTTGCAGATCCCTCCTCATTAGTTTTACATTCATGCATCACTCCTTTGGGTTTTCCAGCGTCTGTGCTGTAAACACACAATGAATCAAGCAGACTGATGCAGGAAGCAATGCTACTGCAGAGGGCCTGTACCTTATAATGGGGTGACAATGACCATAGGAACACGGCTGGAGCTACGCTGGAGTGGAGTTTAACCAGGGGCACAATAAAAACAGCACTGGCCATTTAGCGGTTCACTAAGCCACGTCTCTGAGCCTTAACACACAACCCAAGGGTCCAGGAGTCGGAGCTGCTTGGGAAGCAGCCTGTATTTTATGTGGACTAGTGCTTCTCCTGCTATCACATGTAAAACCACCGTATGTGCTGCGAGAAGGGCCCATTAGGTTCCAAATATGAGCGGTGATCCGACACGTGCTCGCTTTCTGCCCGCAGCGACCGCAGATCAGCATGAAAATCACGAATAGCCAATGAAAGTCAATTTTACAGTCTGTGTGACTCCCTTCTTTTTTTTTTTATTGCTGCAGTGTTGTACGATCATAAATACTGAAATCAGCGAGGCATCTGGGATGAGCAGCGCTTCGGTGTTAGCAGCAAATTGATAGAACTTGTTTTATACGGATTTTAAAATCCCAAACTCTGTGTGTGTGTGTGTGTGTGTGTGTGTGTGTGTGTGTGTGTGTGTGTGTGTGTGTGTGTGTGTGTGTGTGTGTGTGTGTGTGTGTGTGTGTGTGTGTGTGTGTGTGTGTGTGAGGGGGGCCTGTCGCGATCTAAGGTGTCTGTACGTGCGTCCGTGTGCTGAGGGAGGAGCGCTCGGACGCCTTGACAGGGTTGAGGATTTCGCCTGCAGCGACTTGTTCTCATTTACAAAGCCGCATTGTGTGTCACTCTGAATAACAGCGTCAGTCAAGGGCCCGAAATACAAATGAACGAAGACACCGACAGTTGTTTAAGCGTAAAACACATCGGCACGCTGCAGATTTACTCTGACAACACTTTACACAAGAGACGATCTACAATGTCCTAATTAATGACGAGCGAGAGAGAGACTTGTCTCCGCTTCATTTGTTAAGCTACGTAAACAGAAGCACATGGTCAGATCACTCCCCTGAAGAGCCTCTCCTGGGTTTAAATCTTCGTTGTGTGCTGCTCAGCGCACACGTACCGCAGACGTTCAGCTCTGAGACGGGCGGCTTACCGGGTCGGTCAGCTCCAGCACGTTGGTCCTGTACGTGATGGGGCTGCAGTCGCGGGTCTTCCCCACCAGCGCACAGGGCAGAAACATGGGGCCCAGGTCGTCGCCGTCCAGGACGTCCACCGTCAGCGTGGTGGTGGCGGTGAGGCGCTCGCTCGGGTAGGGAGCTCGGTCCTGCACAGATTACCATGAACCAAGGGAAACAGTTCAGTGTTGCGCTCTGATTAATAATTAAACATCGACGATAACAAATAATGTTAAACGTCTTCAAGGCCTAGATTATTATTGGACAGTCATTAAACATGCAGGTTCAATAAAAATTAAATATTGATACAGTACCACTGCCTGTTCTAGTACATGGCAGCGTGGTGTCTGTGCAGGTTGTCTGTGGGCGACTGCAGCAAATGTAGCACTCAAACGGCAGACTTAATGTGTGTCAGGTGTAAAATGTGCACCACTCTTCTCAAATTGCAGATGCCGCTCATCCACGGTCAGCGTGTGACAGAGGGAATGCTTGTTGTGCGGCGACTTGGCTTTCAGAAACACACAATCATATGAACAGGGTCTGGCTCTTGTTTAGAAGGACTATTCGAGTGACGTTGAGCCCCGATGACGCACTGGAAGTTTGTATTGTGAATAAATCCTTTACCTGATGATCTCTTCCCTCATTTTATTCTGAAAATAGAGAAATTAATTCCAGGCAACAGGCCAGAGGAAAATGCGTGGCACTCATATAAAACATGAAGACTGCATTTACACATAGCTAAGATTTGATTCAGGAGGAGACCTTCAGCTCAAAGGCTTCGTCGAGGCTTTGTGAGAAGCAACTAGCATTCGTCATACTGAAGGCAAGTCGCTCTGCTGAAGCATTTTTAATTAAATGCTGGTACCTGCTCGTGGATCTGCTTATTGTCAAGTGCGCTCTGCAAATTCGCAGCACTTAAAAAGGCTCCGACTGCTTTGTTTTTCCCGTTTCTCCGCAATTAAACAATTTTGCAAACCTCCCTGGACGAAATGAAAAGATGCAGACGCCACAGCAGGAAAGCTACTGTAGCGCAGAGCAAACGCCAGACGGACTGTGCCACTAAATAATCAATACGCCCGTCACGCGGCCGGCGATAATATCTGCCCGCTCTCCCCGGAGCATCACTCCTGGTGGCATCTGCATTCGCAGCCAGACCAGACGGAGATGCCACTCGTTTCCCTCCATTTAAAAAAAAGTAAGCCATTTTCCTTCCTGCAAAAACAACTTAATTCAGTTTTGTTTAAATTCCTCTTTTGTTGCTAAACTAAATTTATGTCTGAATTGTGAGCAGCAGTTAATTTCAAGCAGCCGCTGACAACACCATGAATCTAATTATATACTGTATCCACTGCAGGATACGAGGGGCAGCAGAGAACGGCCTCAGTAAGAATAAAAAACACATGGATATATTTACAATCTGCAAACAAAACAATCATTTCACTTCTGTGCCAGGAAAGTGAATAAATGCAAACACATTCATAATTTGATGTTGGACTTCTGTAAATAGTAGTACTTATAGTAGTAATAGTAAACTTTCTAGCTGAGACTGTACAGTCATCAAACTGAGCTGAGCCAACCTGCTGCTATACTGTATATATGAGTAATGAGAATCATGAGTAATCACAGTGTCCTGTCACTCAGATACACTCTTTGACATTTGCCAATAAACAATTTTCAGAACTAAAACTTTATTCTGTCAGAATAAGAAGAAAATCCTAAATGGTACAATCAACAACTTAAACAACGTCCTGCCAGGCCTTCACTAAACATTCACTAAACATCCACCATTCCCTAAATGCATGTAGAATAGAATCTGCAGACCACTTTTATAAATAGTGAAATAAAAGGGGGTTAACAAAGACATTAGTGATACTTAAGGATGTGCTGTGCTGTAGTTCCCCTAAGGCTGAATCAGAGCGGAAATAGACCAAAGCTGTGTACCAGTAATGTTGAAGATCATAAATATACAGAAATATGAGAAGCCTCCAGGGTCTCAGTGATTATTCTCTAAATGTGTCTTAGATGAATTCTCACCAGTTGAAAACATTTTCTTTATGAAGGACATACAATGAAAACTCAACCATAACAACAAGCCTTGACGTACGTTAGCCTGTATGATGACCAGGTACCGTGTGATGTCCTCATAGTTGAGTCTTTCTCTGAGAACGACGGCGCCGAACAGCGTCAGCGGGATGTCAAAGGTTCTGTTGGCCGTCTGCAACACACAAACACAGAACATCAACTTGAAACCACACAAAGGGGAACACTGGAAATGAAAGCCAATTATCAATTACAGTACAAGATAATAGAAACAGCTACAATAATAACATTGCTGAAAGCATCTTACAGCACTTACCAACTATTATAAAGCAAATTAAACACTGACTAACAATATGCAAACAAGAGAATGAGCAGAACTACTAACTGTGAACAATGAGCACAGGTTTTAGCCCCAAAGAAAAGCTGGAACTAAGCCATAGGGTGGAACTGTTCCACATACGATGTGTGTGAAGGCATAAAATGAGAGGATTACAGAAGTTACAGAGGAAATGCAGGAAATAACAGATCCAATCTGATGTTAATGTGGGGAGGTCTGACTCTGATAGATCCTTCTGGAGCCATCATGATACTAACCTGCTGTCAATGAACCATGAACAGTTAGTGCCTCGCTCCTGTTCTATAAAGGACATTTTCTCCCTTTAGCAGAACTGTAGTCGTGTCTCTATGTTCTGAATCTGAATAAAACATGAGGGGGAGCTCACAGCTTACCGGGTCTTTGGGGTTGTACTGGATGGTGTACTCTATCTGACCATTGGGACCGTCGTCAATGTCGGTGGCGCCGTTGTTCCCGGAGAAGCCGGAGAAGATAGTGGTTCCTACCGGCGTCAGCTGGAAGCAAAGGGCTGCGAATGTCAGCGTGTAACACATGGTCTAGACTAAAAGTCACACATCCTTTCTCCCATGTTGTGTCATGTTGCCTGCTCCTCCCTGCCGTCTCATTGATTTTTACATCCCTCGTTGTAACATGAACAAAAATTATGAAACCATGGGCAGATTGAGCTTTAAAGGCTGTGACAACGGTGGCAGTAAATCACAGCACCTAGAAGATGTAGGCAGAGGCCACAGCTCATTGCGCCTACGCTCTCCACCGAATCGCACAATGAAGCGCAAACAATGCGAAATGTTTGGATAAGAGCGTATCATCACATTTGCTTTGCGGGGATCAGTTACCGCATGCGCAGGAAAACGAGAGGGAATCGTTTCACCAGCCACGAACTGTGAGGCTTGGGCTTTTTTTTCCAGCTTTGCGCCTCGGGAGCCGTGATTAGGTGTCAAAATGTAAGTCTAATCTCCGAGCGGCGCGGTGAACATTGACGATGATTTGTTACATCATTCCCCTCAACAGGGTTATCTCTGCCTGCCACCGCTTCGCTGGGACAATGCTCTGTAGAACGTCTCATGTCAGTCGGACACTTTTTGGCCACGGTTCCGATCAGACTCGTGATCAACTTGTACCAAACACTTTGAATCAACCCATAAAAGTGTTCTAGACGCAGACCAAATTAGCTCCTAATGCAGATAAAACCCCTCAGTATCACATTTAGTGCATTAGATGCTGGGGGTTCAGGGGCGTGAGCACACTTGCATTATAATTCTGAATAAATCTGCCCCAGCTTCTCAATGATTGCTCATGGAAGAGGAAATGTATTCACATTTTAAAAAATGATTACAAGCAAACAGGCCACATTTACCCCTGTCTGACACAGGATTCATATTTTAGAGCCTGCGACTATGCATCTCCTATATTGTACGCTGTTCTTTTAAGTGTGTGTGTGTGTGTGTGTTATTTTAGTAGGAGTAATGAGCAACTAGGGGCTGGAGGAGTGGGAGGAACCTCATCTCTGTATATGTGGCAGACTAAAGGTGGGGTGAAAACGGGTGAGACGCGGTGATGAAACGCGGGCAGGGAGTTCAGGGGGGAGGAGGAGAGAGGCAGATTGAGTCGGACAGGCTGAATAATGAGACGCTGGCGCGGGTCTGTGTAGGACCGCGCTGGCAGCAGGCCGGCGCCTCCTCGTCCGGGTCGAGTCGGAACCTTTTCTGCTCTAGTTAAATTCGGCTTCCCCTGAATGGAGGACTGGCACCTTAAAAACCCTCCCAGACGCTGCAGGATAACAGATTTAGATCCTTTTCAAGGCTGCCAGGAAAACAGCTTCTTCTCCTCCTCACAGTGCTTCTGCTCTTTAACTTCGCTCGAACAGCAAACTGTGCATCGCTAAACTACTTAAAGATGTTTTCAATCCATAATGTAGAACATCATGGAGGATTTGTGCTTTACCTCGCTGACAGCGACGTAGTATCTCGGCTGCTGGAAGCGCGGCGCGTTGTCGTTGCGGTCTCGGACCACGATGCGGACCTCGTGCAGTATCACGGTGCCGATGAGCTCGTTGGTGCACTGGACCTGAACCACAATGGACTGGATGTAGGAGGGGGGCTGGGGACGGACAGGCGGTTGGAACGCAGCGATACAGACATGATCCAACGGGACAGACTTGATGGCGCTGGCTTACGTCTCGATCCAGAACCCGCCCGGTGCTGTTGAGGTAAAGGGCCTGCTTGGACGGGTCGAGGATCACCCAGTAGTTGTTGTTGTCCCGTAGAGACAGGGAGATGGTTCGGTTTGGACCCTGAGCCACGCCATTTATCTGCATGTTCTCCACCAGCAGCGTTCCTGGGAATGAAACCGAACCCATTAGGCGACTGTTCGACAAAGAGATGCAGAAATAGAGCAAGCTTCAAATAACTGTAGATCGGACTCTGTCTGCTTTATAAAGTTTAGATCAACTGGAAAACAAAATCAGCATTTCAGAGGAAGAGGCAGAGCCGTTTGTGCGTTGGCGCAACAAATGTTTAATGACTGCAGTGTCTTCATTTGCATGATTTTAACAAAAAACTCCCCCGAATAAACAAAACCAAACATTTTAATAAGACAGACGGTACAGATGGAATAAAACCTAGTTCATTTAACAGAGTCATTTGTGGGTAGTGAAGCGAGCTCGAAGTGAGAGGAATAATGAACGACACAGAGAGCGTGAGCGAGCGAGCGAGCGAGAGAGAGAGACTCCAAACAGGGTGACGAGGCATGATGGGAATGGAAACGGCCTGTTTTATATTTTCAGGTTACGCGCATCATCCCTCGATCGATGCAGAGCACAGATAAGTCGCATCAGTGAAGGACGAGCGGCCCGAGAAGTTTCAAAGTAACAAAAAGACGGTGGAGTAAAAGATCAACAAGCTCGCTCACATGCTCCTTTCTGTTTAATGCAATGGAAGTCTATGTGGGGAGCAACAAGTTAGAGAGAATATTAGAAACACAGACACCAGCTCAGGAGCAGGAGCTCCTCGTATTTACTTCATGTGCACACAGGACAATCTCATATCCAATCTGACAGCTATAGAATTAGGTCATGGCCTTCTACGCTGCCATGGAAACCACGCGCCTTGCTGTGATTGGCTAATGTTGAATAAACTGGATGACATTTGTTTATTTCTATGGGATTCGGATAAATTCTGATGATCTTTGTTCTGGTTTTTCTGGCAATAAAGCACAGGTAAAGAAGCAGGACACAGATGTGACCTGCACCTTTCGGGACTCATTTAGTCTAATATCAATGAGGTCTTTTCACACTGACCTCCCTTCATAGGATGTGTGACTGAATACATCAGTCAGCGGCACCTGATTAAACTGACCCGCGTGTTAAAGGTGGACGGGAGGAAGCGAACACGATAAGAGGAGCTGCCAGAAACACAAGCGGCGCCGGCACTTAGCGACCGGGGGAAATGAAGACGGCGGCAGCGGAATGTCAGGCGAGACGCGGCGCGGCGGAACGAGCGGAAGGTGGGAATAAAAGAAAATGAGAATATTGACAGAAAGTGGTTGTGCATTTATAGAACTCATAGAGGACATTAAGTGGATGTGGCGACGCTGCTGGGAGGCTGCGACGTGTTAAGGCAGCTGCATTGAAGGTGAATAGTGAACCTGTGTATGCTGATATGAATAACTGACCACCTGAATTTAAGGTTTAAACCATATTAAGCATTAGATGTTAGTTTAGAAGTTTTCCAATAAATAAACTGTGATTTGTTTCCAGATTATGTGAAAACGCCTCATAAACCCACTGCAGCAAAGCTCATCCTCACACTGGCCTGATGTTGTTTGAGTGTCATTCAACCTTTATTAAAGTTTTAGGCGAACTCATCTACAGAAGGACAAGTGTGTCAGTAATAAACCATCCAATGGCCTATTCACGTTTTAATTTTTACCAGACAACCTCTACTTCAATGACGATTTGTTGACTAGTATCTCAACAGGTTCTGCAGCATCTGCCAGTCGTGTTTGTCGTTGTGTTATGGCCCCGAAATCGGAGCTTCTACAGTCCATTTGCTGCATTTGCCTTTAATCTGCATCACAGGGTTTGGACACGACGGCTTCACTAGTTCACAGGCAAAGGATGAAAGAAGGAATGAGTCTTTAAGTGGCAATAAATCTAGTCTATTCGTGCACGTTGATGACACTGATGTATTTGTATTGAGGCCTTGGGCAACCCTCTACTTTGCACAGGTTGGATTTTCTGCTTGGCTGCATCAGTAGCAGCTGTGAGTAGGAGCGGCGCCGAACACGTCCTGAACGGCAACGCTATCTCTCCCTACGAACGTCTAATCTGTATCTTGTTAATCTGGGCTCCTCTGCCGCTCCCTCTTTATTTCCCCTCCGCCAACACCAGCCCAAGATAATCACCCTAAAGCGAGATTCTCTATTAAATCTCCGACACAATTTCCCTGCCACAGAGACATACGCGGCTTTATGTACACAAATCATTCCAGCACTAAATTATTTTCCAAGCGCTCACGAGGAGAAAAACTGCGCAGACACAAGCGAGTGACTGTACAGTAAATGCAGGATTAAAGCAATAAGAAACACAAGGTAAGAGAGACATACACACGCGGTGTGCAAATATAATATTAATCAGAAACATCTTCAGGACAATGGGACAATATTGTATTTAGTGCATTCCCCACTGCTTTGAAGGAAACTTAAGGGCGTTCATTTCATAAACGCTGCACCACCACGATGTGAATAACTAATAACGCCTGTTATTGTCACGGACGGCCGATACGGGAGGAAAGTGGGAAATGCAAAACAAATGCAAAACAAACGACGCGGTGTTCGGAGTAAACAATTTATGAAGAGCACATGAAATGGAAAACAGGAGGGTTCAATATGATGCGCTAAGCAGCCGACGAACACAACGTGTCCGGATGAAAGGGGTTCGCTCCTCTGTGACCAGGTCTCACTATCATCAGACACATGCTCAATGCGCTTGTGACCAAACTAAACATTAACCTCGTCAATTTGAACGCGATCCCTTTTATGATGAGATGAAGCATCATAAAATATATCTCTGCGGATGAGAGGAGACATAATAGCAAGCTTAGGTGAAGCCAGTATTTATATTTACAGTGCAAAATGGCCTCTTTTTAGCTTAGCTTAGCAGAAAGGTTTGCAAAGGTGACAGAATGTGGCACCGGCGCAGCTGAAGCAGCCAATTAAGACGGTGGAGGTGTAGAAAGAGCGAGCGGTGGATCTGGTGGGTTTCCTGCTGCTGTGAGCGGGTGCACGGATTCCCTGTCAGCCACGTCCATTAATTAACGAGATGCGATGTTAATTAGGGAGCATTAGAAGCCGGATGTTCATGCTGCAACCTCAGGGGGAGCTCGGCTGCTTCCTACTGGCTGGAGCCTCACATTTGCACAAGAATGAAAGTGATCTCTTGATCAAGTTCCAGGCAAATAACCGTATTTAGCCAAATGCCAGAGGTGGACGCGGAAGGAAGCGCGGGCCTCTTGTTGTTGGTGCTCCTGTAACGCCTGCTAATGAATGTGGAGGAGCATAGGTTACCTGTCAGGGCTGAAAAGGTCAAGATCATCTAACAGCGGAGGGTGGGTAACGTGTAAACAGCTCAGTACTTTACCGTTGGGGCTTTCTTCATCTATGGCAACGATGGTGGCAGGAGGACCCGTCCGGGACAGTTTACATTCTGTGATGGAGAGAAGGGAGAGGGAAACGCGGTATTAGTCAGTGTAACCTTATAGTGGACACTGGGCCAACATCTACGGTAGAGACGCATACAGTACAGACGCAGTGTCCTACCTTCATACTGCCAGTCTGCAGAAAGGAAGAGCCACCAAGAGAAGAGGGAGGGCAGCAACCGAGCGAGGGAGGGAAGAATGAGGGAAGACGAGAATTAGAGGGAGAGAAAACGTTTAAACAGCCAAAGGAAGTCAAACCCAAAGGTCGGAGACGAGATGACAGCACACGTATAGTATAGGATGAGATTAGAGATCATGAGGAGGAGGTGAGTGCAGATACAGTGTTGTATACAAATAATCTCTTATAGCGTTAATGGCCCAGCTTTAACCCTTAGAATCATCAGAACGCGCCCTCCCATCGCAGCGTTATCGTGCTCCTCCCCAGGACGTGGGGGGAAAATCCCACGGGACGACTGGAAGACGGAGATCTGCTCACCTAGAAAATAGACTTCATGGAACAATGATCACATCGGCCGTCTCCCTGTAACACTTTACAACTGGGTGCAGCCGTAGATTATCTCGGCGTCCGCGGGTATCGTTTCCTGCTTTCGTGCTGTGGGGGCGTGGCCGAGCGCTCCCACACACGCGTGAATCTGTCCCCAGCTGTGAATGAGCTCGTCTTAGTAATCAAAACAATTAGCTTTCCTATTTGTCTCGGTGACGGCGAAGCGGTGGATGTTTCCAGACAGGACTGTGGCCGCAGATCATTTATGCACAGGTTCAAAAGGTCCTGAGCCGTTTCCTGCTCGCTCTTTCGTTCCGGGCCCATTCCTCCATCGTGGGGGGGGGCTTTTCGCCACTTTGCCCTTTTCAAACTCAACGCAGAAAGATGCAGGAGCCGCGGAACAATGGCCCGTAGTTACATCACAGCCCACCAGCTGGCCCCTGTGTGTGCGGATAGCACATGACAGATGTGCTTCCGCTGCCTGACTGGCTGGTTAATCCTTGGGTGTAAGATGATGCCCCTCATCCATTACTAAGCAGCCATTTGCTCTCTATGGGGCACCTCTGACTTGCTGTTCTCTTGCTTCTCCATCCCCCAATAATACAAATCAAACGAAACGAAGAAGCAAACAGAGCAAGCTGCGAGCTGACACATTAACCCGTCGAGGCCTGGAAACCGACTGAACCAATGCTGAGAGGTAGATTGAGAGACGTTCCAGCTACTGTACTGTACGTCTGTCCATAATTATTTGCTGCAGCATTAACAGGGGCCGCAGTCAAATAAATCAAGCAGGTTGATACAGATGAGATTTGTCCCTGCTGGGAGTGAAGCAGAGCACAGGAAGCCACGCGAGGGACTGACCTCCACTGAATTGGAAATGCTTTTTTTCCTACATGGGTCACGGATGTTTCATCACAAGTGGACAATAATGGAAAGGCTCACGGCCCGAGTGGCGCTCGCTTGCATCCCGGCTCTCATCCCCTTTAAGTGCACGGGAGAAGGAGTTGTTACTTCTTCCCACATGCGCTCGCTTCCTGCGAGAACTCACTCGCGCCGAAGGAAACGACTCTGAATGAATCCACCTAACGCCGGCTCTCTGTCAAGCGCATGAGGCGCTGCGTGAGGGGCGCGCGTGAGGGGGGAAGGAGGGCGTGGGACCGCATGAAAGCTCTCCATTCAGACAGCAGCGCGCCTTCAGATTTGTCATCCATCAAACGCCTCTTTATTTAACCCGGAGTGTTTCAATCAATATCGCCTTTATTTACTATTCAAATCGCGTCCATCTACATTTGGCAGGAGGGACGAGCAGGTGAGCGCTGCCGAGCGCGGCCGCCGAGCGTCCAGGGTCGGAGGAGCCGACGGCCTGGGCCGCCCCTGCGCTGGCTCCAGGTCAGTTGTTATGCAGCGCACAGCGACGCAACTGTATTTGTGGTGGAAACACACAAACACGTCGCTCAGGAGCTGTTTATTCGCCGCTCGTCTCCATGTGCACGACGCCACTTTACACACACAATACACAAGTGAGCCCTCAGTATCAGCACACACACACACACACACACACACGGTAGAGTTACCATAAAATATGCATGTGTGTGTGTCCAACTATTGGATGTGTGCAATGAGTCACTCCACAGAGAGAAGTTGTTCCACTGCCTCCAGCTTTAACGTCGGCTTTAATCTCACGTTGGGTGACGATGAGCCGTGAGCCCTCAGCGACAGCGGCAGCGCCACTTGTTGATTCTACTTTTTAGAAGAAAAATTTGGTACAAATAAATATTAATGATATATAGAATGTGTGTAAATGACTTCTTATACATGACAGAAAACAAACAGTGACACCAGGACGCCAGGCCACAGACACAACATCCTGAAAAACTCCTACAGTAGTTCAACAAAGTTTCTACAGCTTTTTAATACAGCTTTCGCCATATTGTGAAGCGGTTCTGCTCATTTGGCTTTGTAAACGCATCCTGTTGGTTCCCATCTGTTAAGTGTTTGCTTGGCCAACCTGCCTCGAGTCTAGACCGTGAATGGGAAGGCCAGCGACGGCACCGCGCACTATGCGAGACGGACGTGGGGGGAAACTGGACTGACGTGGAAATATAACTAGCGGAAAACATGCAGCTGCTCAGATCTGCATGCAGAACGAGTCCTCCACGAAGAAGAAATACAATTAATGGAGATTAATGACTCCCAGTGACCCAACATTTTAAATATGTGCTTAGGTGTTAGCATGGGTGTAAGTGGCTCTCCGTATGAGCGAGCGTGCAGCTATTAATAGCTTTCCACAGGGCGTGTGAGGTAATTACATATTGGTTCTTTCTGATATAACCTAATTATTATGCAAAGAACAATTCTGAGTTCATTTACTACTTTAAAACTGTGTTAATGAAATTATTCAAAGCAGCGGTTCCCGTCATTTCTTGCACGTCTCTCTTCAAACCCCACTAGAAGCCTTCGCCGCGCAACAACCTTCGACCTTCTAAAAAATATACGGCACCACGTCTCCAACGAGGGGTTTGAGCCGCGGCAGCGCGTCCTTTTTGAGCCTCCATCAGCAGGTACAGCCCACGCCTCTCCCCTCCCGGTCCGTCGGAGGGACAAACCTGGAGAGGGGATGATTGGGGTGGAACAGATACGGGAGACTGAGGGGAGGGGGGGGGGGGGGGGGGGGGGGGGGCGGAGCGCTGGGTGAGGAATAAACGCCGCCAACGGTGACCTTGTGTGAGATGGATGCGCCTCTGGAGAAAAGGCATTGTCAAACAGAAGGGGCTCAACAGAGGAACCCGCACGTCCAAACACAGCTCCAGCTCCGTAGCGCGGCCGCCACCACTTTGTCACCGCGCCGCCTGATGCATCATGTGGACGGCCTCCGAGCCCCTGTCGCGTGTCAGGTCCACTGACAGCAGCGCTGGTGGTAATCACATGACAGGGACGTTACATGAGCGAGGCCCAAGCGCTCCTGCAGCGGCCTTCGCTTCTGTTCCCACTTCGAGTCAGGATGTGAGATGATGGATTTACTTTCACAGTAAGAGTTGATCCACCTTCATGTTAGCACCTCTGCAGACACCGGCCACCGCAGAGGTGGAGGTGAAAATACGGCCGAACGCCGGCCAAACGGCGCGGGAGGCGGGATATGAAAGGCAGTGGACAGAGGATGTGGAGATGAGGAGATGTACAGAGAAAACAGAAGCTTATGGTGGAGCGAGAAGAGACGCTCACTTCACAGGGAACATCCAAAACCAAAGACAAGTGGAAATTAGTATTAAAGTCACCCTGAAAAACCTCAGTGAAAAGCTTCACTCACATCCACACACACACACACACACACACACACACACACACACACACACACACACACACACACACACACACACACACACACACACACACACACACACACACACACACACACACTGGTGTGAATGGCATCAATGATGGAGGTCTCTGTCAATTCAAGGCCCCAGTGAAGCACAGCTTCCAGGTATTTCCTTCATTTAATAACAGTATTCTCTCACCCTCAGGCTACACTTCTTTAATTAACGATATCAATGTAATTTAACGAGTCAACATCTAATTAATGGCGTGTTTTTAGCAAATACTCCAGGAGCTGCTTTTAACATCCTTAAACAATGCACAGGACTAAATCAGCATGTTTCCGTATCTTAGGCTGCGCTTCGAATCCACCACAGCAGGAAGATTAAGGAACTCGTTGGTTACAAGTCGAGCTCCATAACGAGCACTATCACATTAGAATCTCAATCAGCTACAGGTTGTGAGGAAGTTCTGAAAGGAGAAAACGCGGAAGCGCCGTTAAGTTCTCGCTCCTGATTCGACACGATGTGTGGTCTCACCCCGGGACCGAGGCTCATTAAAATACACTGGCGCTCTCGTCACTGGGGAAACCAAAAGTGAGTAAATATAGCGCCTTACCTTGGGACCCGGGCTAATTAAAACATAGCAGAACTCCTGTCAGGTGGGGGTCCAAACAGCCGAAATCAAGCGCTCATCCTGGGACTGGGGCTCATTAAAAACAAGCATTTCATGTCACGAGGGGACTGAAACGGAGTAAAACCCTGTCTGTCAATAGGAACGCAGGCTCATTAAACCTACTATTCCTGTTATGTGGAGATCTACCAGAGCACCGGCTTCTCGGCGCCTGCCAGGGAAACGGCCTCGCGGGTGGAAGCCAACGCGAGTGGACAGGTGCGATGGGGAGAAGAGAGGGGAGACAGATGAGTCTGGGGAGACGACACCCCCCCCCTCCCCCCGGGGGGCGCTTAGCACTCGAAACCCGGCCGTGGAGACACCTGCGACTGCAGACGCTGGCCCGGCTGCAGCCCCCTGTCAGCGCAGCGCCAAGCGGATAAATCTCGAGGACCGGGGGGGAAACGGGAATATTAATATTCTGACAAACGGAGCAGAAAGTCAAGAGACGGTGATGGCTTCATTTCTGCCTCGCCTTGCTCCGGTTTGCTCTCGGTTCGGGAGCAGAATGAACGCGGATGTTTTTCCTCTAACATTTAAATAAGGCTGTCACCGCCCCCCCCCGCGTGCTGTTGCTGTTGCACAATGCTGGCAGAGCACCCAGACGGGGGACATTACATCACACCTGTCCTCAGAGCCCCACTCATTATCACTTACAGGTTTAATATGCTCGGTTTTGCTGTGGGGAGTGAGGTATAGGGACTCTGAAGTTTCACCAAACAGGTTTTCACTCATGTTAATTAGTTGCAGAGAGGAGACGAAGGCGACGGGTGAGATGAGGGAGGTGTGGGGGTGGTTGGGGGGGCTTTACCTTCGGTGTCCTGGCCGAGGCAGGTTGATGGCAGCAGCAGCAGCAGCAGATAAAGGACTCCGGTTCCCATTATACTCGGCCATCTGACCCGGTCCCACGGCCGCGGGCTCATTAAGCGCCTCCGGAGCATCTCCATCACCACGCGTGGCCGAGCATCCAACTGTGTGCGGCAAAGAGGACAGAGACACATAAACACGGGTCCCTTCATCAGTCGTAGCCGCACACGACGCGACGCCGGCACGACGCAGAGGAGCTGGAGGTCCGCGCGTTCTCAGGTGCGGGAGTATTTATGTGCATGCGCTGGTGGGAAGAAAGCAGCAGTGAAGTTTGATGTAGCGCTTCCACACTGACCCCCCCCCCTTTACACGGCTTCAGTCTAATCTTCACATGTCGTTTAATATTCATTTCTGCGGTTGCGCTCGGTTGCTGCGCCGCGGCCCCATCTTTGATCAATCTCTGCGCTGGCGCATCAAAGTGCATGATTGTTTCTCGGGGACTGCGGCGGCACAATAGAACCTGCGGATGACGATAGGGAGGGAAACGGGATTCTACAGGATCTCAGGATCGCGCCGAGGAAGACGAAGATGACAATAAGTGTGTGTGCGTGTGTGTGTGTGTGTGTTCGGTTCCATTTCATACAGTGAACGTGTTCAGTCAGAATTGAATTGAAATTGAATTGAATATCCACTTGATGGTGACTTGAATGGAGCTAAGGATGTTTCTTTGTTTACAGCAGATCACTCACAGCGTCAGATTAATGTAGACAGACGTTTCAGACGCCTACAAATGTGGAGAGTTGGAAATTTGATTAACATAAAGTCAGTCAGCGGAACATTAAATCTGGTTAATTAGAGCAGATTCCTGGTTACTATTGTCCTTCTACTGTAATAAAGATGCACTTAGCCGACAATGAAAATGAAACTTTGTCTATTAAAGCTCAGAGGTGAAATCCAGCAGTCACGGCAGCTTGAACCAGGAGCTTGAAGAGCCTCAGCGCTGCAGCGCCAACACCTCTGATACAACGCAGACGGTATTTTTCCTTCCTGGCACAGATTTTTACGATACACAACGTTTATAAATTCTGAACTCCTCCTCGTCCCTAATGTCACGCCAGCCCTGGTGATGAGCTTTATAAATAATCATAGTAGCTTTGAAATCAGGCCCTCGGGCGACGACGCTCCCTGGTAGCCGTTTTGTGATATTAACCAGAAACCAACGGAGACACGAGGCTGAGCCTGGATAACAGGCGCTGGAGCCATCTGGCAATACACTTAAAATGACATTAGCACGAAAACAAACAGTCAAACTTTGTGAAACTATAACATGTGAGGAGCGACGCTGAGGCATCGGGAATTCTTCCGCTTGGCAAAATGATTAATGGTTTTTGTATGTCGCTGCTTGAATTAATGCAGCTCTGGTGTCCATTCTCGCTCACGGAACCACACAACACCAAGTGATTGTGTTACCATGAAAACAAATACATTTACTGTATATACGGCCCAACAGGAAGCTCCTACATGTATAGGGTCGAGACCCACGCATCTGTTAAGCTTAAGCGCAGAGGTTGACAGGATTTTAATTGATGCTCATTATGTCAGGGATTCAAACCGACGACCTCTCCTTCACATCCTGAACCCGACTAACTGTGAACAACTGTGGCCTATTCTTTCACAGGCGGAGGAATCCGCTGCACAGTGTAACATTTCAGAGTTACAGTATTTCTTTTTTCACTCGACAAGAGCTGCTTTTAAATATACAACGATGGCAAACATGAGCGGACGGATTAGAGCCTGTGATTAAAAGCTTGATTCATTACATTAATATCGCACAGAGCTGACTCCGATATTTTGATTGTCCCGTCATGACAAACATTATAGCTCAGATAACAGATTTCCTTTATTAAGTCTACAACAAGTCGAAGATAATGAAAATCAAAAGCTAATTATAATTCCAAGAGTTAGGCGGCTGAAAAAACCACACACACACACACACACACACGTCATAATCTGCAACTCTAATGTTTAAGTCACAAATAATAATTTCTAATATTTAAACAAAAGCATAAATCATTTTAAAATTGATGGAAGGAGAAAAAACTGGAGTTGGCAAAAAGCTGGAAAAGTGATGATGGTGGCTTCACAATGGATGAAGAACACGAAGGGGCGAGTTCTGAGTCAGAAGCGTTGGTCTAAACTCTTTGAGCAATTAAATAACGGGCGATGGGAAGAAGCGTATTCCCACTGAATGTTTGCGTTAGTCAATCTGAGTGAGACGTCTCACTGCGTCTCCAAAACGAGGCTGCGTCTGATGAGAAACCTGACGAGTTCAATCAGCTGACATCAGAAGCTAAACCGTCACTCCTGGTGTTTATTCCACCACTCACAGCGTGTGTAGAAGCTATTTTCATAAAGTTTGTGAGCTACAACAATAAACAATATCATTTAAACTATTTAGGAGTTAATGCTAGAAAACAAGTGTGACAGACCAGTATATTGATGCAGATTGAATGGAGAATATCAGGAAGCGTGGCCTCTTCATGCTGTTCTCATTTTCAATGAGACCCAATTCTGGGCCACGACTGCGAGATTCTGTAACCCGAGCAGAAGTTTTGGCTTAAATTTAATTGCATATGAAACGTGACAGAGCAGTGTGGCAGATGATAGCGGGCCACGCCGCACACATCAATAACCAGGATGGGGCATATTAGGACTGACGGCACTTCTCTGCTGGTGGAACTTCAAAACGTTTCATTCCTCCAGAGAGATGAGGAAATGTGTTCAACAGAGAGAGAGAGAGAAAGAGAGAGAGAGAGAGAGAGAGAGAGACGCTCGCACAAAGTAAATGAGGAGGAGAGAATAAAGGCAACGCGGTGATGCAGAGGAAGCAGAGGAGGGGAGAGAGAGAGAGAGAGAGAGAGAGAGAGAGAACCGGCAACAACAGGAAAGAAGTTGAAAAAGGAGCGAGCGGAAGGAGGAGAAACCAAACGCTGAAACTTTGCTCCAGACTTGAGCTTCACTGAACGTCAACGAGCCTCATCGAAGGAGAGCAATTGAAAAGTGGAGGGGAAAATGAGCGCTGGACTGGAACTGAGCAGAATGAGGCTAAAAGACCAATAACGAGCTCTAAAGGAAGAGGCGAAGGAGCTGAAAAAGGGAAATATGATAGTTTGACCTTCAAACTAATAATTGTGGAGCGTGTGTGTGTGTGTGTGTTGACAAAGAAAGCAACTGGAGGAGTATCAAAATAAAAGCTTCCCCTCAAACAGAAAGTGAGTTGCTGGTGTTTGCGTTCTGCTTCCTGTCAGGGATCTAGAAGCTGTAACGCCGACTGACCGAGTGTGTACGTCTGCATAAAAAAAAGACAACACACACAAACGTTCCCCTTGTTCTGTCGCAGGCGGCGTCTGTTCCACTTCCTGTCAAGTTGCCTGTTCGCGTCAGTTCGTCTTTTCTCGAGTCTTTCGCGACTACACTGCTGCCAGAACAACACTGGAATTTTCTTTGTGTTTGTGTGTGTGTGTGTGTGTGTGTGTGTTTCTTTCAAGCAGATGGCTGACAGCCTCACGATGTATAGCACTACAGCAGGTTTATTGTCTTGCTCCAGGGTGTTTTGCCAGAGAGTCAACTATCACTCTCAGGTTGCAGGACAGCCTGTAATGGAGCTGGGCTCGTTGTGCAGCACAACCCCCCCCAAAAAAAGAGAGATTCACAGGAAAAGTCTTGTTTCGATTCCCCTCGAGTCTCACTTTTTCATTTTTGTGTTGAGAAGACTTGTTCTGCAAAGTACTGAACAAGCACAACATTTTAAATCAGACTCATGCTCAAAGAACAGGCCAATGTGCTAATTGACATTATGTAACCAGAGTGAACACACACACACACACACACACACACACACACACACACACACACACACACACACACACACACACACACACACAGAGCACCTGTGAGTGTGATGGAGGCTCCCAAATCAAGACAGTTCCACTGATCGCACAGCAATGAGAGGCTACACAACTTATATAACAGGATATTACAACAACAGGAGCATTAAATATTTAAAACAAAGCAAGTGAAGCTTAAATTCAAGGAGTTTTGCTGACTTTGGCGTTCGGGCACACGCACTTTTCCCGATTACAATCATCTCATCGTTGTTTCCCCTCTGCGTTGCCGTGTTCGTTTGCTCTCGAGTTGTAATTTGAATAATTTTCAACAGCACTTGAAAGCGGCATTAAAGCCAGAATACTAAGTGGCAACATTACGCCGCGCCGCGCGCGTGTGTCAACAAAAGTGACACTTGTTGCGGTTGTGTTACCTCAAGTGTTGCCACATAAATGAAGCAATTTGTGGGATTTGCTGGCGTCTCCCTCAAGGGACTCGTCTTTTATGAATGTAATCAGTCTGTTATTGCTGAGCACATGGAAGGTACAATAAAACCAAATTTGGTGCAAATAGATGTATTGATGAGTCGTTCCGCCCAACAAGCTCGAATAAAACCTTAACGACGCAAGGCAGATTTTGTGAGCGCGCGCCAAATTGTGAAAAGGGCGAAGAGGAGAAGTGAAAAGCAGACTGATGAAAAATAAAACCGAGAACATATCAAGTAAATGGAGCAGAGTGGAATGAGCTCAGACAAAGAGAATTATGTATGAAAACAGCGTGTGAAGATAAACATCGCAAGTCAGGAGCAGCAATTATGCACGAAATCACTAAAAAGAGATGTAAAAATATTTATCTGTCCTTTATTTACACTATTCAACCGTTGCTTTGTTTAATAGTCACGGCATTAACTGGTTTAAATTCAAAACAAAAGAGAGAGAGAGAGAGAGAGACAGAAAGGGAGCTTTAATTATCAGAGGCTCGCAAGCAGCAGAGGGGGGTGTGTGTGGGGTGAGGTGGGGGGGGGGGGGGGGCCGGGTCAGCTGGGGACGAGAGCGGCGCCTCCAATGCATTGGTTCCGCTCACTAGAACTGCAGCCGCAAATCCCAAAAGTTTGCCTTGTGTGACTTTGCGCGGTGCCGTCGCTCCAGGCGTCAGAACCGCGCGAGCCGCCCTCGGCCGAGGCCCGTTCCCGCCGCCTGTCGCGTGCGCCCATACTGTTCTGGATGGGGACAGGAGACGTCAGCCAGTCTGGATCCGAGGTTGTCTCGTATTGAAGGACGGGAATCAGACGGGTCTGACAGCGCTCCGGTGCAGGTATTAGAAGCCAGAACTCACTGCAGGTGACAGACGAAGCTACTCGTCGTGTCTTTTAACCTAAAAACATCTAAAACCCTTTGTTTCTTCTATTTGTTGCGGCTTCAGTGAAGCAGAAACCAGCAGCTGGTGCTTCACTTCCTGTCCTCCCACTCCCACTCACTCCCTGCTCGTTTCAAGCGCCTGATTTCGCCGCTAATGTTGCGCTAGCTCCAATTTGCCAGTGAACGGTCTCGTAGCGGCCGCTGCACAACGTGCGACACAGGAAGAGCTGTTGGGACGAGCGTTAGGGCTAATTGGAGAGTTGTGTTGCAAAATGACCAACTCCACCACAATTCATTTGTTTCACTGCTAAACAGGTGGTTGATGCTCCCTGATGGTTACATTGAGTTCGCTGTGTTCAGACTGACATCCACTCATTAATCCCTGAGCAATGACGGGGTCCCAGGCACACGTGGTGAACCATGACCCGCCTCTGCTGAGATCACTCACGTAAAGCTACAGTTCATGTCCTGAACGAGATGGTTCTGTGTCTGATGTTTTGTCAAATGTGATTAATTAAAACCTACTAAATGACATTAGGTTCTAATTTATTATAATTTATGAGTGGAGCAACAGCGCAATCACGCTTAGGTTCAGGAAATCGAGAGGCAAACCCAACTACACTTAGAGACTATTAAACACACTGTACAATCCATTCAAACACTATTGAGACATTTCCCTGTAAATCAATACTGTGAACTCGATTTGAAAGGTCAGGGGAGTACCGTCCAGGCATCCATCCATCCCCTCATCCATTATGTGAGAAAGGTCAGAGGTGAAACCTGCCACTTTGAGGCCTATGCATCAGTCTCTGGGCCGCTCAGCACCAGAACCTACCCGTACAGTGGGACGTCTGACCTGTTAGCCTACTGTACTCATTCTTACCTACAATCTGCAGCGCTGACACACTGGAACGAGCACCGGGGCTTGACTCGGATCTCAGCTGTCAGCAGCACTTAAGCATCACCGGAGTTTGGCCACAAAGCTTCTGATCCGATGATCGGAAGGACGCCGATCGCACGCACAGGGCTGGTACGCGAAGCTCCACAGGAAAGTCAGTAAGTAAACAGAGGGGCTTTCCCCCATGAAGCCAGGCCATCACAGCGATTACCATTCAATTAAATCAAACAAATGTTCAATAATTAGCTGTTTTTGAATGTAACTTCAGCTTGACCTACTGTGCCAGGCTCTTATTTTGAAAGTTTCGTGTTTTTTGATCTCCCTCTCGTTTTAGCGTCACTCCATGAATTTGAACTCTCTCCTGGTCCCACCACAGAAGCTTCAGTGGTTTCTCTGCACAACATGATCAGATTCAGTCAGATTGTTTAATAATCTGCTTCTCTTTAGAACAGAGGCAGAGCAGCCGATCCTTTCTGTTTCAGGCTAAACGCTGAGATGGGATCATCATAGGCTGCATGGTGGACAGATAAGAGTCATACTACTCCTGTTGGCTCATCCCACTTCCACACAGTCACCAATAGTGTCGTAAGGACCTAAAAGCAGCTGAGAAAGTTGATAAATCTAGCAGCGAGGAACTATTTCAAGCCCACACTGTTCCAGTTTTCACTTTCCTGGAACAACATTTTGTTGCTGAGCAATATTTAGCCAAGTAGACTCCTGCGTGTGACGGGAGGAGTGAGAGATAGTGGAATCAGGAAGATGCCAAGAGCTGTGAGTTGACCCTGATTAAATGCCTCCCCTAACTCGCTGGGACCACTGATAAGACCACTCTGGGCGCTAAGAGAGCCGGGTGTGTGGGTTTGTGTGTGTGTGTGTTTGTATCTTCAGGAGATAGACTGGGTCCACACATGTGCAAAGTGTGTGTGTGTGTGTGTGTGTCGTGACAAGGAGGAAGATTACAATGGTTTCTGCCAACTTCAAAGTGTCTGCTGGTGTTGTGCCAGGTCAGCATGTTTACACAGGAGAATTGGTGTTAGGACACACACACACGGCCAGAGGCAGGACTTAACACTGGCAACCTTCTGTGGCTCAGCATGTGGATACACACACACACACACACACACACACACACACACACACACACACACACACACACACACACACACACACACACACACACACACACACACACACAGTCTCCTCCACAGAGCAAAACAACAGGTTCTCTCACTTATTGTAGAGGTGGTGCATTTACATGTGTGAGGCTCCTTCAGGTTTTACTGTACTTCTGCATTCCCACCACATCGTCACCCAGAGGTGAGAATCTAGAGGTTCTGTACAGCCTCCGCTCTCGCAGGCAGACTAACTAAACATGGCCCAACACAGGCACCAGGCCTCGTTTTCTGCTGCAGTTAACATGCCAACATCAGCAACACACAAATAACAGCTAAGGCTGCGCGAGGTTTTCTGGCTACTGTGGCTTAATAACAGAGTTTTGTTTATGCCTACAGACACAATTTAAAAAGTTTGGCAAAGGCTTGGCATGAAAATGACTATAGCTTAACGCAAACATGGGGGTTGAGGGCTTTTATACAACCACAGCTTTCGGCAGGCTGGTGCCATTTGCTGATACTTTACATTTTTGTAGGATGAGGCCAAAACGCCGGCAAGCATGAATTGTATTCTTTCCTCCAAGGTCTTTTTGGAGCCATAATAAATCCCGCCGCGCTCCCTCACGCATTTTTAATGGCCTATTAATGCGACGCTGTAGATACGTTATAATAACGTCGTCGTTTTTGTGTGCCGGTCTAGAGCTGACCTCCAAGATCAGTAAACATCCAGCAGACATATTTAAAATGGCACAATTTGTCTTTTTTTTTTTTATATAGTTTAATGACAAGAAAAGTTATTCAAAACCACAAAAAAAGGAATCGATCTGCTGCTTGATATAATTTACTTTAAACTCTAAAAAAGAATTAAAAAAGAAAGACTTTAAAACATTGGCAAAGAATAGAAACAATAAAAGGATACTTATGAACCTAATGATATTTATTTATACTGAAGCAGAGAAAGTGACAGATTATACAAGTAGCTTCGATCAGCTGTGAAAAGATGCTTTGCTCCTGAATAACTAAAACCTGGCATCCCTGCATGACGCGTGTGTATAATACAAATCGTGCCTCTCGTACGCAGACGCGGGCCGTGTGGACTGCGTTTGCAGCTGTGTTGCACAGTGCTGCCGGCTGGGGCTGCAGCCCGGGTGAACGCCCGCTCCCTCGCTACCTCTGTGCCCATCGGTTGCGTCCTTTCACATCCCCAGACAGACTAGACTGTTGCAGGTCGTGTATCACGAATCATGAGCAGACATCCACGGTGATTCATTCAGATATGCCGAAGCTGCACAGAAACACGTTATAATATATGTAAGGCTCGTGGACTAATTCCTTCTTATCTGGGTCCAGGATTCAAGAGGGTTAGAAGCCCCTGATCAGATAGAAAGCTACTTAGGGTATTAAACTGGGGCAGGGGTTCTCAGAACTTTTACCACACAGGATTAAAACTGAGTTAATTTAATCCCACCCTGGGACTCAGGCACACTGGTACGTTTCTATCTTCGAAGCAGGCAGTCATTTTCAGCCAGGTCTGGAGGAATGAGGCACTAACTGGAATGTGTGCACATTTCAATTAGATGTGGACAGTAATGCCTTTTATAAATAACAAACAGAACAGAAGAAGTCTGGCAGCTCCTGCTAATTTGCCTCTTTGTTTGCCCTGCCTGGGTTGCCAGACGTGCAGATTCCAGGCAGCAGGGAGATAATCTTGTTAGGGACAACTGACTGGGTTTTATTGTTCAACGTAAGCTCAATCTCTCGCACAGAAGCGTTCAGAAACGGCACCTGGCACGGCGACCGGCAAACTCTAGCGAAATGTCAATGAGGATCAACAGTCCCGCATTAAGGAAGAAACACAACAGTTGAAGTAATTCAAAGCTTCACAATATGAATGAAATGAGTAAATAAAGCAAATAACTTACACTCTCCCTCCTCAGAGGCACAGATGGTGGAATTCCTCTCTGTGATTGTTTTATTGCTTCACAGCAATAAAGGCAGAGAAGACTGGTGCCTAATATGCAATTCAAAGTGCTGGACATCAGGTTGGATTTCTTATAGCGTTCAAAGATATAAAACCCAAACTTTTATTCTCCAGGAGCGATGACAAACGCTGACAGTTCTTTACAGACAACACTCATACAATCGTCCTGATGGATGATGAACTCTATTACGTGCACATCTAACGTTAAGGAGGCACGTAAAATCCGTCCTATTTAATTTTGGAACCTTTAGAAGACGAATACAACCAAACGGAGAAGCTATGATTTTGTTCTGCGCAGAAAATCCCCACTACCTGAGAGGATTAGTCTGTCCACATCTAGCCTTAAACAGAAAGTGAATAAGTCAGCCATGGCCTGCTATCTGTCAGCAAGAAGACGAGCCTAGTTAGCCTTGCTCACATAAGTGTGGCTAATACAATATGACACCTTCCTAATAGGCAGTCCAGCTACTGGGAGCACGAGACTAAAGACAATGAGTACTGATATTAGAGGTGGGAGGTAAATAAATCCAAATGAAGCCATTATGGAGGCTCTACATGTCTCAGCGAGGACAGTGGCCTCATGCAGGGAAATTAAAGCAGGTGGGATGAGATAAGAGGCATGTGGACATGACCTTCAGATACTTACTAGCATTGCTAATGACGTGGATCCCTTAGTACTGAGGTTGAGATACAGTAAAGTTAAGAAATAAGTTGTCTAGTTGTGTTTCACGTCAGACCAGGTGAGACACAAACAGTACTAAAGACAGAGGTACAGCTGTTAGCATTAGCAAGTTGCATTGCACCCAAGCACATATGTACGTTATTTAATGTTTCGTTGTGAACACAAACTGTGGTCAGACTGTTTCTGTGATGAGGCTTCCACCTCATCAGTGGACGCAGACGTTGAGTGCCAGGAGGGGAAAGTTGCTCTGCTGTTGTCAGTGGTGCAGCTTGAGGTGATTGTAATAAAGTGTAAGTAAGGCTTTAACAGCCGAGTCGGGCTCTGTGGAAACCAGCTAATCAGTGAACACTGCCTGTGGGGCTGTTCAGTCCCAAAGAGGCCACAACAACATTCCTGCGTCACAGCTGCGCTAATGGGAACATTCAGGAAACACTTCAGCCGAACTCTGTACAGTATTAACATATTTTGGACAGTATACATTTCCCACTCCCGTCACCCAGAGCCTCTGACAGCTGTGTTGTCTTACTTTGGAAAACTACTGTAAGAGATCTGCATTCAGCCGTTGAACAGATTTGACAGTGGCTGAAATTATGAACGATAAGTAAATGGCACCAAACTAGCGAATGACTAATAAAGCCGTGCATGTACTTAACTTGAGCCCTGGCACCAATAATGTATGAAACAAGCAATAACATATTCATTTACTAGTGTTCTGTTGTGGTTGGGTTAATGCTCCTTAAATAAATTAAAAGCAAACATCACTTCACAGACGGTCGCCCCCTTCAAACGGCAGCGAGTAAGCAGCGTATTTACATCTGCGTCTTCTGTCATCCAGCGTGTCTAACAAGATGTGACACAGTGGGAGTGGAGGGGTCCCCGGTTCACGGAACACATTCTGTCTGTCTGACCTCACACACACACACACACACACACACACACACACACACACACACGCACAGTGAGATGCTGGTTACTGCTCCGCTACCTGTCAGTACTGGTCATTTACTGGTCCACTACAGTATGTGTGAGTGAGCCAAGCCTCACGTCATCACAGGACAAGAAGCAACACAACCGGCCGCGTCGTCTACCTGCCGCCACCTCTCACCAACTTTGACCCCCCCTTTACTACCTGCTCTGCTTGTGGAGGCGACAGCTTGCCGTAATTTCCCGTAATCGGATGACTCCTCCTCTCGGTGTCTAATCCGGGCCGCAGGCTGCTGTGCGTTGGGGCCAATGCGAGGCTGACCATACAGTAAAGCAGGCAGCAGGGCAGCGCGTCCTGGCTACTTGTTGAAAATCAACTCGTGCTGTTTTTCTTTTCCCCAGATGAGATGGAGGTGATCAGTTACAGGAGAGCGTGGAGTGAATTGCTGCTCAATTATAGAAACGCCTCAGTTCACGCACAAGGAGTGATAGATTTAACCCCAGCGTATCAAGGCTGCCACAGATGCAACTTAATCCCGCATTAATATCCCATGGGGATCTATTATTAACACAGAGGCAAAGGTTGCGCCATAAAAGTGAAGTTCATGTTTAATGGACCTGCGTCGTTATGATCACAGCGACTCGGCGCGAGCCAATAGCTGGCGATGATGTGACATAAATTAGCGCGGCGTGCTGCACTCGAATGCGCTGAGTTGCCGTTTGAATTAATTCAAGTCGACGTCTATTTACTAACCCGGCAGCAATAATCCCCCCCTCAGCCCGTTTCAGCACCGCGGACAGCGAATCGCACGGAAAAGCTGCGTTCAAGCGGCTGCGGTCGCATCGAGAAGCGGAGTTTTAAAGCGTGTCTCGGCGGCTGTGGTCGCGTTATCCGTGTACCTGTCCCCGGTTCGACTCAACACAAAGACGAGCCCCGGACGGGAGTGTGAAGTATGCAGAGGAAATGACAGTCAAATACCGCAGAAACGACAAAGGCGGAAGGAGCTATTAAAATAAATGCCTTCAGTTCCTAAAGTCATTAACGGATACAGGCGGAAACGCGTGACTTACCGTGTTATCCTCGCCGAGTCCATATGCTGCACATACAAATGCACTTTTCCACACACTGTTGCCGCCTCCGGGCCGCAGCGAGACACAGCCCACAGGGAAAATCCACGGAACAACATCCACGCAACTCGCGGGGCGAACCCGCGTTCGGGGGGGAACGGAGAGGAACCGCCGGCGTCCGCGTCTTCAAGCCCAGAGTTCACTGTAAGTCACGGAAGGGGACGGAACTGTTGCGGCATCGCGAGCTCTGCTCTGTTCTGCTCTGAGTTGAGGTCTCCGCTGTCGGAGTTCCGGGTAAGCGCGAGCTCGGCGGCCGCGCGGCAGAGTGACATTAGAGCTCCTCCAGTTTCCCCAACCGGAGACGGAGAGGGAGGTGGAGACACGCGCCGAGCCACATTCGCGGAAGCGCGGACGCGGAGTCCACGTCTCACGTCGACTTTCGGAGGTGGACGCGCATTGACCGCAGGAGCAGCGAGCGGCACCGGCGACCGGCGCTCCGCGGTAATCTAATTATGTCCACGGCCGAAGCGCACGGATTAGCGGGTCGGTGCCGGGCTCGGCTCAGGCGGCGGAGCGGGGAAGCACGGAGGCGCCGCTCGTCTGGCTTATTACAACGTGGGCCGTCGCTAGCCGCTCACACACACAGCCCGACGTCTGACATCAGACCCAAAGAGCTGCGCGTGTGTCCAATAACGCGAACGTCTCATCGGCGGAGAAAAAGTGTCAAACGCGAAATGAGCCCCAACAAAACGCAAGGGTGACATCATCGCCTTACAAAATAAAAGTGTGCGCACTCATTCGTGTGATGGATCTGCTGCAGGTGCAGCAGCGGGAAGGATCCCATTAGGCACCAACAGGTGAGTCCCAAAGAGCACTTTGCAACTAACGCGTGGATTTCATACATCTGCGGAGCCTATTTGTTTTGGATCGCTCCTCGCAAGCTCTTGCATATTAATGAGCTCATCCATCGTCCTCTTCCAGTGAAGCAGCGTTTGTTGGAGTCCAGTGGATTCACACCCAGGTTATTCATACTGTTACGAGCCTCGGTGTGAACAGCACTTCTTTTTATTTTCTAATAACAACAGCGGGGTCACAACAGGTCTCACCACAGTCGTTTTTGCTCCCCCGGAACTACACAGAACAAAAACTCCCGCCTCTCTCTCCCGGGTCCCTTCTTTTCCCGGAAGCACACCTGGCGTCGCGCAACAATCTGCGCTTCAAAATAAAAGAGCCACATAACACAATACGAACTGGAACAGTCAACCAAACTATGTACATCCCCCCCCGGATCGCTACACAGCCCTCCGTCAAGAGGTTTAAGTGTCCCCACTAACCTCAGACCCGGTGACAAAGTCCCTTAAATGACCAGGCCGGCGCCGTTGCCGCGCCGGCCTCCCCCGATCCCCACCCCCAGTGTCCAAAATTGTCCTAAGTCCATTCGTGTCTCTGTCACTGTCACTAGAAATGACAGGTGGAGGGTCGTCCTCACCCTCGTCATCATCTCCCGCCGGGGCAAGCGGGTGGTAGGGTGCCAGCCGATCCCGGTGCAACACCACCCTCCGCCTCCGCCCAGGCATCTGGACCCGAAAAACCACCTCTGAGAGCCGTTCCAACACTTCCCCCGGCCCTTGCCAGTGGTTGCAGAGCTTTGGTGAGATCCCCCTCTTCCTCACCGGGCAATACACCCACACTTTGTCCCCAGGTGTAAATGTGTGCCCCTGACAGCGAGCGTCATATGCTCTTTTTTGTTTGACCCCAGCGTCCTTCTGTGCGCGTCGAGTCAAATCGTGCACCAGTCTGAGTCTCTCTCTCAGGCGCCTGTAATAGTCCATCTCCGGGCCGCCAGCTATCTCCGGTTCTGGCGGTGATCCAAAAACCAAGTCGACTGGGGTGCGGAGCTCCCTGCCAAACATCAGTGCAGCAGGTGTGCACTGGCTGGACTCCTGTACAGCAGTCCTGTATGACCATAGGACCAGAGGCAGGTGCTGGTCCCAATCTCGCTGGTGATGGCTGGTCAAAATGGCAAGCTGGGTGGCTAGGGTTCGGTTGAAGCGCTCCACCAGCCCGTCGCTCTGTGGGTGCAGTGGAGTGGTCCGCGTTTTCTTCACTCCCATTCGCTGGCACACCTCACCAAACAGCCGGCTCTCAAAGTTACGCCCCTGGTCACTGGAGCTCTGCGGGAACCCCAAACCTGGTGAACATCTCGTCCACCAGTTTCTGTACTGATGTGATGGCACTCTGGTCCGGCACCGCATACGCCTCTGGCCACTTAGTGAAATAATCCATTGCAACAAGTACGTAGCGGTTACCGGACTCCGTGAGGGGAAATGGCCCTAAAATGTCCACCCCGACCCTCTCCATCGGGGCCCCCACCAAGTACTGCTGCAGCGGACCCTTGGAGCGCTGACAGGGTCCTTTCTGAGCAGTGCAGGTGTCACAGCACTGGACGTGGAGCTCCACATCCTGACGACAGCCAGGCCAGTAGAACCTCTGCCTCAGACGGCGAATCGTTTTGGTGTTGCCGTATTGACCAGCCCCTGCCGTTCCATGGACCAGTTGGAGGACCTCGGGCCGCAGGGCGCGAGGAACCACAAGCTGTAGTTTGTCCGATCCTTGGCCTGGCGCTCGCCACCGTCGGTACAGCACTCCGCCGTGCAGCTCCAAGTTACCCCACTGAGAATAGAGGACCTTTACCTCAGGCTCCTCTGCAGACACTGCTGTCCAGTCTGGGCGCTGCCGAGCTTCCAGCCAGGCTCTCGCCATTACTAGTACAGGGTCGGCCCCTTGGTGATGGCGTAACTGTTCCTCGGTGAACAATTGCTCTGCCTCTGCGCTGTCGCCTCCAAGGCGGGCGGCGGCTGCCTCGGGTGCCCGCTCTCTTCCTGACGCTGGCAGTGGCGACACTCCTCCGCAGCGCAGGGTCGCCTGGAGAGGGCATCGGCGTTGCTGTGCTGTCGCCCCGGTCGATGTTGGATCTCGAAATCATACTCCTGCAACACCTCCAGCCACCTCGCCACCTGACCCTCAGGTTGCCGGAAGTTGAGCAGCCAAGTGAGAGAGGCATGGTCAGTGCGCAGGGTGAACCGATTGCCAAGCAGGTAGGGTCTGTAGTGCCGCACAGCCAGGACCACTGCCAGCAACTCCCGCCTGGTCACACAGTAGTTGCGCTCTGCTCGGTTCAGACTGCAGCTGTAGAAAGCCACCGCTCTCTCACCTGCCTCCCCCCCTTGAGAGAGGACGGCCCCGACCCCCACATTGCTGGCATCGGTGTCAAGGATGAAAGGCTGCTGGGGGTCAGGGAGGGCCAGGACCGGAGCATCAACCAAGGCCGCCTTCAGTTGCTGGAAAGGCAGTGGCCAGGCGCTAGACCACTCGAACCGTTGCCCTTCTCCGTCAGTCGATGGAGTGGGCTGGCGATAGTGGCGAAGCCCCGAACGAACCTCCGGTAATAGGAGGCTAGCCCCAGGAAACTCCTCAGTTCACTAGCGGTGGTGGGCGTTGGCCAGTCCCGGACAGCCGATACCTTGGCCTGGTCTGTGGACACCCCACGTGCGCTGACCACATGACCCAGGAACACCGTTTCTCTGGCCAGCAGATTGCACTTTGCTGGGTTCAGCCGGAGCCCAGCCTGGCGGATGACGGTGAAGACCTCCCGCAGGTTTACAAGCGCACCCTCAAAGTCTCTGGCGTGCACTAACAAATCGTCCAGATACACCACACAGCGGCTCCGGGGAATGTCCTTCAGTACCCTCTCCATGAGGCGCTCAAAGGTGGCAGGGGCATTACACAGTCCAAATGGCATGACTCGGAACTGCCACAGTCCCTGGCCGATGGTAAAAGCCGTTTTGGCTCGATCCTCCGGGGCCAGCTCCACTTGCCAGTAACCGCTCCTCAGGTCTAGAGAACTGAACCAGCACGACCCCGCCACATGATCCAGAGCGTCATCGATGCGGGGTAGTGGGTAAGAGTCTTTCAGGGTGACGGCGTTAAGGCGTCTGTAGTCCACACAGAGTCGCCAGCTACCCCCTTTCTTCCTCACCATCACCACCGGGGCAGCCCAGGGGCCGTCCGACGGCTCGATGATGCCGTTTTTGGCCATTCCGGTAATCAGCTCTGCTGCTGCTTGGCGTTTGGAGAGGGGCAGCCGGTGGGGTCGCAGGCGGATGGGCTGTGCCTCACCGGTGTTGATGTGGTGTTGCACCAGCCCTGTTCTGTTGCAATCTTCATCACGTGCAGCGAAAATATCCACAAACTCCGCTAACAACTGCTGTAGCTGCTTTCTCTGCTGCTCTCCCAGATGTGCGCCGCTACGCTGACCCAGCTCCCTCACAGCAGTGGCGGTCTCTGTTGTCGGGATGCTGGCTAATGGAGGTGACGATTTGAGTGCGTTGGCCTCAGTGCGCCGACGAGCCCGGCGTCCCCTGGGTTTGACGCTCCTTCCCCGGCCCGACTGAAGTGGCACGGTCTCCGTGCCGAAGCATAGGGCTAGCCCCGACACATCAACACACGCACCCCAGCGGGTTAGCAGGTCTAGGCCAATGATGCACTCGTCGCGGATGTCAGCAAGCCAAAACTCATGGCTCACCTCTAGCTCCTTCACAGTGACCTGCAGCGCCCGTTTTCCTGGCATCACAGTCTTTTCCCCAGTAACAGCCACTAATTCTGTTGTAGTGGGGGTCCACCCCTCCGGGAGTGGACCGGTTGTCCCCGGGAGAAACCCCCGTCGCAGCAAGCAGATGGTAGACCTCGTATCCACCAGGGCCCGACATTGCTGACCCTCTATAACACAGTCCACATATAGTCCTTTAATAAATCCGCAGCGACCCACTGTGTGAAAGTTCCCGGAGAGGGGTGTGTGTGATTGGAGTGAGTGTCCCCTCACCACCTCACTCCGCTCCCGTTTCCCGACGGTGACCCGGCCTTAGCTTTCGGTGAGGGGGCGGGGCAGTCACGAGCAAAATGTCCCAGTTCACCACAACGGAAACAGCCGCTGTCCTCCCGGCGAGGTCGACGCGCCGGAACGGCAGCTGGTTGGGCTCGGCTGACGTTCTCCTCTGACGCCTCCGTCTCACCGCTGCACTCGGCCGCCCTTGCTAGCGATGGCTGGTCCAGGAGCCTCCGCTGTGATGGTCTTGGGCTCAGTACCTCCTCGGCCCGCTCTGCTTCGCGAAGCGCCTCTTCCAGGGAGCTAGGCATGGAGAGGCGGACGTGCTGGCGGAGCCGCTCCGGCGTGAGTCCCCGCAGGAAAGCGTGCAAACTCAGCTCTTCCTGAGCGGCGGCAGGAAATGATGGGTAGCCGCGCCGCGAGTGGAGTTGTAGATCGGCGGCGAACGTCCCCAGACTCTCCCCCTCACTGCGACGACGAAGGGCTAACTGCTCGCGAGCCTGTTCTGTCGATGTCCGCTGTCCGAAGCGTCTCTCCAGCGCCGCGGTGATCACCGGTAACTCCTGCCGTTGCTCCGGTGCGACATCAATTAGCACCTGCAGAGCGGGACCCTCCAGAGCCAGGGCCAGCTGCGTCGCCGTGTCTTTGCCGCTCCAACCACCGTGCAGCGCTGCGAGCTGGACCTGAGCGAGGTAGGGCTCCAGGGGAGTCAGCCCGTTGAACCTCGGGAGCTTGACCGGTGTTTTGGGTGTCGGGCTCGGTGCAGCGCTGTCCGGGACTGTCTCTGTTCGTGACGGTTGTTCATCACCGCGGGCTTTGCTCGTTTTATGCAGAGGAAACCTGGGGACGCTGGAGCCATCTGGTGCGTCTGGATCGCGGCCGCCCCGCGTTGGCCTCTCCCGCATCAGGTTATTCAGAAGCAAGCTGCTTTCCAGCACAGCTCGCTCCAGCTCCCGCAGTTCTCCTTCCATGGTTCCTCTTTCTAGTCTAACAAGACGGTTAAAGATCCCACTTCTGACACCAATGTTACGAGCCTCGGTGTGAACAGCACTTCTTTTTATTTTCTAATAACAACAGCGGGGTCACAACAGGTCTCACCACAGTCGTTTTTGCTCCCCCGGAACTACACAGAACAAAAACTCCCGCCTCTCTCTCCCGGGTCCCTTCTTTTCCCGGAAGCACACCTGGCGTCGCGCAACAATCTGCGCTTCAAAATAAAAGAGCCACATAACACAATACGAACTGGAACAGTCAACCAAACTATGTACATCCCCCCCCCCGGATCGCTACAATACTGTACCTGTAGCTGGGAGGCTGGAGTCTATCCTCGCTGTTCTACAGGCCACGTCCATAGCTGACGGTGAACTTATTATCTGACCCTCATCAAACTACGAGAGCAATAATCAGCATCAAGGCCTGGCAGAACCCTGTTCATACATGTAGTGCTGTCACTGCCACACACCTGTATGAATGCAAACACAGTGACTGGGGCTCTGGGTGGAACCTCACAGTGGAACCTTCCAGCACCGCAGACACAGATGCTGTAAATAATTAAATGTGCGCTGCTTCTTGGTACACAGACCCCCGCACCAGGTCCTCACTGGGCCACTAATAACTGGACCACACGCGGCCGGCGAGCTTGACATATTACTACATTACTATATCTGTGAAATACATCGTCCCTGCAAACAGAGTCAGTCGTTTGGCACTGGAGGGGAAAGTGGAACCCATGCTGGCTCAGGCAGCGCCTCTCAGGGTAATTACTTACAATATGTAGATACAACAAGCACGAGAGGGGAAAAGTAAGGCGTTGCTGGAACATCCTCAGCGTCGTGAATCAACAGACGCGCTTGAAAACTTGAGCGCGGCGTTGCTCCGCGTCTTTGTTTCATAATGATTTTTCCGGCCCCGCTGATCCGCCCGCTGCTTGGTTTCAAGAGCAAATTAGTTTCTGGGCAATTGCGAAAGGTTATTCAGTCCGTGTGCCGTCGCACCTCGCTAAGCTACAGTATAGCTGTATACGGCTCACGGACGCGCTGCAGCCGCACAATCAGGCCACGACAACACACAACTATTGCGTTGGCTGTAAAAACTAGCACGGTTTAAAAGGCCCCAGTTCTTTTTAGTGCAACTGAGAGCACACGACGATGACGTCAGCCGACGCGTCCTCGCTCGGGCCTTTATCTCGTCAAGGGAGCGGCGAGGGGGCCGACACCTTCACGCTCCTCGACACACGCTGACCGCAACCACCGCTGGGCGTCTCTAAATGAACCGTCCCCGCGGCTCATAAAGCGGCTCACCCGCTCACAGCATTCACCGACTGGCGCTAATTGAAAATCTGATTACATAATCAATGGGTTCAAGCGACGAGCGTTGAGGGGGGTTTGCAGGCAGCAGGCCGGGCCAATTATAGCCCCTCCACCGCTGAGATCTTACCTGCGTGTCCATCTGCTTCCCTCTGCTCCGTGGGATTACACCAAATCCTCCTTGAGCTCAGGGAACGGCAGCCAAGATCAGCAGGCCTGAACTAATCATGACAAACCGCCAGCGCGGGAGGCGCTCGCCTTCTCCATCAAAACACAAACGGATCATAAGGAGTCGCCCCCCGCTGATCGTTAAAGCTCATCTACAAGTGGTCGACTGTATGAGTAACAGCACAGTGACCCACCTGGCTCCGAGGGACAGTGGGGGGGGGGGGGGGGGCGTCACACACCTGAGGAAACACAGGGTTTAGATTATTGATCAGGAAATGTGACCTTCACCATGAATTTCTATTCATTTTTTGAACTTTTATTCAGAAGCCACATTTTACTCCCTTGTACTCATTCATTTCACTGACGGTGTTCAATTAGCAGATGAGCACTCAAACCAGGCTGAATGTGGATTCCTTTGTTTGATTTGGATCGCTGACTTTGTGCACGGTGACGCTCCACGTGGGGCCCCGTCGCCATCAAAGGGCGCCTCCACCTGCATCGAGCAGATGCATCGGGAGCGGAGACGTTCCTCCTCCACACTTTAACCTTTCCATCGCTCTTGTGGAGGTTAATCCTGGTCTCACGGAAGAAATCAAAGAGGAGATGGATCTCCTGCAGCCCCACAGCATGAATCCACATCTCCGAGGCAGTGAGTTTTATCACGTGTCCTGATTCGAAGCAGCAACAGATATTAAAAGCAATAATAAGCTCTATTAGAAAACAAAGGAAGAACGACGTTAAACAGAGGTCTATATTTATTCCGCCTGCCGTGGTGGAACTCTTCCACTCCTGGAGCTCTGCCTGGTTCATTCGCTAGAGCACATGTTAATATCTTAACGGGGCTAAGCAGTAAGTGTTTAATTAGGTCTGAGGAAAATGATTTATTCAGCACATCTGGGCCCAAACAGGAGCGTTCTCCCGACGCCGTCCGTTACGACTCTCAGCTGCGTTTTCTCCCACAACCTGAAAATTTAACTGCCTGCTGCACTGCAGCTCCGGCTCCGGCTCGGCGCGTTGATGAGCAGAACCCCCCGAACGCCGCGACTCCTATAGGGAGCGGGAGAGCACCTGGAGGGAGGAGAGGCCCGCGGGGGGTGCGTCGCAGGATTAGTGGGATTTGTGGCTGCTCAGGCCACATCAGAGCCACATCAGAGCCACATCAGAGCCACGCGGGGCCGGCGCGGCGCCGCTCCCCTCCGTCCTTTCAGCGGCGACGGCGTGACTTGGATATTTACCAAACAAGTAAAAAGACCTGTTTTCTCACACGCACGTGTGTGTGTGGCTGAGTCTCCCACCTCACACAATGACGGAGGAGCCTGGACACCTGTTTGTCCGTATCAGGGACTTACTGCTGCCTGCTTCTATGTGCCTCATTGCCTGAAATGTTTTCCACACAGGGAGGCAGAAACCACATTTCATTTCATTTACGGTGCCATGGATTTGTTAGTGGCTATTTTTCACCTCCAGCACAAAAATATGAGCTGCTTCTTTGTTGCCAGATCTGTTCTGGGCTCTTCTTCTCGCCATAATATTGCAATGGCACACAACGTGTTCTTTGGAAAGCAAAGGGAGACGGGAAGCTCGATCAGCCGGGGCATATGCCAGCAGCACCGCCGCCATTATCAATAATGAGTTTACCCCAACTTCACAGCAGTTGCACAGTGAGATCTGGCCTAAAAATCTAAGATTTATCAGCCATCCAGTCCCCAGACCCAGTGTGACCACGCCATTTGCATCACGGTGACACTGCCTAAACGGATTCAGATGTCCTAATACAATTCTGCGCCACCTGCCAGCCAATCAGAAATGAGCACGTTCCCTGCTCATATTATAAAGACTAGCAGCTGTCTGTCCTGATGTTTACCTCTTTGCAATTATTTTACAGTCACAATTTGATGTTATATTTTATACTAATCATGCAGAAACAAACCCCCTCCTGTGTCTCTAGCTGCATATTACTGGGGCATCTCGCCAACTTCTCGATCACAGTTCTTCCTCATTTCCTGCACATTTCTAACTTCTATTACATTTTAGTGGTACAACACTATTAGGAGTAATTATATTCAAGTCTACAGTCATCTGACATCGTTAGATGAGGTCATAGCTGACAACAGAGACACCAGATCACAGAATCCTGGCTTTTGGTCAAACACCACGATCTGAAACATCTGAAACAATTTGGCAAACAAAATGTGACAAAACTCTACAATTCACACTGTCTAGTTTCACATTTCTAACAAGATTAGTCCAGAAAACTAGAGGAGGTCGCTACACTACAGTACACAACAGGTCGACTTGACAAAACACTGTCTCCCGTTCTGGAGGAAACGGGAGCCAGACATTACCGATGTATCAGTACAGAGACTCCGACCCACCAGACACTTCAGAACACTGCATACAGCTTGTTTTGTCCCAACTACAACAAAAGGTGACACAGTCCCTCTCATTTCAGCTCCTACAATAGAGCAAATACAGCAAACCGTACAATAGATGTTACAAAGGACACATGCTTTAAAGAACCTATTCAAAGCTGTGTAGTTGTTGGTTGAGTTCTCAAACTAACAGACAAGCTTAGAATTCAATTATAAATGTAAAGTGCGTGCCCTCCAGTTAATCAGCTGTGCAAATCTTTACAGCGCATATAGGGGTTTCAAAGCTGGACTCCCTGCTGAGCAGATGCTGTCCTGACCTAAAGATAGAAACATGGTCTGAAGGACTTTTTCACCAAGAAGCACATTAGCGCTGCTTTCTAAGCAAACCAAGGTCTAAATCGCGTCATAGAGAATTACTCTACTGACATTATCAGACATCATCAGCCACAGCCTTTAGCGCAGCAGTGTTTGTGCTCGATTTCAAAGTGTTTAACGGGTTTCAGCTTTCGCGTCACACGGTCCGAAAGCTGATTCAGGGCTACTTCCATCAGACCGATTAAAGATTTTGCGGGAGGAAACACTGATACAGGATCCTGCGCAAACAGAGCCTGGCAGAGAGCCAGTTTAATCTGCCTCCATGCTGATTTATGGTCCGCATCTCGTCACTAACAAGACTAGACGGCAAAAGCAGAAACCCAAATCTGGTTACAACGCAGACTGTGAAGTGTTGTGTGTCTGCACGCATGCGTCTGTAAACTGGTTCCTGATTGCCTTACATTCATTTTCCACCCATCCTCCACCATGCAGCATTACACATACTGTATATATGCTGTGGCTGGAAGATGCTAAACCCTGCTACAGACAAAAGCGAACAACAACTGCAACTTACTTAATGCTGAATCCTGTATGATGATGATGTTAAAATCATTTTAACAACTAACATGTGCAGTACTGGAGCTTTTGTAACTGGGCATCAGTGTTACGGTCTAAGAACACTTAACTGGCAGCCTCTGGACTCTCTGCTGACATTTAACAGCTGAATTAAAGAAATGATACAGAAGTCAGATGCCTACTAGCTTTCAAGACAGAGAACAGGTTTATTTTCCATGGTGGGTCATGGGTCAATTATTTGAATGCACTGGTAGCAGGCGCTGGAGACGCTGTTTTGTGTTTCTGGTTCTGCTTCATGGAGCGATGCCAAAAATTTGCCAACTCCCGCTCCTCACGTGTCACAACACTGAAGTCCATGTTCTTCAAATGTGGCAGGGCAAAAATCACATGACTCCTAAACACACACACACACACACACACACACACACACACACACACACACACACACACACACACACACACACACACAATTAGCTTTAATCCAGGGCCTTTGTGGGCATCCGCTGCTTTCGCACCTAACGAGTCCACCGTGACTGAGTATATCTTTCAGACTCTGCAAAGTAGACCTTGTCTGTTCTTTCCTTCTGTTGCACATAAATGATATCAAATGAGGCGAATATTAAATCAAGGAGCTCGATCCAACGAAGGGTGACCTTCTTTCTCTTTGAGTGTGTATCAGTGTTTGCTATGCAGATGGGAACAGGATATGAATCTTAAAGGGATTTTGATCTTAATTTAAGCACCTATTAAAACATTTTCCACCTACTGTACTTGCTTTCACAAATGTCAGGGACAGTCAAGTGTAATGCCTGCAGTATACGACTACCACTATACTGTAAATACCGTGCAAGGATGTAAATGTCTCCACCTGTAGCCTCGTGTGTTTTCAATGGCATTTCCATGTAGTGTGATGGTGTGAAGGTGCGGCAGCTCTCCCAGCTTGTCCACCGTTGACATTTCCATGATGTTGTTGCCGTGGAGGTACAGCACACGCAGTTCGCGCAGCTCACGCAAAACCTGCAACACAGATGGAGTTACAGCTTCATAAAGAGCAAAACAGTCTCAGTTGTAAATCTATGAATAATAAATAAGGAGATTTAAAGCCACAAATATAGTTTGTAGTGATACACAATACAATGTAAAACACAATTGGAGGTGGATGAGAAATCTCACTGGGTCTATGTATGTGATGTGGTTGAAGGACAGGTCCAGCCACCCCAGCTGGGATGGGTCAGCCATGAGGTGGTGGAGCACGTAGTGGAGGTCAGTGATGTCACTGATGCGGTTGTTACTGAGTCGCAAGGAGCGGCTGAGGAATCTCCCTATCGAGTCTGTGGTTAAAGGCCGTACGCCACAGCGAGGAACCTCCGCAACCGCCCCTGAGACAAGCAGGCGGCAGCAGCGTCAGAGGAGCACAAGAAAGCGAGCGCATGGGCGTTACAGTCACGCTACTTATCATCACACTGACTAGTCAACAAGAAACACAGCACTGACTAGAAAACTAAAAATACCTGAGCATGACATTTACAGTAACCCTATGCGGAATGTCAGCACTGAACATGTCTCAATAAAAACAACAAATAACCTACAGGTGAGAAGAGGAACACGCCACTACCTGTAATTCTGCTGATATTTTTAAATGATAAATCCACTGGAGGGCTACACATGTTCAGGCCAGCTGCATCCAGTATCCAGAAAAATATACTGGACTATTCAATATTCAAACAAAACCGTGTTTGTTGTTTCCTAGCGATTGGATTTCAAAATAAAACACAAAACTAACTAATTGCTAATAGTGTATTTTTGTTTAGTACATTTACTGGATTGACTCTTAGTCAACAAATACGATTAAAATAAATAAAAGAGAAGAGAAACGCAACAGCAAATGAATCCCAGGGCAAACAGAGGACGTGTTTAAGAAATAGCTGAACGTGGGAACACATGATGATGGGAAATTACGTCCATCCGCCTGACTTCTTCTCTAACCTTGCCACTCAATCAAGATGTGTGGCCATAAATGTGTGTCTCTGTGTAGCCACACTAATAGCAGAAATAGCTGCTCACTAGACGCTGCCCTTCAATGAGATAAAGGGAAATATTCACAGTGAATTGAAATTTAAAGGAAGAAAACAAAGGCAGACGGTGACTCTGACTCAAATCTGAGCGTGTGGCCAAAAAAGAAAGCTTTGAAATATAAAACACAGAAGGTGCAATACACAGAGAAGACCCTTTAATATGGGTGATGTGGTAAACGGTTCTTTACTGCTTTCACTGTGTTTAGCAGCAAACAGCATAAAAGTCTCCCTGAGCAGCTCAAAGTTAAGGACAGAGGGTAAAGCAATTCTATGTTGCATTGATCTATCAATGGATTCGTGTTCAAGGTTCAAAAGTAAATATTACAAATGTTTTAAATCCTGTAAATATTTATTTGGATGTTAGTTATAACGTGCCCATGTGACATAGGAGTGGATGTTGTTGAGGTTTTGCATAATTCCCCAGCATCCGTGGACAGTTTATAGTGGTCATAAAGAACCGCCGGAGCTTTTACTAATGGCCGATTCCATTCATTTCTCTTTGCACTAGCATTTACGATAATAGGGGATCTGAGGAAGCAGCAAGGCTTAAGACCAGCACTTCAGGCGGCAACAACAACAAAAGCATCCCCGTAAAGGAAGTCACATCCATAACTCAATACACCACGTCTCCTGTTTGCGGCTCGTATTGAGCTTCCTGTCAGCGGCAAGAACAAAGCGGCGTCTCCTCCTCCTCCGTCTGCTTGTTTGTGTGAATGAGTAAAGTTGTAAAATAAAGCACCTGAGCTTTGATTCGGGAAAATCAAACGGTGAAACCTGATGAAATGGTGGATAAATAAAACACGCCGCCGTGGCACTGCAACAAGCGCAGCATCAATCCAGGAAGGGTCCCGCTGTGCATGGCGATTAGCTCGTTGCTCAGACGGGTCCCACTCTTCGTGTCGCCACTCACATGTTGGCGTGCAGCATTTGGGCGAACCAACCCCTGCAGCACTGCTTGGGCTGTGAAGCTTATGCAGGGACGTGTTTGCAAAACACCAATATGGCTGCTTTATATCATAGCCTCAGGAGGGGAGCAAGTAAAGGGAGCCGCTAAGTGCAGAACACATGACAGAGATCCAAATCACTGCAAATGTGCACGATAAAACAGACGCGGCATCCGTTAGTGAGGACGCGGCTGCACCTGTTACTGTGTGTGTCCATCCCCAGGGCGCACACCAGCAGCAGCACGTGTTCTCCTGTCACGTTCAGTATCAGAGTTTTCATATTAACCAGGTGATGCTGCATCAGCCTGTCACGCTAATGACGCTGATCCCACTGAAACGCCCCAGGAGGATTAAACGGCTGACATCACTGCGTTTGCCCTCTAGGAAACTCAGTGTTGCCCCGAAGGATGAAGAAACGCGCGCTCGCACGCAAACGACGCACAAGCGCACACATGAACTCGCTCTGCACAAGCAGAAAGTACAGAAAGCGGAACACACACATGCAGTCACGCACTCAGCCCGTTTTTTTCCCCTTTTTGGCCCAAAGGGGCATTGAGGCGATATTTTTTGCCATTACACCTACAGTACATGAATACATGAGTGAGCTCCAGCACGGCTCCGTCTGTCCCGTGGGTTAGGGTTAGGGTTAGGGTTAGGAAAGGGTTAGGGTTAGGAAAGGCAGTGAACGTTGCCTCGTTCACTGCCTTTCTTCACAAGTACTCTCCGCTTCACTTCTTGTCTCAGCCATTGTCTGTGTCCTGTAATATACTGTAGGTGGCCCCTGCCTGACAGTTCTTCATCCACTGGAGACTGATGACCTAAAAATGTGAAAAAGAGAAATTCTGCCTTCACTTTACTTGCAACTTTCCTTCATTCTGCCTCCTTTCACTCCAGTCCTTCCTTCTGCTATTCATGCAAATCCTCAATCTGGCCTTGTCACCACACGTCAGTCTCGTTTCCCACTTCCTCACCCTTTAGCATTATTAGGAGGTTATGCTATTAGCCCACAGGTCACTCAGAGACTAATGGCATGGACACACATGGCTGCGCACCTTGTATTGGGGGTATATTGATAGTCAATCACCTGCTTTCACAGTCTCCGCCCGTCTGATTCTCTACTGTTCAGCCCGTCAGCCAACGAGTCAGTCGGTCGGGTAGCTGCTCCGTCAGATAATCATTCAACCAGTCCCACAAAGTAGTGGTCATGTCAGTATAACAGACAACATGAGATTCTGTCCATCAGCAGAGAGAGCCAGACAGTTGCTGCTGCAGTACGAGCAAAATGGAAAACTTTTGCTTTTGCAAAATAAATAATTATAATGACACAATATTAACTTTTGCTCTAAATAACCAAGAACAACCTATAAACCTGATCTATCCAGGTAGTGGAGGTAGCTCACATACACCTAACAGTGATGGTTTCAGTGAGCAAAACAGAAGTGAGGATGTGCTCCAGAGTTCATGAACCTTTAGTCAAACAAATCCCACTTTCACTACCACACGTTTCTTTATTCAATTACACAAAGTGACGAGGACGGGTGCTACTTAGGGGCTTATGGCTGCAATAATAAGCCATAAAATCCACACCTGGATCACGACAGGATTCAGAGCCAAAGGAAATTTCACACATTTGTTTTATAACCAATTTCAGGATTAAAATAGTTTTGTAAAACATCCTGGTTCAGGTACTCGGGCAAATAAGTCATATTACACTGATCCTGTTCATCACTTCTTTTGATGTTTGAAGTAACCTCGGTTTATTAGCCAGAAAAATAATTACTTAAATCACAGCAAATGAAACGAGGGAGCACTATATTTGAGCGCTAATTTGCAAAGTTTCCAGGAACTGGATAATAAGCAAAACAGGTGATCTGCAACATTCTCACTTAAGAAAGATTTACACACAAGGGTTTTGAAAATGGTAGAACTAAAGAGAGCCCTAAGATTATTTGTATATGATTATAATGTAATAATAGTATGGTCATTTTTAGAATCTCTAGATACTGTACTGTACCTGAGATTGCTTCGAATATGCTTGATCCAATATCAAACACAGCACTTATAGCAAACCCAATCTAAAAGCTATGTATGTTGTGCTGGCAACATTATTTTTAAGGTATTACCATGAGGATGAGCAGAATACCTTATGTAACTCAAAGTGGTACAAAGGTAAAAACTTATTAGGTTAAAAAGTTGCATCCCCAAGAGTAAAAAACAAATTCTGAGCTTTACAATTCAAAAAAGCACAACTGAAAATTGAAAAAAATAATAAAATAAAAAAATAAAAAAACAGCTGAACACATTCCCAGGAGTAAGAAAACTGCTTATACAAATTAGGACAGAAATGTTAATCAAGTGACTCTAGGGCTGTGTTTTATTGCCTTCATAAATACTTCTTCATTAAGACAAGAGCATCTGTGAGGAGATAAAGACTTTCCCCAGAGTAAAGACAGCCTTCATGGGACTGAGGGTACAGCTTTAAAACAAAGAACACATGAAAGTTAGTGACTCATTACACACAAAAATAATAATTAAAATCTTTAAAGGATAGGACACACACACACACACACACACACACACACACACACACACACGCACGCACGCACACACTTACAGTACAGTTTCGGGAGTCAAACGTTGTTTCTGAGGGCAGCTTCTACAAACGAACATCGAATATATTGAACAGGAGGGAAAAGCTTTCCATTAAGTCTGCATTGGAGAGTTCTTAGTGTTTCCAAGCCAATTGTATTTAAATAGATTGCAACATTTATACAGTAGATTCTGGATTTCTGCACAGCTCAATGCAAAAATCCTTATAGTTCACCAATGAGGTACAATTACAGGATATAAAGATACACATTTCATATCAGCCCAGCCTGTGATATTATCAGCAGCATCCACAGAGTGGGAATCCATTTTGACTGACCTTGTAACGGTCATGAGAATAAGGAGGTAATGGGGAGATTCACCATCATTGTGCTGTATTCACACATGCAAACACTCACGGACAACAGCATCTGAACACACGGTCAAAGTCTCAGACTGCAGTGGTGCGTGAGGCGTCTAGAGCAGAACCATCGGTCATTATTATCAATCACACACAGACACTGACCTCATCGCTGCAGAGACCTAAGGAGAGAGAGATGATGAATAAGAGAGAGAGAGAGAAAGACTGTGTGTGCGCGTGTTCTTCTGCTCCAGTGACAATTAGGTTAAATATATTCTGAGCACTGACTGGCACCACATAAAAACTGAGCGTGTGTGTGTGTGTGTGTGTGTGTGTGTGTAGATAAGAGCGACTGTGTGTCTCCAGTGCAGCAGTGGAGGATCTTACTGAAGGGTTTAATTAGCCGTCACACAACAGTCAGTAAAAGGACACTATACTGTACTTAACACACCCACTCCTGCGTGTGACTGTGTCAGCACGTATTAATGTGTGTGTAGCATCTATATCCGTGTTTAAACATGACACAACAGACGGGAGGAAATCTAAAAACAGCACTTTATATCGGATAGATGGTCTGTTTCAATCCATTATCATTAAACAACGTCCTGTAAAAGGTAAGCAACTCATTACTTAAACCCAAACCACAATCTCTGAACGGACCTCTTAGTGGTTCTGGCTCATGGGAGGAACCTAAAGGACGGCCACAGCCCTGTCTGATTCAAGCTGGAGAATCAATGTCCTCCATCAGGGAGACATATCGATGACGGCGAGCAGACATTTTATAATGATTCACAAGGACTCACACTGCACAGGTTCCATGAAGGGAGCCCACAGATACTGTGTCTGCCCTCACTTCTCTAAGCAGTCCAAAACTCAGCAATGGCTTCAGATATTACCTACTGTACAGTCAATATTAGCTGCTGCTTCAAATGTGAAATGACTGGATGAGATCGGCCTGGGGATCTCTGGCTGGGCTGCGGTCCAGACTGGTCCTTAAATGTGATCAATGGCATCTTCAAATTGATCCTAAACTGCAAACCGGGAGCCGCTGAAGTCGAAATGGGACTCGTCTGCTGTGCGCTGTTATTTTAAACCAGGGGTTTGACTGCAGCTCCCTGGTCCCATGATGCTTTGCCGGTTAAATGAGAGTTATGCCTCAAATGTTTGCCTAACACTGATCACATGCAAATAATCAGTGTCCGCTCCGTTCCCCGTGTTGCCTCTATTCACACACACAAGCTGCATCTCCAGTCATGACTGAGTCTTTAAACATGCGTCTTCGCAGGCAGACGAGGGGGCGGCTGGTGGCGTGACTCCGTAAAGACTTTGCCCTTTCCCTTGATGACAGTTGTAATCGCTTGTTTTGCTTTGTGTTCTCACAAAGCCTCGTTCAAACTACCGAGCACAATCAACATAATTATTAGCTTGAAAACTTGAAAACCCGGCGGTGTTGCGCGCCGCGGCTCTGGGCCATGCTAATTTTCATCTTTTCACTGCGCTTTAATTAAGACAACAAGGATTTAGCGTCCTCCAATGACATCACCCAGAGGACTAATTCTGCCTCATTTGCTCCCTTTAATGCTCAAACAAAATAAAAACGTCCAAGACTTCAGTTTTGGGATTAAAATTAATTGGGCACATCTTATTGATTACGTTTTCAGAATAGTGGGACATTATAATTAAAATGTGTGTTGGATGTTGATGGGAGGCAGCGTAATCCAGCTGAAAACCTCCCTTCAGGAAACAAACATGACTAAATTTTCAGAGCGACATCTGTACATTTTAGTAAATGATATTAAAAAGGTGATGAATAAATGTCACAAATCCTCAGATCATAAAAGTTAAATACAGAGGATCATAAACTTTCTTGAAGAGAAACACAAGTGTTTGGAGTCGAGAGGATTGAGCTTGATGGCAGGAATACAGCTGGCAGCCCTGCCTTTGATCCCAGCCTACACGACTTCAAAGGCACAAAGAGAGAATTTAATTTAACATTTAGTGGATCATTTTTAGGAGGGGAATACAAGTCCTACCTGGATTCACCTCATTCTACCTTCCTGCGAGTAGCGAAGCTGGAAAAACTGTTTTTAGGTTGCATGGCTGCAAATGGTTCCATAATCACTGTGGAGCTTTGGGAGTTTAACATGAAGGATCTATTAGCTGGCCTGTTTACAGACCCCTGAACCCTGTAGTCTTAAATAAAGTGGAGACGTGAGAATCAAAGCCACAAATATGAATATGAATATGAGTCTAGGCAGCACCCACAGATGCTGTGATGCTGCACGTCAGGCTCACGCTGCCTCATGTACAGTTAGAAAACACCATCAGCCTGGTTCTCCGCTAAGAAAACTGCAAGGCGGCACAACTCGCCGTGTGACAATCAAAATACAGTTGTGAAGTGCTTTTAAGAATAGAAGCCCAGCAGTCACCAATTAGAACCTAAATCCAGGAGCCGTTAGCTCCTCGGCCTCCGCTGTGCTGCACACAGAGGAAACAACGCCCTCAAGATGTTTACCACCATCATCCTCTGGCTTTCACTTAGCAGTTTCTGCCTCTGTGTGCTACAAATTGTCTAGCTTTTTCATTTTAATCTCCATACATATAATCATTAATAACTATGTTTAGGAACAAATGGTTTCATTCACTGGTTTTTCTGCACTGCAAGGTCCAGCTGTGAAGGACATCGACACCGTACAAAACTAATTAGAGTACAGTAAAGAGACAACAAGACGCTTATCTGCTCGACCTCAGCCAAAACAAATCCATTTAATAAAAGCCGGGCTGCGCCCAATAAGGTGGGCTCAGGACATCTTGGAAAATAACCTTGTTTTATCCTATTTGCTTCATTACACTGCAGTTGTGCTGATGCAGTGTCTGTCTGCAGAGGGGAGAGGTTTTAATGGCATAATGTACTAAAAGGTAATGTGCTTTCTTTGTATCTAGATAGAAAGGAGTCACTAAATATTCCCAGAAGAAATGACAAAACAAAGGGAATCTGACTACAATCTCATCCCATAATTCCCCTGCGTGCACTCCTACCCTTCCCTGGGTCATTCATCAACGGGGGCCGGCCTGCTTCTAATGCATCCAGAACGCTAACCGATGACTTACCGCCGGTCCAGTTTATTTAGCCCGGCGTTTAGAAGAATGGATCCTCGCTGGGCGTTTGTTTCGAAGCAACACGGGGACAATCTTATCTGAACCTCATCGGTGGAACTTTTCGCAACAACTCTGTGCTTGTTGGCGCCTTGATATTAAACACTGATATCCGCGAGCGAGGACACATCTATCTTTCTCTGCGGGTGTGTTGAGTGCAAAGGAGGGAAAGCGACGGGAGAGGGGAGGAGGAGGGGGGTGGGGGGCGTGGTGTAGAACAAGAGTCCACTTGTGTGTACAGTATATGCGAGTAAGATTTAATAAGGATACAAATGCGAAGAGCTGGTGTGTGTGTGTGTGTGTGTGTGTGTGTGTGTGTGTGTGTGTGTGTGTGTACGTCTGTGTGTGTGTGCACTGTAACAGTGTCAGCAGTGAGACAGCATTAGCGAGGCCAGGGGAAATGTCAGCCCATCCATCAGTATGACATCTCCAATCTCTCCTCCTCTCTGTCCGTCTCTATGCGCTTCGCTCTTGTTCACTTGGTTGCACTATTCAGGAGTCAAAAACTCCCGTTAAATTACTTCTTTCACATACTTTCTCCCCGGCTCTTTATCTGGCACTCTCTGGATCTCTCCAATCTCCTTCTCTTATCTCGCTCACATTTCCTCGTTCTTATTTTCGCCCCTATATTTTTCCCCAGACTCGCTGGTTTAACGCGCGCGCCTCCAAACAGAGCGGATCATTTGCGGTCGTTCTCTTTGCGTGTGTTTTTTAGTTTTTGTATGTAAAAAAAAAACAAAACAAAAAAAACAACACAATCACTGCTCGGAGTGCGGATGCCCTTTATGAAGCTCTGTACCAAGCTGCTTTTTGGCTGAGTGGAGAGCTTTCAGATGGTGAAAAGAGCTGACCTTTTTCAGAAAAGCATGTGAGACTTCAACTGCTGTTTTTATCAGTTGCCCAATTATGACCAAAAAAACTAAGCTGTACAGAGACGACAACCATCCGAAAGAACTTGAGACATTAAACAGAAATATACTGTACTGCGTCAGGCAGAAATTATTAGGTGGGAACTTAAAATCTTGAATAACAATATTACAATCTATTAAAACACATACTCTGCTTTCACGCTGAAATGTGTCAAGTAGACAAAACCCTGCAGACTTGGTTTCATTGAGTTGTCACATTCAGGCCCAAAGTCAATTTTACACTTACTTAGCCCCATAATAAGAAGTCATGTTGACAACCACACAATAAGTCTTCTTGTAGAGGAAAAAAGGTGGAGAAGGGAAGAAGGTGACTGGGGGGTTGAGCATTTGGGGGAGTCGATAGAGAAAATGAGAAAGAAGAACAACAAAGGGACACAAGAAGAAAATAAAGTCGCTGCCAGTTAAACATTACGCAAGGAATTTTTATTGAGTGAAACATATTAACGTAATAAAACGTATATTTGTATGTATGTAAAATGTATATTTTGCACATTTGTTTTGTTTTTGAAATAAGATATTATACCAGTTGTTACTTTTTTGCCATAAAGAAGCAGAGTGATGCAAAGAGCCCACAGTCCTCAAGTTGCTTCTGCCTTTTCTGTGGTTCTAGTGGAATGTCTTTCTGCACCAATAGAATTGTTTGTGCCACCTTATCTCATCGTGAGTAAGAATGTTTACATTGGATAATAAGACACGATGATGCAGAAGTGACAAAGGAAGGAACACCAAGCTTCGAAGACAAGATGCATTTGGTTTTAAAGCCTTGGGTCGGGTGGGGAATGAGATACAGTAGGAAGGAGCCAGAGACTGGGTGTAAAAGACACACACATAAACTATTAGTCAGTCAACAGTCGGTACGACAGGGCACAAGAGATTAGTTGTTTGTGTGTGTTCAGTATTGAAACTAAACAGCACAAAGGCACAATTTTTCCCATTACAGCAGCATCTCTATAATATGTTATTTACAATTTAGTTTGATATTTAATACTCAAAACATGGCCTGGATTTGATTAAACAGAACACATTTACAGCTTTACTTAAGCTTTATCCTCCTGCTCTGACCTTGACCTTTGACCTCCAGAATCTGAGCAGGCCAGGTGGAATTGTGGGACCTGTACTTTTACTGTCCAGACTTTAGACTGTACTTGAGCTGACTTTGATCTACGTCGGCAAAATACTGTACTTGAGGGACCTATAGCACTGCTGCACATCTGTCATCACAGCAAACAGATTCTAAAAGAAAGATTTGAAAATAGACAACACTAAGAGGCGGCTGTGTGAACTCTGTGTACAAAAATAAGAGCTTTTTCTTTTTGTATGTTGTACATTTGTCAAACAATATTTAACCTAGTGACACATGAACCACAGCACAGTTGTTTTGTTATGTGTAAAAAGAGTTAACTACCAAAACTTGGTTTTCCCGTAAATCCGTGTTTCGCATCCGACTTTTCTGTTTTTAGCTGAACATCAAAGCAGCGTGCGACATCAAACAACCAAACCACGCTACCACTTGTCGTTTCCATCTGTCAATCAGCTCCCGAATTAAATGTGAGGAAGGCGCTTTGGCTCGACGGCATCAAACGAGATAAGTTTATCTCTGAATGCATTATTTACGCACGTGTCTTCACGGGTTGTTTCAGAGAGCACAATAAAATATGCTAACACGCTCGCCATCACTTCAGAGCTGCCACCTCAGCCAGCTTTTACAAAGACGTCTGTTTGCCAGAGCCAGGAAACGAGCCACTCGCGATAGCCGTCACCCCTCTTCTCATTGCGCTGCTTCATCTTGAACACTTGTATGTTCCCGTCGCTCTGTATAATGTCATCACACTGAGATATGGAGCGTCTTTCACTTCCCCTCTCTCTGAGAAACGACGGCAGACCTCCTGGTGAGCACCATTTGATCTGGTCTTATTGAGAGAAATACACAAGGACAAAGACAATTTGAAAGCACAAAGCGAGAGAGTACAAAGCCGTCCTTCAGAGGAAGGAGAGGAAACCGGGACGGATGTACGTTTGTGGAACTGTTTCACAGTTACACCATATTACAGTAAGTGCTTCCCTTTATTCTGGCGTTGCTGTGGACAATGCGTTTATTGAATCTGAACCTCCATGTTTAACTGTTTCACCGTGCTTTTTTTTATACTGCCTGTATTTAATTGTAGTAACTGCTTATTTATATCATACTGAATCCCAGCAACTGAGTAACTTTCAACCTCCTGGGTTCATACTGGGACCCGTTTACAGGTCCTTACTGCCTCCTTCCAAATTATTCTGTGAAATCAATGTCTATTAAAGTCTGAGCCAACAGTTTAGCCTAAATCGAAGCTCGTCAGCTAATTCACAGTAACGTGGGTTCTCAGGTCATCAAAACTCAAGTTTGACCTCTGAAAATGTCACATATTGACATTTTATGCTTTGATGGTAATTGTTGTAATATTGACTGGTGGGAGTTTGAGGTTGAGCCATGATAGGCCCCTCGTGAGGAGACTGACACACCACAGGGATGCACACCTTCATCGCTCTGAATATGAAACAAATCTGTGTTTAACAAATAAAATATTAATTTCATAATTGTGCCAATTCATGCATAATTTAAATAGTGTTATTTATACAGCACCATTCACCAAAAGCTTGACACACGGAAAGAGACAACTTTAAAACCGACAGCTAAGGCTCAAACCTTTTCATATGTCAGGGGAGCTCACGCTCATAAAAATTCAATAAATTATCATGATCAAAGCGGTTACACGTATTCATGCGTCGGAACTGGTTTTCATTTCTGCTGCGCTCGACAGTGTGTTGAGTAACAGTCAGCTCCTATCAAAGTTACGTCAAAGCCTGGGAGCACATGCACATGTTGGGATGGATACGTGCATATGGTGCACAGACTTGAAAATAACACACCTTCCTAAAAGCTGCTTCAGACACTTGAAGCCTTCATACGAACAAGCCTGTTTTTGTTCTGTCAGAGGGAAGTAAAAATGTGTTCTGGGTTCCTGAAGTAACTTGATTTTCTCATTTGTCTGACAAATTTTTTTCAAATAATATTTTGGTGTTCTAACACAAAATCACTACTGGTTCTGCAGATCAGCTGCTGCAGCAAATCTAATGGATCCCAGTTATAAGGAGAGAAACCAATTAACATCTCTTGCGTCATTCAATGAGCCTCGTCAACATGTGGCTGCTTTTAGCCCCACAGCTGAGCCCAATCCACACCTGAACTACAACAGTAAGAGATTTAATGATCATTAGACTGCTTCTGGCCTAATTTACCCAATTCCCATTTATTGTACACCGGGCCATGATGCGCATCCTAGTATATGCCTGCTTTTCCCTGTAATATAAAGGGGCAGCTGAGAGAAGGCAAACATCTGGTAACACACACACACACACACCTTTGACAATCCCTTCATCATCAGGTGTTGGGAGTTGTGCTTCAAAGCATCCTTTGGTTCCAGACCTACGACATAAATAAATCATAAATCCAATTCTGGGAAAGGGTGAAGTCCCCTCATTTCTGCCCCCTTAATCTAAACCTAACTGGTTTAGATTCTGTCCATGCCGGACACTCTATACTTTCCTTTAATACCATTCTCCAGGTCAGACCATGTGTCTGACTCCACTTGAAACCTGAGCTGAAAGAATTGGATATGGTGGAGTGTAACAGAAAGGCTTGCTCGAACTTCTTCAGCCTGTGCCATTCACCGAGCCGAACAAAACCAGGTCACTCCAGTCTGAACCACCACCAGCACCTGAGGTCCAGCGTGCTGTTCCGTTGAGTTTCTTGTCATCTCAGGCCTCAGTGTACGTTTTTCGGGTTGGGTTGTTGCCATAACTCTTCACCTCCAGATGGTTAAACACTCCATTAAACGCCTCCTGCTAAAACAGTCTGAAACTGTGATGCCAGCTGACTGCACAGTTGTTCACCACACAGTTGTGTTCATTTTTTATAGCATGTCTCTCTCACCTGCAGAACACTTAGACCCCTTCAGAGGAGTCACATTAGTCGCCTTCGTGCACAGGCCGATTACACGTGCGCCTGATTTATTACACTAATTGGCTTTGACTGTGCTCTTAGGGGCAGTTAGTGACTTAAGGGGTCATCTTGAATCCATCCCATAGATGTTGCTGATCAGTTTTAGCTTTTGGCCAGAGCACCTACTCACCAGTTGTTTAACCATTTAGACGCAAGTGTGGATTTAATACTAATTACTGAAACACTATTATTGCAATTTCATTAAAGTACATCAAAGATTACTTCAGTTTTTAGTCATATTCTAATAATTTAAAGCACATTACTGTGTAGAGATCAGATCAGATCAGTTTTTGCTTTGATATACTGCTTTATTAATAAAACGAAATTAAATTGACCATAATTCAATGGGACTCTGCAGGGAAGAAAAAAAAACTCTAGACCCACAGGCACCATCCCTGACCGTAGGGAGCAACCTAGTGTAGTAACAGCGCTTCTGATAGAAGGTCAGAGTCAGAGTGTGTGTGTGTATATAAATAAATAAATAATCTGATAGTAGATTATACAGTGGGAGCAAAATTTTACTTTTTATGGCTTTTATCCAGAGTACCTCAAAATGAGTGGGCAGGTGTATATTCAGCATCTTGTTCAAGGACATTTTGACAGGACCTACGGCTGTTGATGTGCACGCTGTCTGCCTTCGGAGATTGAATCTGTAACCTTACAGTAATGGGATGGTCTCACTAACCACTAATCTGCTCTGCCACCTGAGAAAAAGAGACAGCTAGATGGATAGACGGAGAAAAATGAGTGTGTGGATAAAAAAGAAAGGCGGAGATAAGCAGGGGAAATAGATGGACGGAGGAAGGGATGGGAATCAAGCAGGGGCAGACACAGATATGAAGGGGAGACAAACAGAATGAGTGATGACGACAAGACAATGACTGAATAGCGAGGGGGCGAACGGCTGAGATAACACAGAAGCAACTAAAATAGCTAAAGGAGAGGAAGATTCAAATTAAGAAAGAGAAAGATGGTCAGAAAATCACTTTAGATAAAGATAAAGTGTATAAAACGACCGGTCACTTTCACAATGGAGCGCCTCCAGTCCTGTCCTCTGCTCTGGAATGTTCATCCACCACTGGTCAGGCAGGAGAAAGTGCTAAGCGCTGGACCCTGTAACCCGTCATTTCCACAATGACAAATTCGGGCGTCCTTCGATTGCTCTCACTCTGTCTTACTTACCGCCAGCACCGTCACAAATTCCCATTAGTCACCGTGGAGGCTAAAGGTGTGTGTTTGTGTTTTACTTATAAAAAAAAAAAAACACGACACTGTAGAAACAGATAGAAAGTAAGAATGTGTGTTTATTGCAAGAGAAAGGTTTAACAATTAACCTTGTCTCCGTGTTTTGTACCTTTCGAATTTTGCAAGTGTGTTTATACGTAACGCTCTCACTTTTGCTCAACGTTGTCTAATCTTGTAGATGTTTGCGATACATAAAGGAGAGTGCACATGCACATCAGATGATATTAAATCTCTTTGCCTTAAGGTATAGGACTGCTTTATATACTGCATCTCCTTATCTCATCCATAACTGTCATCAGAATGAAGGATCATGCACTGCTACACTATAATTAAGTTATCTATGGGCTTTCATTGCTCTTTTGAAACTGGCAGGATGTGCTGAGAGGCATCACAGCAGTGACAACTATAGTGAATTCAAACAGCCTGGACTGTGCATCTGTGCAGATAATGTCAGTCCACACTGAAAACCATTCGTGTAAGCAGGTGCCAGCTTGAGGTGACACTCGTGTCCCTCCACATAGCCAAAACATTGTCCAGCAGGTGAAGGGACTGTGGGAACACAGGATTGTGCAGACAGAGGTTCATATTCAGACCCCTTTTTACCAGTAAATAACCCAAAAACCTGTGGCACAACACTGACACAATGCGCGGACGCTGAGCACCGGCACTGGATTAGTGGAGCTGTTACATTCATCTGAACTCAACACTGCAGGCTGGAGAATGGAGAATGTGAATCAGCGCTGTACTGCACTGTCGACGAGACCGTCTCAGGCTGAAATGGGCTCAACACTTCAAACCAAGCACTGTTTCTAGTATCCGACACACAGAACACATCATGTTCTAAATCACACCATTAACCAAGCAAGACAGAGCTTTAAGAAACTAAATGGGAAAATGAAGTACTTTTCTCACATCAAGTCAAAATTGGACGTTCCATTACAGTTGGAGAAGTTCACTTAAGCATAAAGTGAATCGGAAAAAATCTGACCTTCAGAGGAAAAGGCAGAATTTACTGTATTTCACACACTAATAGAAATGCCTTTATCGTGCAAATACCCTGTAAAATAAAGGCTTTCAAATTAAACAATTTTTTCTTTACTGCAATGAAGTCAAGGTTCTTTCATTACATACAGTACGCTTCGAGTAATGGGGCTTTTCAGACAAACCTACAGTGAAAAGGTTCTGAAGAAGCTCTAAACTGATCATGTTTCACTAGTTAAACCTCAAAGACACTGGGACCCATTGAAGTTGAGAAGTTACAGTAAAGCTGCACACAGGTTAGTGCGATACAGTGCACTGTATGCAGACTTATGGTAAATGTCCTTTAAGGCATTGCCACGCATTAGTGGGCGTAGGTGTAGTAGTAATTGTTAGAAAACAGGGTACTAAACCAGACAACTAGTCAGGCATAGATTTGTAGAAAAAGACAGATAAACATATTGGCGGTGGTGAAGATATTAGAAAGAGACAGAATGGGATGAATAGGTACCTACAGTAAGAGATGGGGAGCAGGGAGGAGGCAACAGAGACACAGTATTAAATCCCACCATGGCCAAAGGTAGATGGTGGATGAAGGTGGTGTGGGTGACACATAATTCAGTTATCTCTATTAGTTCACTTCATTATCCAGGCTCAGGTGTTCTAATGCTCCCATTATGCTATTGTTGCAGCATGGTGCCGCTCCCCTGCCTTCATCTGTTTTTGTGTGTACAGTATATTATGTAAATGAGCAGATAACATCAGGTGAGTCAGTCAAGCTTTAAGCCGTTTATAGCTGCCAACTTGAAACACCTCCTATTTTAGATTCATCCAGAAGGTTTCAGGCTTTTGATCAGGAGAAGCATGAAGTGTGTATTATTGTCCATATATGATAGGGTAAATATACTTAAAATATATAAAAGCACAGATTTTAAATACACATTGGGTCCTAATTCAAAGTTCAATCCTCAAATTCCACTCCCACAGTCAACATAATCTACTAAACAAACTCCTCCGATCACATCTGACGAAGATCATGTGATTGAAAGCTTCATAATTAAAATGACTCTAGGGAGACCTCTTTCAAAGTCCTACCATAATGTGTCTGTCCTGTCTTTACTGAGCCAGCTGTAGCTTTCTAAACCAGCCCCATGTTTGGCTTTGACGGCCTGATGAATGCTGGCTGGTGTGCCACATGTGTAGCAAGAAATAGTGAGAGTGCAGGTCTCCTGGCACAGCTCCATCTGTGACCTAACGGCAAGTCCCATCCATCCATCCATCCATCCATCCATCCATCCATCCATCCATCCATCCTCAACCACTTAGCTTTACCCTCTTCTGAGATTTCAAGCTGTGACTTTCAACCAAGGACTGACAGACGCACTAGATGCCTGAACAACACACAGGAACACGATTATAAATATATAGAGTGTGGGTTCAGAAACAAACACTTGAGATCCTGATATTGCATGAGGACACTTCAATAATAACTTCAATGTTAACGGACTTTGAACCTCAGCAGTGGAGTTAAAGATCAATCTTTGTACCAGACAACAGCACAAGAATCCACATCTCTTTATGTGTATAATTTCATAGAATAGCTCCTCTATTACTTTGTTTGTCTTTGTCTATAATGAAGTTATTGTTCTATGAGTGAGAGAAGCCCGGTTCAATTATGCCGCAAGGTCAGCGCTTATTGATTTACCATTCATCTGTTGTTGAGGTCATTACAGGCTTGGTAGCAGTGATGATAATCTTGATTATGGATGGAGAGTTCAAGTAGTGTTATATAGAAGGGAAAGACGAAGAAAGGAAAGAACAAATGGATATGAGGAGACTAGACCAGAAGAGCATAAGATGAAATAAAAAACATGAATGAATGCATGAGGTAATTTCAGAAATAAAAAAAAAATGTATAGTTTTCTTTGACATTCAGCAAAGTCTGGAGAGAAAACATGAAAAATGGAAGGAATAACAAGTAAAAGAACCCAAGATGAAAGAAATTGAAATATAAACTTATTAGGTTCTGATATTTTTTTTACAGACGTCAGTCAGGTTTGATCTTGAGTTGGTTAGAGAAACAACAGCATTCAGAAAGATTGATTGCCTCGAACATTTCACGGTGATAAAATATTTATTTCCATTCCTGGTAATTTCCATTTCTGACCAGCTCTGTTTGCCAAACACCATAATTGAAAACTAATTAATTGATATGAGAAATATAATGAAATATTTCTGCTGCCTGAATTGTCTCTATCCGACACAAGTTCTCCACGGTCTCTTCCCTCTATCAGCACTGGATGCTTTTCAATTAGAAGCTTCATTAAAATGCCTCGGAGCAATTAATGAGCTCGTTAGACTTAGTAATCATATAACCAGTGCATGGATAAGATATTAGACATTGAATTTCAATGAGAACACATCAGACAAACAAATCAGCAGCTGAGGTCACAAAGAAGGTGTTGACAGGGAGGTTGAACGTCTCTGTCTGCTTTTTACAAGTATGATGGTTATTTCCCATGTCTTGGACCGGAGTTATGCATTTGAGTGCGTTGCTTATGCAAGGAAATAATTACACAGCATAGCTAGGTCCATTTGAATAGTGCTGATGGACAGTATAATTCAGCCGTACTCACAGCACAATAACAGGCACAAAGGGAGAGCGGGTGAAAATAGTCACAGACTCAGAAAGGAGCTATGGAAGCGTCCTTGCTACAGAATAACTCCAAAGTCTTTGAAGGCATCTCAGTCCTGCTTGCCCGGCATCGAGAAAGCATCAACAACAACAAAACATCAATGATGGAACATCATCAAATATTTAAAGACTCAATGTCTAACTTTTATCCATTACTAATTACCCCTGAGAGGCCAGTACATACATATGCTCAAACCCAATGCACGCAGTGTTGTATACAACACATTTATTAGGCACCAATAGGGATCACGAGGCAAAAACAGCTCTCCCCACGGCCAGACGGAAGCGAAGGCTGTTTCATCGAGTCAGATGCAATGCTTTCCTCCTGGTTTGAGCTGGTAAATTGTTGCAAGCGCGTGTTGGTGCTTGGGAGAGGACGGCCACAGTGGATGGTGGTTGTAACCTACATGTGTTTGCCTTTTCATTGGCTATACCTCTGGAGAATCCAGGAGAAATAAGAAAATATTTAGGTTTTACAATTGGAAGCAAAAAATGAAGCAAAAAAATGTCTATTAGCCACAGTGAACATTAAATTCCCCCCTCAATCATTAGTCTTCTCCTAAACCCATTCATAAAAATTGTGAGCCTAATACCACTAAACAGCTTTATTTGCACGTACATCCATAATCCATCTGTGAACATTAAATAGCTGTGATTTAAAGGCAAACATTTATATTTACTTGCCAATTTGCCACCTGACAATAAAAAGAGGTCCATTTCTACAGATGCCAACCTCTGCACATAAATGCCCACAAGTGTCAGACAGCATGGGAGGGTAGGCACAGAGTTGGTTACTACTGGAAGAGATGCGAGTCTGCTGTAGAGGATCAGCAGAGATGATAAGTGTGACTTTGAACTGAAACAATGTGATGATCCCAAGCAAAGACTGTTTCTGTGCCTACGGTCTTCAATCTGCCTGGAGCCGCCTCCGCATTTCATTTATTTCTCAATATAACGTCTGTTACAGTGACTTTCAACTAACACAGTCCCATGTGGTTTTGCACATAAGAGAAGACACATATGGGAAGGGTTTGAGCAAACAAATGTCATGCAGAGTTTGTTGTGGTTGTCATTGACAAACGTCTGCTTGCATGACTCGAGCTGTCAGCTGGGGGCACATAAGGTAAGCCTCTCCCATCTGCTGCCACGCTAGCAGGTGGCTTAGATAATGATGTGGCATAACAGGGCATCAGCCAACAGAGATGGGCAATCAAGTGTTAGAGGTCCCCGAAAGCCTCCAAGTGAATGGTTTTAGCTAGCATGGGCAAAACACTGACAAGCTCGGGGGAGGCTTTGTCATTTCAGCCAGGATGTGCAAAACCCCTGTGAATGTGTGTGTGTCCACCTCTATTCCTGTGCTATTCTTGCCTACTATAGGACTGTAATACCTGGAGAACTACTAACTTTGCACAACGTAAACATCAAGTGAAATAAGAAAAAAAACGAATGCTATAATGATGTGCATAGGACTCGAGCAAAGCAGCGGTAGCAGCGGCCTCGGTTTCTTTAAAAGTTGTTTTCTCGTCAGCAGCGAACCCTGCGTCCTGATAAAAAAGCCCCAACCACTCATGTGTTTAATGGCATCTTGTGTATACAGTACCTGGCAGGAATTTCTGAGGACTTACATGGCGGAGCAATACAGCGTGTGCTGAGCAGCCACAAATAATGCTTTTAAAAGGAGATTGTGATGCAGAATTTACCAGCAGTCAAATGCTTTACCCACAATCCCCTTCACACGTACTGTGGCAACTTGAACATTAACTGTGTGAATTTGAATGACTGATCATAATCTACAGTATAATCCAGAATGATGACAATGGCAGAGAAAAATATATAATAATATATATACTGAAAGTAAAAATAGGGCATCTCTCTAGTATGACTCTTAACAATAGATGAGGTTTAAACGTCTCCTAAAACTACCCCTAGTAGCTTCAGCACCTTGGACAGAGGCAAAGACCTCATGTACCCCCTCCAACCACAAGCCAAGGAAACAAAGACACTGGATTTCATGGAGTGAAACCACACACGCTCCAGGTCCAGTCTTAGCCCCTCTATGCTCTTTGAGGATGTTCTATGAGGCCTGAGCCTGAGCCGGCCTCAGATCCTCCTGCCACTCATATGAACTCACTCACAATTCCAACACACAGAGCTTATCCCATGGGGATTATGACATGGAAAGACTTAGACATGACACACAGGTACCAGCAGCCACAGAAACAGAGACACACACACACACTGCACGGGGATTAGGATATTGACGAACCAAGACTTGACAGTGTATGTGCCCCTGTGTCTGTGGTGTGACCACAGCACCACAGGCTCTGTAGCGAAAAACAATGCTCGTGCGTACACACACACACACACACACACACACACACACACACACACACACACACACACACACACACACACACACACACACACACACACACACACACACACACACACACACACACACACACACACACACACACACACACACACACACACACACACACACACACACACACACGCGCTCCTCTCTGTCAAATCCTATTAAAGAAGAAGAAATGGTCGTAGGTTCTAATCCCTCTGCTCAAACCTGAGCTTCACAGCATGACAGACACACAGATAAACTGGCAGGCAAAAGGGGAGAGAGAGAACCACAGATAGACTAAAAGACAAGTAGAGAGATAAACCTGGAGAACACACGGTTGTGGTTTCGTTCTGGGAAAAAATATATTTTAAGCAAAAAGTTAAGTATCACTTCCAAAAGGAAAATATTTAGTTCCATCTGGCGTCAATTTTACTCAACATTATTCAATGCTAATGCATTCAAAGAGAAATAGAAACAAATTCTAGCAACAAAAGCAACACTGCCTTGTTCCCAGTGATGGATGTCGGGTGAAAACTGACAAGAGTGTCTGTTTATAGAGAAAGGATGTCATCAAATATTCATGTCTGAGTGTAATGACAGACTTACTGCTGCTGCTAACATCTGATTGTTATTTATAAGCTTCAAATGTTACTATTACCACGCATCGCTGTGATTTATCTAATGTACATAAACAATCATTTCATTTATTACACCAAGTGGAGGAAAATTTAGTTCAAAGTGTTAAAACTCATTGTTACTCTGTTCAGTTTTGTCTATTTGTGTCAGTCACAGCAATTCAAACGTAGTCCAAATTGAATTTTTTATTCAAACTTAGGCTCTATTAAAGTTCTGACCAAGGAAAAACCCAACAAAACACCAACCTAAATTGATGTGAAAGATAAGAACGATAGGAAAGATGGTTGAATGAATAATGGTGAAATGTATTAATGATTAGAGGACGCACTCAGAATACTAAACCCTACTACTGTGCTTTAAACTTTTTATTGCCTTTCATAATATGCCAAGACTGGATCAAGGTGTGCTCAGCCACTTTCAATTGTTTGCATGACAGACTAATTACTAACTGCGACTGTTGCTTGCATTAGCAACTGTTCATTGGTTTCAAATGCAAGGAGCATGACATTAGTAAAGACGGCTGAGCGAGACCGATTACCTTGTAGTACAATATTACCGCTATTATATTATATTATATTATATTATATATGTAGTCTTCAGGAAGATGTTTAAGACACATTTTCAGTGGTATAAGTGGTAATCTGCACAATGATATGCACTTACAGTATCTAGTGATTGACTACCTTGTTAGTGCCTAGAAACACACAGTCCAGTGGCCTGGGAGAAATCAGTATCCTGCGCAACGCTGACATACAATCAAAAAGCTGGGGTTCAAACTAGCAACCCAGTGATTGATGAAAGACCACTTTGTCTCCTGAACCTGGGTTTAGTGATTAGAGAAGATGTGATTATTATACAAGCCTCACTTTTACAGGTCAGCTAAGACTGACACTTCTCACAGTTATGTTGACCATAAAAAAAAGTAGTTGCCTTAAATCATTTTAAATTTAGAAACAGTTGATTGATAATTTTTTAATGTATTTCAGCTGGACAGACAGATTTACAGGCCTGGTCACAATCACCCAAACTTTAACACTTGTATTTGTCTCCATCAAGGAGCAGCAAATAACTGTTGCACAAAGTGACAAAACCAAGCCGATTTCTGATTGATGGGTGCAGTGATGAAGTGGCCATGTACAAGGTATCAATCATACCTGCTGGACTGGTATGACTGGAGGCACAGAGGGACAGTGAGTGATGGTCTGATGGTCAGAAGCATTTAACATTATTTATCTGGCAGGTAGGAGGAGGAGGAAACAAGTGAAGGATAACAGCAAAAAAAACCGATAGTGGTCGTATTAATATATGAGAAAAGTTTTAAGAAGAAAATCAACAATAAAAATGAAGAATCCTCCCTGACAGAGAGGAAAGAGAGTTTACACTCAGCCTCAGGGTGATGCTGTAATTAGACCGTGACACTGGCCTGATCAATAAGAATTATCCTAATTGATTTATTGCTAGAGTGAGGGGGTCAGGCCACTCTGTCATCATCTCTGAATAAGGAACCACGTTCCTTGTGTAATCATTTAAGCAAAAGGGCAGATTGACAGGCGTCATGAAAGCTGGAACAGATATACAGTAGCAGGACATTAAAATATTTCTAATGTGGCACCCAGCCAAGCGCTTTATGAATGTTTAATCAATTATTTAATAGAATAACATTACGATCGATGGTCATAACACAAGAAAAAAGAGGAGTCAGATAGAGCAAACAAATGGGTGGGTAAGAGGAAAAAAGATAAAGTGACAGAGTGAGGAGAAACCATCTCTTTCCAGCTTTTTCACTCGCTTTTGACAGATTTATGTTCCTTTCAGCTCTGCCTCTCCCCCCCTGGGCAAACTGAGAGCTATAATTATAGTCAGTGCGGGGTTCAGCAGGGCTTTGTCTTGTACAGTCAGTATAATATGCTTCTTATGAGATATTACTAGTAAATAATTCATACACTCGGTCACACAAACAGGAGCAGCAGCACATTTATGCATATGCAGCGCCGTAGTTAAACACACACTCACACCCATGCATATATCTACACACACTTAGCGGAGGACCGGGTTCAGAACTGTTTCCCACTTAAAGGGGGAATTCAGTCATTTTTCAAAGCAATTATGCATGGAACAGCCTGGTGGCAAAACTGCAGTCTAAGCTCTATGGCTTGTGGTTTGAGTCATCTCATTGTTTTAAGTTATTTAGCATTTTACCCGCATCGTGGCCGAGTGCGGAGAGAACCGGCAAAATCATGCAGAAAAGTGGTGTTTATCTACGGACCCCCACTCCTGTGCACACGGAAACGAGAACCCAAGGTGCATTTACATCACATTAACTGCATTGTCCACATGCCTCCATTTCTCTCCAGTGAACGGCACAAAACAAATATCAGAATACGATCGTTCCAACATAACCGATGACTCGGTTCATTTGAAGTGTCTGACACATACTGTGAAGGATCGTGGCCTTAACAATACTCTGACTGGATTTCAATTAGAGTTACTTCCACAGGATCTTATAGTAAGTATGATTAATTTATAATCAGACAAAGAAACCTCTCCCTTCAAGCCCCAGCAGGCCATCACCTCAGTTTAGATGGCATTTCAGAATAAAAGATGAGGGACGTTAATTGCCTGTCTTCGACATACTCTCCTTAAGTTCTGTGCAACTAGAGAGATAATATTTCATTTGCGTCAATATTAATTCATTCATTTTGCATCACTGGATTTTCCAACGGTGGACAAAGAAATATTGCTGATGTGACACCATCATCTGTGACTTTAAATTGGACTTTGTAATAGAACTCCAATTCAGAAACAGCTGCCAAATGGAACCTCCTGCTGCTCTACCATAAAGATCACGCGCATCAAAATGTATGAGCTTTCTTCTTTCTTCCTAAAAAACAAGACAAAACATAGAGGAAAAATAAGCAGCAGGTTACCCATTACTTTATATATTCTGTTTGTGACAGCAATTTGATGTCTTACTAAACTATTTTTTAAGCACGACACATTTGATTTTTTCTTGACAGTTGGCTTCAGGCAACACATTCATCTGGAATTCTCCTGAGCTTTCGTTTGACATTAACAGCCACGAACCCTATCTTTGTTAGGACGCGCTGTGTGTAATCTGCGAGGGAGCAGCTATCAAGGACACATCACGCCTGTCACGGCTTCGGCTGCTTGAAGACCACTGATCTGCACAAATGATGAAGGAGAAGTTTCTGTAGACAACAGAAAGATTACAACTGGACAACTAGCAGGAAACGGGAGACATTTAATAAGAGCGACTAAGATGCATCCTTGTGACCTGGATTGGTAATTTACTCCTGCGGTCCATGCCGGGTTGTTAAAAACACCAAGTGTGAAGCAAAGAAATTAAAAAACGCGATTCCATGGGGGGAGGAACACCAGGATGTGTGGCTGCCTCCTCCACGGCCTCCAGCAACCTTCACAGTCCAAAGGCATGTAGTTAGGTTAGGCTCATTAGTAACTCCCACCACAGGTGTAGATGTGCCCTGTGATAGACAGGTGACCTATTCAGTGTAGTCTGCATGTCACCCACTAGCCTCTGCAGGAACCCTGCAGAAAAAACAGTAATGGATAATGACGATATTTGCATAATTCTTAGTTCTACTTCTCTGTATGATGATGAAGATGATCTGAATATACTGTATATGCGTTCTCCATACTGAACATGGTATGTTGGCTTCATGCTTTGGAAGTTATAATATATTAAAGTAACATACTTTTAGAGTTTTCATCAAACACATTAAAATGTAATACAACAGCCTACCAAACATTCTAACTCAGTGTAAAGTTCACGTCTACCATCTTTGGGCTGTCTCTTTGAATGGGGTTTTATATTGTGCTGTCCACTCAGGGACACGCTGGCTCACATTGCTTTTTTTGCCCTCAAGACATTTACTACAGACTTGGGTCACTCACAGCGCCACACACGAACACACACCCACCTCGACAGAGCCGCACAGAATATGAAAGGAGGAGAGAGAAGCAGGAAGACTATAGTACATGCAACATATCATACCGACATCTGGTCTGAGAAAATGTCGTTTCGATTATTATTTCAAGGAAGAAAATGTGTTAAAAGCAAATAAAAAGGATGACGTGTTATTGGTGCTCTGTACACATTCTTTAAACAGAAGACAAATTTATGTAATATCTGCTCAGACATTGACCTGCCTGCCCTACTGATGCCACCTTCATAGACAGTCTCATAATGATGAGAGTTCCAAAGCCTCTGAGAAGATAAACGCCTGTTCAATTAGTAATTAACAAGGAATTAACTGTTGATCTTATTACAGGAAGCAAACGCATTAATATGCTGCTGCAGTCTGCAGCTGCTACGGGGCTGCAGGGATTTGCACCCATCCAGCCAAAAGGGTATTAATGGAGTCACCCCCTAATGTTGGGCGGTTCTCCTTCAGCATTTCAATTGAGCCGACGGGTGTGGAGCGTTGCTCGGGTCAGGGCTCTGTGGATCTATCTAAGTAAAGCTGGTAAATAGATAAACCCAACGGGGCGACATGAGCCCCGCTGAACGTGTTGTTCAAGGCACCATCTGCATGGACTCGGGGAGGTCAGCTAATGCAAAACAAGCACACCCTGCAGACACAATTAAAAAGGAGTCCGTTTCATGGTGAAACATGTAATAGACAGAAGGACAGACCTGTGAACACTCCTCTGTGGTCACTACTGTCCCTCTTTTGTCACTGCGATGTCAACAAACAACAAGAATGTAATGAATGATGAGCTGGGGGTCGTTGGATGCCACATTTACTAATATAGGATTAGAGAATAAGGGCTCTGGTGGTGACTACTTGCATTAGGGGCGAACCCTGGGGCAGCCACGACAGGCTGTTTCCGGTCTTTACCAATTATAATTAACGCCTACAGTAACACAAACACATCAGCTTAAGGCGGATGTTACCAAAATTTAAACATTGGTTCAGCTTTGGTAGCACTCACTGTGAGAGAGGGGCAGTAAGTGTCAGCTCTGCTCGAATCAAGGTGCAGCAGCCTTATAACGTCGCTTACCCCTCCAGCAATTACGATACATTCAAACGCAGTTGGAGAAATTCTAACTGCATGTCAAGTACATACAAGTGATGCAATGGAGGGGGTAAATATGAAACAGAAGGATTTCAGTCTCCTGCATTTGGGAATCGAGTCATTTTCGAAAACTGTAAATGCTGCTAATAAACCAGTCAGTTGCTGCTATTTGCTAATGCCTCTCTCTGCGTTGGCCCAGTGACAGACTGGTGATTTGGCAAACGCGCGACAGTCCAATTTTTCACCTTTTTTTACCTCCTGTTTCACTCACGTCATGCCCAGCAACAGCTAAACTCCCTGCTTTTTACTCGGTCATTATGCACATTTTCCATGCTGTGTTCAGAGGTCGACCGTATTATGCGAATGTCTTCGTGCCACAGAGAAGTTACGCTGACCCTGGTCATATTTAAGAGCTAGACAATTAAAACTCAGTAAGTTCATTTTGATTCCATTTACAGATTATCTTCCTGGAATGGTTATTATTTAATTTTTTAAATATAAAGTATTTTATACTCTATTACAAACATCATCTCATCAGTTTAGACAGAATGTGATTTTGGCCTTGAGAATTACGATGAGGAAATCACTGTATGATGCTTTACAGAGCTGACAGGCCAAGGTCAAATAGACTTGTTTTAAAATTGCATTGCAAACTCAACAGTAAAGAAAAGTGAACCCAGGGTTATAAATGTCTCCTTATAACTCAAAGCGGTTTCATAGGATATAAAGTCAGGAAGCTGTAATTGTGCATTATGATGAAATTTAAACTGCTGTAAACAAATGGTTTCATAACCAATTAATTGTAGGTAAAGTAAACTGGCTGCTTTTTAAACAGTCTGCTTACTTACTGCAATGACTTGCCATTTGTGTACTGCTACACTGAGGAACCTTGTACTGCAGTATATGTACTGATGTTTACACTCACTGAGTAATTATCTGAATTAATGACGTATTGATCTCTAAATGCTTCACATGAGCAAAGTGCTGAATTGTTGGGTAACTAAGTGGGGGAGGAGGACGAGGGAGCGTTACCCCCCTGTGGTGCTCACAGCAGGGGGATCCACGTATTAAGAACCTCACGCCGCCGTCCATGTGATGGGGAACACCCTGGTGGGAAAACAGCTGCGTATTTAACGGGGTGCGTGTCTGAAGGTCACGCTGTGATTACATATTGATCTGCACCAAATATACGATGTAATGTTTCCTCATAATTATTTAACCTACGACAGACTTTGTGTCTGTGTGTACGTGTGTGTGTTTGTACACATCGCTTGGGTTTTAAGTAGGTTTATGTCGTACACTGCCGTATTTTTCTTTCGTGTAGACAGAGTATATAATGATCCAAGAGAGAGGCTGCAGAGGGAAGTTGTAGTGTGTGTGTGCGCGCGAGAGGGAAAGAAAAATCAACAACTAGACCTCTTTACACCTGGCCTTTTAAACCTTTCAACACTATATAACGATTTTTGAAAGAGAAGATAGACACTAAGTATTTCAGCGCCACTGAAGTGCTCTTGTGGTAGCCTATATGCAGCGAGTAACTAAAAAAGGTTCATGAAAGGCAACTTTTTTGCAGTTAAGAAGAAGGATCACTGAAAAGGTTAGATTTAGAAAAGTCACGTGTATTATGTTTATATTACATATGACATTACAATTTAATTAAGTCAGTGAGCATTCCAAATAATATACAATATTCATTTCAGTAAAGGTCACAAGCGCTGGTGCTTTGTTCACTTATCTTCTGCTTTTGAGTTTTTTTTTGTTGGTTAGATTAAAAAACATTGTCTTTGACAGGACTTTGATAGCTGTTGTTTTATCTTTAACTGCACTGCCTTCATTAGACCTGCTAAAAGCTGCAGCAGGACATAGTTGTATGATAATAGAGCCGTGAACGGATTATTAAGAAGGTCTACAAGTGCAAGCCTAAGGCGAGGTCAGCAGCCGGAGCACCGGCATGACTTGAGATTCCCTGTCTAAAAATCAAAAGGCAGCAAGGACACAAAGAAGCAGAGCAACTACGAAGAGACAAAAAAGACACGCGGAGGTCACATGCAAACACAAAGACTGCAAAACAGCTACAGAGAGGCAAAATAACTACATAAAGTAACAGAGAACAGCAGGACACTGTCACGGGGCTCTTCATCAAGCACTCTTCAGCTGCTTGTCTCATTCTCAGCTTCGTAAGTAGCTACAGATTGCAAACATTAATTAGGCTACGACTCAAAGCTGTAGACACGAGAAAACAAAAAGACGGATCCAGGGTTGTCAGTGATGTCACAGTATCTATATGCAACGTCTTCTCAAATTTCCCACAATGGCAAGGTGATCCGGGACGTGCTGTGTGCGTTGGGGAGGTGTCAGCGGTGTCGCCTTGCTGCTAGAAGGGAAAATCAACAGAGCCCTCAGTCGGGTTCTTGCATTGGATCTGTCTGGGTGGATTTACCCAGGCTGTGATGTTTTTTATTAAACTGTATGGATCTTAACGTTGATGCCTTTTGTGGCAAAATGCTTTGTATCCTAAAATGACTTAATAGACTCTCTTGGTTCTTGTGGACTTCTTAAAAGAACTGCAATTTGTAAACCAGAAATCTTTTTTGAGTGAGTTTTTTACCAACTCACTCAAAGGTGTTGTCAGACTGCAGCTGATGAAGGAGTGTTTTGGCAGATTTTTTGCTAAGCCTGAAACTGGTTCTTCTGTCCTGTCTGACTGTTCCTGGCATTTTCATAAAGCGCGTGTCAGCGCTCAACAGAGAGGACAAATCGGCTTTTGTCAGTCTGTCAAAAACAGTGCCAGGCCACAGAGGTAAAAGTAAAATAAATAAAGGAAAATCAATCCCTCAAAAAAGTTAATCAAATCAAGAGCGGACTATTTTCTGCACATGCGACTGACAAGCCATTAAAACCTCGAGTCAGTTTCAAACACTCCAAACAGGAAAATTATGCTTCAAACACCTAAAAATACACTGGACTCCTAAAAACAAGACAGGTGTCAGAACATCTGTTTTTACTAAAGTCCTTGAAATGCCTGGAAAGACAGTGAGTGTTGAATATAGTACATAACACCATGAACCCAGGTTGTGACACAACCTACATTTTATAGAGTCAAGGATAAATTAACTAAACAAGTTTCAGATCCAAGAACAATTAAAAATAGATATTAAGCAATTTTACAAAGCTAAATAAAAGGAGAACAGGATAGGTCACTAAGTGTGCACACTGAGAAATAAGTATGCATACGTGCATCTGTACACACTTCACATTTGCTTCCAGTAGCTTTATTATGTACGTGTATGTATGTGTGCCCGTGTCTTCTCATTTCATGCAGCAGCAGGTGCACAAGCGCCTTTGGGTGCATACAAGTGCACACTTCCAGCCTGTATTAGATGCGCATGTTTGTGAGTATGAGCGTGTCTGCAACCTGCCTAATTATGAGTGTGTTTATGATGCCAGATGAAAGAGCTGAATTATATACTCATACTTGACAGACAGGACTTGCACATAATGCACCAGAGATTACCTGAGAAAAGGAGGCTGTTGGCGGAGGTTTAGTTTGCTTTAAGCCTCATTTAGAGACTGTTGTTTGGTTGTTTGGGCAAATGAGAATTGTAAACATGAAATCTAAATAACAAGCCTTAAATAGCTCAGACACCATTTAATCAGGCACCAGGATTGGTACTAAGACATGTTTGGCTGACATCAATTCAATGTGGGCAAAATCCTGCATTATACTGATGAGGTTGTGATGGTGAGAAAGCGTCTGACTAAAGATAAGCATGGGCAGAGAAGAGGACGAGGTCTATCTGAGTGTACTGTAGCAATTCAGAAGTCTGCTGCTTCCTGGTTCTGATTTTCCCTGCATGAGAAACCAGCGTGGCCAATAAAAGGGCAGCCATGGCAAGGATCTTTGCTGCGGCTACACAGGTGTCTGCCTGATTGGGCCCCTTCCCAGGACTGTTTGGGTTCAGGCTGAGCAGAGGTCCAATCAACACGATTAATTAACATCTGCATGACTTTAAGCAGTTTGTATTGATATTCTCCTCTCACTCCTAGTCGCCACTTAAAATTCATATTATCTTTAAGTATAAATATTCGGTCAGTGTCTGTTTTGACTCACTCTTCCCCTCTTCTGGCTACATCACACCCAACCATTATCTGTCACTGACTGTGTTATAAACACAGATTATGACAGACACAAGTCTCTGATATAAGACCAAAAATGCCATTCATCTTGTTAGCAAGTAATGTTTTAGTACATTGACTATTGTTATCAATGACATGAATAAGCCTTACTAAGCTACTAAGCTCTAAATTAAGTAATGTAACTTGTTTTTTTTAACAGTTTTACTCCAAATATATTTAGGAGATACTTCAATTACTGTTTACAAATGTGAAAGTGAGATTTAAAAGGTTTTCTGTTTTTTTATTTAAACAAAGATAATTCTTAGTGCGGATTGTGGGGACACTTGCTCCAGGCAAATCTGAAAAAGATGAAAAAAAATACAGCATGCAAATCATCTTAGTGCGTTTAGAAAAAGGGAAAAAAAAAAACCCATAGTGATAAAAAATTAAACCAGATGAATGAGCAGATGAATGGATGGATGAGCGGATGGATGAATGACAGATAGATAAATGGATGGATGGATGAGTGGATGGATGGATGAGCAGATGGATGGATGGATGATAGATGGATGGATGAGTAGATGGGTGAATGGATGACCAGATGGGTGGATGGATGAGCAGATGGGTGGATGGATGAGCAGATGGATGGATGACAGATGGATAAATGGATGGATGGATGGATGAGTGGATGGATGGAAGAGCAGATGAAAGGATGGATGATAGATGGATGGATGGATGAGTAGATGGGTGGATGGATGAGCAGATGGATCAATAGATTGTATTGTAGCAATGATGAACAAAGATTGCTGCGGGAATCCTAAAGTCACTGATCCCGAAAACCACAAAAACAACAATCTGATTTTATCCTCCAGCCACTAGACCTCTCTGCCTTTCTTTTCTCCTAAACCACTTCTATCTCCTCCACTTCCCTCAAAATCTATTTTCTTCATCCATCTTTGTTCTCTGATCCATTCTCTCACCCCATCGCTCTTTTTTCTATTTCTCGTCTCTTCCCCTCCATTCCACATCCGTTTTCTGCCCCCCTGTTCTGCTCCGTTGGGAAATCAAAGAACTTGAATAACTTTTATATCACCACAGGAACAAAAACTCATATGGTCGCCATGGGAACACATCCCGACACCACAGGAACCATTTCATTCAGTAACCAGGGGAAACAGGGTGATTTTGTGTTCTTGGTCCCTTTGATTGGCTTGCCACGAGGAAGCGCCAATTAAATATCACTGGGAGCCAAGCAAAACTTGTCGAAGTCAAGTTACTTCTGACAAAGGGAACAGATAGACAGAACGCACAAGAGATGGAGGGTGCGACCGGATTTAAATAGACACGGTTGAGCAAAACCAACAAACCTGTGGATTGGCAGGCAGAAAGAGAGACTACAGTAGAGCAGGCATGATGGGAACCAAAATATATATATATTAAACAAACATTAAATTTGTTTCAAATATAAAACGACTAAGTAAGTAGTGAATCGCAGACTCATGTTTGATTGTATGTTTGATTCTAAAAATGCAACCGCTGCCGTAACGTCCAGCAGTGGTCTTTGTTCTCCTTAGCTCACAGCCTAAAATAGACAGTATGAGAGCTTTTTATGTTTTGTCATAGTAATTTATAAGAGGTAAGCATATGTAAAGACATTTCATTTATCATATTCGCTCTAAAAGGCTATATACAGTACTGCGTCACAAGACTGTTCTGTAATGGACAAAAATGTCAGACGTTTTATGTGGCAACCATAAAACAAGTCCGCAGTTTGAAAGAGTTGACCTTCTGGATTTTAAGTTGAGAAGCACTGCTGTGCAGTATCAGCCTCTAAGTGCTATTTTCAGGTACTGGTTCCGCCTCTCTATTATCTTGGGCTCCACTTTGTACCCAGGCTGTGTGTTTCCCATCGCTTACATTTAGGTCTTTTCCTCTAAAGCGACTGAACTCACTGGAGCCAGTGGTGGGAGCTCTGCTTTTGATTCAGTACTTCACCATCTGATCCGGAGGTGAGTTCTGAACGTCCGGTGCTACTGAGGAGTCAGTAAGCCCAAGCTCCAGGTACATGTACTGTATTCTCTGGAGGAAGTAGCTACTACTTCCCAACACCTCTACTGCAATTTATCTATATACCAGCAAATGCAACTTGGAAGCTTTAGAATATGAAATGTTTACTGAAATGTTATATAAAGCTTTTTTCCAGATCTGCTTATGTTATTTTACCAGTCAAAGCAGTTTTCATGCAGTGAAGCTGTAATGTACATTTGTGTCTCCCATAAAGAAAAAGCAAATCAAAGTAGTTAATTATGTTAAAATGCACCAGACGCTGCTGTAATGCATCAGTTCTGCAACTGTGTCTTTGCTGCTCATTAACATCTATCAGGTCGCCTTGTCTTTCTTCCTCCTGCCTTCTCCGCGTCTCATTATGTGTTGAATCACCTTAAGACAGATACACAACGTGCCTACAGCGCGTGCACGTACCGACGCCAGCATCTCAAGCCGCGTCTGAATGCGTGTTAATTATCAGTGTGATAATTAAAGCTGCGTTTCACTCGCTACTGAAAAGAGTGGTGCTGAGAAGAGCTGGTGACCTCGCCGTGAACCCTGAACACACACACATATTGTGCATATTGTATGTATACACACAAAAATAAAAAAATATATGAAGTTATCAATGCAAACTCCAGTTAAACAATAACCAAAGTTCCTTTCAGTACACAAACACATTAATACTTGTATTGATAGACATCAGCCCTATTTCACTGCTCTATAAGTACGAGTTTTCAAATTATTGTGTGGGCGTGTTCATTCTTTTGTATTAGACAAGACATAAAATAGAGGTGGAAACAGATGGATGGGAAAGTTGGGTTTGTAAGGTCACTTTCACTGTAATCTACCAGCAAAACAACAGATGTAGTGTTGAAAATGAAGTTTTACCGATTTAATGGATTTGACTTGTTAAAAACGCTCTCTCTCATTTAACTGGTCATTTAGACATAAGAAAGCCCAAACTAAATGACAGCACAATGTTCAGTGCTTTATTGTAATAAAGGGCCAGTGTGACCGTTGTGTGACTTAATTCCCTCAGACAGACCCACAGAGACGCACGCTCTGCTGTTGCCGGGTCCACAGGTGACTTGTCTTTTACCAGATGGCAATGAGAGAGCACAAACAAAAACAGGCACACAAACGCAGGGTGAATGCAGCCTTCACAGCACACACATGCCTCCAAATCTCCCTGGTGTCCTTGACTACCGCGTGAAATCAATTAAAGCTGATACACACATACAGAAAGACAAACAAACATAGATTCTTTAGTATTTACATAATCTTAATCTATCGCCGTTTTTAAAGAAACAAAATCTGACAATGGTCTGTGAAGCTCTAACATGCCCACATCGTCTACACAGTCTGTTCCTACATTGTTATTACTCTTACATTACTTTTTAATGAGACTGTGTATGTGTGGCCATGCACTTCATCTGCGTATTAATCCTAATTTATCTGCTATAAAGCCTCATGCTGTGACTAAACACACTATCACAATAATAATCCCCCTCCTCCCAAGCCCATATAACAACAGTACATCTGAACCACAGAGAGATTATTCTATGTGCAGCCACAATTGTTTGTTCAAATAAATTGTCTCGTTGATCAAATCACTGCAGGAGCAGACTTTGTTAGCAGATGACACAACTTTGATACCCACCATCAAGGAATTTGATGAGGACACTATTACAATGCTCGTCAGTCATTCTATTCCATGTATAATTTATCCATTAGACGTGTGACTATTATGTGAGGTTTTCTGTTCGCTCCATGAACAAGTGAAAAAGGAATAATTTATTAAAATATAAAGTTTTCAGACCTTCCTTACTTACATTGTAGTATAGAACAGGTACATCATAAAAATCCTCCACCTGTCTGAACTTAAAGTAATCATAGTAAACAAATGCAAACAATGCAGGATTCAGTTTGTTGTTCCATTGTATCAGAAGGGTCATTGTGTATCATGTATACAGGGAATCTCATATAATGCTCCCTCCCTGCTGATCTATTGAGGAACAATAATTCAAGGCTGCTGTAAACAACAAACTTCAATGCTGCTACAACAACCCAATTTTTTCCAACAACATACTGTGGATTACTTTGCTTTTTAGAATCCTTTCAATAGGTGTATTGTCAGTGTGAGGTATTGTTTCCTGAATGACTGTCTTGACAAAAAGGCTGGCTTGATGCTCATGTTAGAGATGTTGCAGGAGTAAAGATGAGTCCAGCAATTCAGTACAGTATACTGTATTAAGATGGTCTACATATAAAATAAGAAGCCATTTTCTGAAAACAGATATATACCCATTGTTAGTAAAACCTATATCCAAGTCAGAGTGTTTGCAGTGGAACAATTGTTTAGTGAGAAAGCATCACATTACATTTAAACTGAAAATGCTGATTAAGTAGGATGAAGTCTGACATGTAAGAGATTTACAGTACTCTAATCAGTGCTTTTGATCAGCTGAATTCTACAAAAGACTCAAACCAAGACCAAAGGAAATGGGATGATGTTCACTGGCCAAGTCACTTGATTCACTGAAGTCAGAAAGACCCACAAATAAGCAGCAGCTGAGGACAGCTGCAGTAAATTGCTGGCAATTGAGGGAAGGAAGCCAGCATTTGGTCCTGTCCATGGATGTCTGCTGTCATGGTCAGCACAGAATCCTCATTACTCAGTATTACTGTCTGTAATCATGTTAGTTTGATTATGAATAGGGTTCAATGTATCAATCAATGTAAATTAACCAAGAAAAAAATGCTAAGCTAATTAATTTAGACTTTACACTGATAAGAATATTTTTTATTCTACTTTTGGCTTAAAACCGAAAGAGAATATTTCTCTAAATTGAGCTGTTGGACCATACGATTTACCATTTCAATGCGTGTTCATCTCTTTTTGGAAGGTAACAACTTAGTGTAAATGAGTTTTGAAACGGAGCGGCTGGCCCTGTATTCATCACCGTGGGGCTATTTTGGGCTTCTGTCTTATTGAGTTTTAGCCATTTTGTGACCATAGAAACACTAAAAGGAGATTGACGTGTAACACAAACAAGTGAGAGAGTGCAGTTCTGTGAGCGCAAATGGAGCAAAAGCTTTCAGTTTCTCACAAGACAGATTGTGAAATGAGCAAGAGGCTGAAGTAAAATAATTTGCTTCCAGCTGTTTAGATTCAGCAGAGAGACAGAACATCTAAAAAGGAAAATGTTACTTTTATGGGAAATGTGTTTTTTTCCCCTTTTGAAACACAAGCCATATTAGTAGCGTAATTAATTTTACTGATGAGGCTTGAGAGTAATAAAACCATTGGTGATTGAAGTTGCTACAGAGAGATGTACCGTCATTGTACAGAAAATCACAATATTTATGCAGCGTACGCAGTGGGCTGTGTTTTTCTTCATTTTTATGGTGGCACTGACCTTATAATCATCCTACAGGGGGAAACCGTTTAGAATTGAAGGGTAATGTAATTTACCTGGAGAAGCTTGCTCCCTTGTGGATCTGTCTATTTTCTGTTCATTTCTTTTTATCATACTTCGTCGTTTCAGACACACCAGTGCTGATGTGAAACAAACCATCTTTGTTCTGCCTTCTCCATTTGTAAACAAACCTGTGACCCTGAAGAACTTTTCCTCTTTACATGTTCAGACTCTAAAGCAAAGCATTTTTTTTTGTTCAGTTCACTACTATGATGCTGTGACAAACTTATTTATTTATTTTGCTTTGTATTAAGGGATGAATAAAATCATTTCTATTTCTGTATCACACTATTTTTCTTACTTTTCTTTTGCCGTTATTCTGCATATTCCAATTGTCAACAGGAAACGAAAAGTTGCTTTGTGTAAGAGTGGTCTCGTGTTCGTGTGTGTGTGTTTGTCACGCTCCTGTCAGGCTCTTATTTTCTCATTTTAATACATTTATTTATGTTGCCAGGGTAGCTATCTCAGCTTCTACACATCAATCAATTTACTTTCCTATTACAGATAAGTAATGATGTTCATAGGGTGCCAATAATAACTTGGGAATCCATCTCAATCAAGCATCTGACTGGCAGAGGCCTGGAAAAGATTAGTGTCTGCGATAACACAGTGTAACAACTGAAATAAAGGCCAGAGAAGGTGCTGAAAGAGCCTTCCACTCAGGTACGTGCTGTCAGTTTCTAGTGTTGCCTGAGAAATGATAACATAGATATACACATCACTGTAAAAATCTATATCATTATTATGTGTCTGAGCTGTAAATCTGAAGGTTCTGCATCCTCTAATAGTAATGTGGGCAAGACAACTGCATACAAGTGCATGAACATTGATCCGACCAATTTCAGGACAAACACTGGAGGGTTGACCATTTGAAATCTAGAATCAGTTGCGCAAGATGTTTGTGAGTATGTGTTACTAGACAACATTTTATGACAAATTAACGTAGATTATAAATTTTCTGTACGTTGTTTAATTGCAGTGGCGTAGGAGAGGTGTAAATGAATCAAATTCTAGCTGTTGATTAATCCTAAAAGAGGCACATTTTGACCTGATTAAGCAATGTTAAGTGAAACTCTGATGTTAGAGATGAGGTTTGAAATTATTTAATCAAATCTGCAATGAACTAATTAATATATGAATAGTTACATCACAAGGCCATCACCAAGGGCCATGAGCATTTGACTCTAATAATGAATTTATATAAAGTTTCCAGGGATGTTTAAATAATATCTGATAAAGCTTCAGTTCATTCTGAATAAGACATGTCCCTGAGGCCAGACACTAGATCTCCTATATCTCCCATATATCTTGAGCTAAGGAGCTCCCACATCCTTCAGTGTTTAATTAGGGAAGAGAAGAATAAAGAGGAGCTTTCACAAACCACCTTTTACCTCGCAGCATCTTAGCGCTTTCCCCAAAAAAAAAAACTAGTAAGTGCAGTGTTTGGCTTTGATGTTTTGATAGTCAAAACTTGCCATGACCACACCGTATGTCAAACAGAGTTCATGACCCTAAATCCAAGGATCACTTGCATAAAAAAAGCTGTTGTTCTAAACTCCTCTGCAGATACAAAGTTTTAACATTTGAAGCTGCCTCCCAGTTATGTTATAATTAAAAAAAGCAGAGATGATCCTTGTGTTAATATGGTTTAGAAAACCAGCACTTGAGAGGCTTAGTGAGAGAGTGAAAGAGGAAACTGTAATAATGAGAGGAAAGGAAAGGAAACAGCAGAGAGAGAGAGTGTGACAAGCAGATAGGCAGATGGAGAGTGTGGGGAAGTAGTGAAATAGAAACAGGGACACGAGGAGCAAATGATTAGAAAAGGCGAGAGACGAAGACAGAAGGATCGTTCTGAGCTCTCTAATCTCGTCTTCCCAAAGGTACCTGACATTTCACTGCATCATAAGCAAGTGCTGCCGTCCCAAACAGGCTGACAATAAGGGGAGACGACAGGATCAAATCAATAGGATACAGCAGAGCGCCACAGAAGGAAGGGAGGGAGAGGTGGAAAGACCGAGCATGTGGCATCGAAGATCACACTGGAAATTAGTGAAATAATGAAAAGAAAAAATGAAAGGCAGACAGAATAAGTCCATGCCAGGCTGAAAAAATAAAAAAAATCTTTTAAGTGGTAAGAAATCCTTCCTTCCAAGCTTCCTCCTGTATCATTTACAGACATGTGTTTGCTATTTTCTGTATTTTTAGAAGTAGTGAATCACATACTGTGCTGTGTGTCACTGTATGTTACACACAGCTGTAACTGGACTGGAAGGAAGCCTTCCAGCTCATGTTTACATTTCAAGAGTTTACTGCTAAAGCATATTTTAATTACTGTGTGTATCATTGCATAGTGTGGTGTATCATTTACATATGGCACCAGTGGCTAGTTTTTTTTCTCTCTACAGATCATCTTAGCTTTAGTCATGATATCATTTGAAAAATCATTATTATCTATACAAAGGTCAGAACATTCTACTTTCTTAATGTTTCACCAAATATGTATAATCAGAGTGTGAACAATCAAATGTCATGCCTGTCTTCCTGACCTTTCCTATTGGATTGTATTATCCGGGGGCCTCGTTTTCTCAATTAAAACTGCTACGTTTCTGTGGCAGGAAAGATCAGAGTGACTAAGAAATGCTAAAGGTGGTGACTACCAACAAATAGAAACAAAATATTTTTGTCACCATCATTGACTATCTTTCTATCCTCCAAATTTCAAAGCAACGCAAGAAAAAAGCAGGTAAGCACTTTTTCCACTGAGGTACCTGGACCAGCGCTCATCCCAGATGCTTCACACTCGGCTGCAGACGAGCCGGCCGTGCGCTTCAGGTCACAGCCCTGTGAAGCTAGTGAAACCACCTCATCAGCAGAAAGCTATGATCCAGTCCTAAGGTCATCAAATTAGACTCCACTCTTCAGCAACAGTAAGACCATCAATCCCCCAAGAATTTACTAAAATCCATGTTTTGTCTGATTTTAACCCACCTTGTGTCAATATCTTTACCTACCTCGCTTTAGGAGCACCTACTAAAATATGATGCTGTTGTGGTTTCGTTGGACAACGGAAGTGACCATCTGCTGCTCACTCCTATCTGTACACAGTGACGGTACTCTGGCCTTTTAATCTTGTGATCCAATTTCAGGCATCAGTGGGACCTCACTCCGTCAGTCACTTGGCTCTCTCACATACAAACACCCTTAGCCTGGAAAGGGATTACAGTCGGTTTCTGTTCGGAGCAGGTGATTGACATTTGTCAGTCCTATTGGTTCCTAGAGCCCTAAAAATTACACAGAGGTTTCATCATTGTCTCCATTTCCTGTTTAACTTGTATGTGAGTGTGAGAATCAATGAACGCAACGCCAAGGGTGTTTTTTTCCTCAGGAGTAAAGAATCTGTGTGTACACAGAATGATAATGAATGGTGAGGTTCGGTCCTTAACAAGAGGAAGCCTGGGAGATGTCAAAAGTCATGATGCCAAGATGATGACACACAGTTTTCAGGAAAATAAAAAACTGAATGTCTTTGAACACTGACATGACCATACTGCCTTGAACTCCTTCACATCCCCAAGGACTAAATTTGACATGAAATGTAACTTATAACCTAAACCCTGTGGATTGTGTTTGAAAGTGTTTGCTAAAGGCTAAATAATAACCTGCAGGAGTCTTTCTTGAACTACAGGGGTTTTGTAGCCACTTTGAGAAACATACTGGCATGTTGCTGTCTTTCACTGGTCTCCAGATGATACTGTGGTTGCATGTTCCATAATACTCTTGGATCCCGTTATGGTAACAAACTGTAAACTAAGCAGATTCAGCTGGGAATCAAGAATAGTTGTACAGATATTCTAGAAAGTCATGAGGACTAAATCTAAGCACTAGCTAATTAGCATAGGCTAATAAGCATGCACATAACTAAATGAAAAGTCTTCAACCAAGTTCTTCCTTTTGTACTGTAGTTTAAACTACCCCAGGAGCTAAACAGAACATAACAATCACAGCAACCTCCCTTTTTTCCAGCCTATTTCCAGGCCTATTTTCCTTCACTCATCCCCCAACTCCACATGGCATCAGTACATGACCAACAGAGTGAAAAGCACATCCTACAGAAACCTCTGCATCAGTCTCAGAGATGTGAGTCAAGTCTGTTTGCATCCCTGGACGTCCTGTGTGTGTGATCTGGAGAACTTGCAGAGGTCTATCGGCTATTCTTCTTAATTAACCACATGCCAAGCTAGATGTAAACACTGGCTATAACTGGACCCTGGTGTATCGTGTAGTCTGTGTCCGGCATGTTTCAGATCTGCAGTCCGCCTGAAATTGAAATGCAGCCACCCAACTCAAGCTGTAAGCACCTGCCTGGCAAGTACAGCATCTCTCAGTCAAGGAAGACCAGACCAAAAGGCTTTCACCAGGCTTCTAAGTCCCTGCCGTGAATGCGAGGGGCATTGAGCATGATGTCACAGGCCAACAGCTGCCAACTTGTTTTTGATTAGCACCCTTACCTTGTGAGAGATGTGATAGCAGGTACTTACAGTACACTTCAGCGGCCACAATTCAACTGCTGTAGTTAACGGTACATTGCAAGAGACACATTACTTCAAAACCTTCCCCAACAGGCCTCGAAGGCCTTCTGGTAGCTGTGGAGAATAAAACTACCCACCATACCATGATGCAGCGCCTCAGTCTCACCACAATCAATCTTGGCAAAATAAGATTCAATCTCAAATCCAGACACCATCCTGCTGTGTTAATGTTCCACTTATCCCTTAACCAAACTATTCAAGGACAACTTCACGGAGCGCTTGAAAACGATATGCACACAGAAATGGGAGTGATTCTGCAAGCTTAATTTTCACAAGATAATAGTTGGAATAGGATTCACCAAAAATCAATCGAGGCTGTCAGCTGGAAGTAGAACCAATCAGTGAACTCTGAGTCATGCTGCCAGCTGAGGAGTTATTACATGTGATTTGGCGCCACTCGTTGGGACTGTTGTTCATAGTGCTGAATAATGCTCTAATGTACAAGAAAGTCAAAGATATCACTGGTGGGTTCAGACAGTTAAATTAGCAAAGAAAATCAAGATAAATACGGCATGAAAACCGATGGGAACAACAGTAAAAGGAGGAAAAGAAGATGTGAGGTGAATAGAAAAAGAGGAAGGAGGAGAAAAGACACTACTGTAGCTTAGACCCTCTGCTTTATAGTCACAGAGGCAGCCAAATGTAATGAAAGGGATGGAACTGCAGGGTCATTACAGGTCATTTCAGCAGTTGTAACACAGCCCTAGCTACAAGATGACCTTCACTGCACAGATTCTCACCAAGAAGGCCTGCAAAGAAAATACTTTTTTGAACTCCCATTAACACTAAAAACCTTTGCTCTCAATTCTGCCACAGCCAGTGGAACAACACTGGCTGATCCGAAAACAAATCTGACAAATATGTGCAACAGGAAGCACGGACAAGGATAAACAAAGCGAGTTGGCAAAATGACACTGTTGGCAGGAGTCTGCATGTTTTTAAAGATCTGGAGGGTATGGAGTAAAAGATGAATGAGTGAATAAAATAAGAGGCTCATTATGGTATCAACAGTATGTATGCTGAATCTAACTCCAACGTAAAGTGTCTTTACATTCGTACCATTTACCGTTTCCACTCGCTCCCTATCCCACTGTACACCAGTAGAATCAAAGGGAACTTTGAAAGCTGAAATTCAACTGTAGCTTATCATTACTGAGCTCACATTGTGGCAGAGACATCAAAGAAAATCCCTTTGGCTCACATAACTACAGTGCATCTCTTACAGCCAATAAAACGCACTGGAACATGGAGGAGGTGCTCGTGGAGCTGGAGCAGGTCAGTATATGGAAGCAGTGAACAATAAACACGGAGCAGTCGCAGGATTAATGGAGGTACTTCAAAAAGGAACCTGTTGCTCTAGCTTTTAATTACCCCTTTGGCACAAATAGGGCTTTTATTGTTTGACTGACACACCTATATCTTTACATTGTTGCTGTATTTCTGTATGTTTAGAGCTGAACAGAAGCCACAGCTTTAATCCATCAAAAGTGTTGTAAATAATTAACATACACAGTGGATTAAGAACAAAAACACTAAGAATGAGCTTTTGTTTTCACACAACACAATCCCCCCCCAACCGCTGCCGGCAATCTGGCAGTTTACTTGACAAAGAAGAAAAGAAAGAAGCTCTCTGGTTAAAGCTCCAACAGTTTAAACAAGTGCCCAAAGAGTCACAGTCTCAGGGCTCAAAGACTTTGCTGAAAGAAAAATAACTCTGTTGCATGTTTGGCTGTTTGCCACCTCTTTGCTTGTACCAAACACTCTTCTCGTGTACAGTACATGCAAGGCTTTACTCCACTGTTCTCTACTATTTAAACCTGACATGTTTTAACCTAGAAGGTGAAAATTCTGAACACACCGCATGAAGCAGCTCAGTGTTTTACAATGCAGCTGTCATCAATATTTTTATATTCATATCAATTAAAGATCACATAAGTCCTTGACTATGTATCTGGTGGATGTCTTGACAACCAGCACTCCCACTGCACTGGCTCTATAAAGCCTTTTAGTTCAAGCCTTTAGTTTTACAGCTGAAAAGCAAACTAAGCTCAAAGAGCCTGTTGTTTACACGTTCCATGATTTCAAAAGGTATTTGTGCTGCAGACTGACTTAGACTTTTAAACGCCTTAAAATAACATATAAAAAAGGGGTAAAAAGGCTAAAACCTTGATCAGTGATAGTATCCTGTCCAAGCGTTTTAGACAGGCTTTAGATTAGAGAAGCTAGAACAATCACACTAATATATTAAAAGTAGCTCAAACCTCTCCCACAAAACTTGGTATGACAGGTGGGAGACTTCTGGTGAGAAGCAGTGACCTCTAGAAAGTATAACTTCAAAACAGCCTTTCACGGAAGAATTATCAACGGAGACATAAATGTGTCAGTTGGAGAGATGTGGATTATTACATTTATGGCTGCTAAGAATACTAAGAGTTCACCTTCTTGGATAGAAACCAAGACTATGATCAGAAAACATAAGTTGTTAGCTCGCCTTCTAAAGTAAACCACAGCACAAGAACCTAATTTATAACTGATTCGAGTAAAATGGAGTGAGGCCACTTGTGTCTACTAAACTACTTACTATTAGGTAAATATTTAGTGGCTGAGTAAGCAGTGTTCTATTAACCCAAAATTCCCTTTTCTGAATCCAGATTATTCTAAATAGATTATCCCTAAAGATATAAGTAATATGTACGAAGCATTACAGCAGACGTGGTATTAAAAAGGTTGGGTCAATTAGTGAAGAGTTCTCCTAGGAAATGAGAGAGCTTGTTCTAAAATCCATTCTGCTTTCTTGTCCTTTCGTTTTCCGGCACATCTGTTTCCACTTTTGATTTCTTTCTAAGCCAACCATGTGACAGGTGAGAAATTGAACAAAGCAATATTTCTGACAGGAACTCAAATCATGTGGCTCGTGTCAAAAAAGTAAGACCATTCGCTTGTGCACAAGTGTATATAAGATACAATACTAAAGACACTCTGGGAAATATATTTACTGTATATGAATACAACTAAATTGAATATGTCAAATAAGCAAATAATGGATTGGGTCAAGAATAAAAGTCCCTGAACGCTTCATTCTCAAAAAACAAAAGGCATATTATTGGTCCTCGTACAAAAGAAAATGATTAATGAAGATTAATTTAATGGGACAATGAAATGTCTATTCAGCAGTTTGATTAGCTTTGTGGTGAGCATCCGTCACACGCCATTCACAATCAATTCTTCAAACAATCAAGCGTTCGTGTTATCACTGATTGTTTACTGGCAGCTTATCCTTATGCTCGCTTTTGCAGTTATACCCCAACAAACTGAGGCAGGCTTTTGTTATAATTCCACCCTTAAATGGCTTTAATCAGTTTGCTTTAGGGAGAAATGCATATACGTTATATTTAGGTCTTTTAGGAGATTTAGCCTTAAAATAAAAGTAACAGGACCTGTGACACTGGTACCAGTAAGAAAAACAACATAAAGCTGTCTTATGGGCTTTATCGCCATCCAACCAAATCACCTCTTGGCAAACTTTAGGGGGTATAACTAGTGGCGCAGTGTGTAATATTCAGCATTGCCGATTGATGTCGTTGAGTTTTTTGCTGTTGTTTCAATTTCTCCACAGCAGCACATTTTACAGCGCGCACACACACTTATGTTAATTTTAGGACCATGGTAATATAGCATAATAAGTTCTGCACACCCCATTTCTCTCCTGGCCAGTAGTGAATTTTGATTATGTTAAATTTAAGAAGAACTTGTTTTACAAGTTATTGGTTAAATCCATATTTCATTATGGGAGAAAGGCTCAAAATAAGAAAGTTATAAATGCAGACTGTGCAAAATGCAAAGAGCGAGCGGAGCGAGTCAGACGAGAGAGGAGGACAGTAAACGAACAAAAAGACAAGACAAACAAGCTGGCCCTGTGGCCATGTGATAAGGATATTATGTAGATTGAAATACTTCAAGCAAGTTGAAATCAGCATAAAATGGTGCAGCAATTTTCTTTTCAAACCATGTTATGGCTTTATGGTCAAATTATACACAGTATGATGTGAATTCAAATTCAGGCTTCTACTCTTAACATGTGTTGAACACGTACGGCAGACACATTTTTAATCGTGTGTGCCTGGGTCAAGGAGTGGTGCATGTAAGACTAAGGCACAGACGATTAATTCAGTTAGAAGGGTGTATCTAATTTGTTAGTTAGAGAAGTGTGTATCTAATTTGTTAGTTAGAGAAGGGTGTATCTAATTTGTTAGTTAGAGAAGGGTGTATCTGATTTGTTAGTTAGAGAAGTGTGTATCTAATTTGTTGATACCAAAAGTAACAGGTGAAAGCTGACTCAATGGTTAACTCAGAGTTGAATTTGTGAAACTGATGAAATCTGCGGGTTGGAAGGCAAACAGGACAGTAATGGCAGAGGAAACATGAGTGATTAGTAATTACAGAGTTCCAGTGCCCCACTGCGTAGACAGGCCATTTGTGGGGCCCAATCTCATAATCCCCTGCACGCCAACAAAGCGTTTTCAAACTCATTCCCATGGAGCATCACGTCAGCCATAAACCACAAATGGAGCAGTAAATAGCCTAATAACATCCAGCAGTTTGAGCTGAGTCCTTATCAGTGGACAGACTAACATGGCCGTGCCTCACGGGCAAGCGTCAGCCAATTAAATACAAGGCAAGTGAGCAGGTTACGTGTGATTGGGTTGTGGAAGATGGGACAGAAGGAGGGAATAAAGAACAGGCCAATCAGCATTCAGAGTCAATCGATGTCTTAACTGGGCACTGGAGCTTCCACGTCATTTAGTTACAGCTCATCATTGGGCACTAAGGTGTAACAAAATGCATCATCAACCAATAAACAGCACTGATGCACCAACCGTTATGCACACTTTGTTCCTTCTGCAACTACTAGTTTAGCATGAGATACTTCAAAACCTTTGATTTCTGGCTCTAATACTAATCCCAGCATTTTCAGGAACACACAACAAGAAGCCGCCCCATTCTTGACATGCATCCTCATGCTTTTAAATGATACTACAGTGAGACAGTGTAGCTTTGATGTTCATCCTCTCCGACTCTTGATTCATTTCCATCTACGTCGAACTCTTGAAAGTCCACTGAGGCTGTATAAACTGAATAGTTAATGCACCTATTGATTTTTTGAATAAAGATCTTTGAAAACGCTGACTGCACTCACACTGGACTGAGGCAGTTAAACACCAGCATGCACACAATCAAACTCTATTTATACACCAGAATGGAAGCAGCTTCATCCACTCACACCTGCTAATACATGTAGGTGTATATGCTTACACACCACAGTCATAAAATCCCTTTCAGCTCAGAGACGCACCTCGACAGCCTGTGATTGGATTATACTCCGATTGAGGATTACAAAACCTCTCTGAGGCCCTACAACAGATTTATTTTTTGTAACAATTAAATGAGCTTGCTTTCTGTTGGCCTAGTTGCTTCATGCTGCCACAGAAAGATTCATATCTATAATCATTGTACTGTACAGTATGTACACTGTTGTACCGCTGCTGAACTCTAGGAATGTACTATAAATTTGAGTAACTCACATTTCTGTTGACTACATCACTGCATTTCAGTCCAGAATCCTCTCCTTAAGGTCCGGTTGAGATCGATTCCTCGTTTCTGTGTCATACTGGTGTCTTTGCAGAACAAAGTTACCAGGAGAGCTTTAAGAGAAGTTCATATTGTGTGAAACTAAGGAAAGACTACATCAGAAACATACTGTATCAATATTTACAAGAACATGGGACAAAACCAAAAAAAGGTTGCAATAATTTAGCTGTATTTTATTACACTATGCTACAAACCTGTGCTCGTACGACGCTGAAGACTCCTCTGAGACATTGGTGTGTATAGAGCAGTGGTGGGGCACCCTGTCAGGTCCCTTCCGTGATTTTAGTAGCGTCTGTTGAACAGAAAATGTTTACATCAACATGTGCAGTTAGGAAAAAAGCGGCTTTAGTTTAAACATCTTTAGAAATAGATATATTTAAAGATTTTTCCATTAGCAAACTGTAATAATCTGGTTTTGTTACTTTCTTATAGTTCATGGACCAAGATATGAAAAGAATGTTTGAGAAATATCTTTCGTTTCGTGCATTTCACGGATAAAATACTTGTGCGTCAACAAATCACTCTTCATTCCAACTGCACACGTTCCATCTGCTAAAGAACGGCTCAAAAGAAATTAGTAAGAGGACCTTGAGCTGCAGGCCCTTCATCAACAGTGTTTTTAACCGATGCTGGTGTTCAATTCACACAGGAAAGAGAGAGGATCTCCGTTCAACATTTTTAAATGCATTCCTGTCTGACATGTTAAAATATATCAAAGCATACAAACATGTTCAGCTACAAGTCCGCTCTTTAAAATGAAAACTACCCCAAAAAGCGTTCTGTAAGTCGACAAAAGTAGGATAGTTCTCTACATTGCTCCCCTTCAAATAAAGACACGCACACACAAAATGTTGAGTCTGCCTGAATATGTTCAATCATTTATGAGGCTTCAGCACCGCTAATGCAAACTGCACACCAATGCCCACTTAATAATTAAAGCCTGGTATTGACTGTGGCATTACAATGCTTGTGCAGAGGGACATTAGTCAGTGGTGGTGACGATAATAACGCTGATTCCCTTCCACAAACCTGGCTTCGTTTCAGTGGGTGGGCTCAGGCGGAGGGGAAGAAAATGAAAGGATGCGGGAAAGGATTTGAAAGACACTGGAAGTCAGCGGGATTGAAGCCAAGTAGCTTTTTTTCCAAGAGGAAAAAGTAGAAAAGCAGTGATAGAAAGAGCGGCGCAAAAACAGAATGGTAAATGAGTGAAACAAGGGAATTTTTGATCACAGGAAAATAACAAATCTCTTACTGAGTCTATAAGGAATAGGATGTCAAGTTGTGCTGTGTTTTCTTGTTCACGACTGCTGGTTTGTACAAAGTGTAAACTCTCGCTAACATCAGATTGGAGTCGCATGCACACTACACTGTGCATTCTGTGTATTCTGCCAGGTTCATCTGTAACATTGTAAAACAGGCTGAAAAGTCCCCAACGTGCTCAAGGACTGACGAGCTGTCAGAGCTAATTTAATAAGCACTAAACATAGGCAAAACATAACCACTGTCACTGTCGTTTTATAAAATGAGTTAGTATGCACATTCAGTACATTGGTCTAGCGATGTTGGGCACCGAGTCGCCTCTTTCCCCACAGGAAGATTTTGTGCCCATGATTTCGGATGTAGAAGCAATTTTGAGACGAGGCGCAGCAGGCATGAACTGGTAGAGTGGTTTGTGTTACCATATGCACGTTGTGCGGTTATCAAAAATCACAAAATCAGTTCCCCTGCTTCAGCCAGTACTGTACATCAGCTCCATATCGCTCATATGCTCTCTTCCTGCTATGGAATTCAGACAATGTCAGCAAGTCATAGCCCTGTTCACAACTTATATATGAATACACACGCACGCACATTGAGCCTTATGTAAAGCACACCTGGTTTCTCATAATACACTGGGTTTTAAATAAACAATGGTGTGTTTCTGTGTGAATCCAGTCTGACAGTTTCATCTCAAGGCACCTTTTTCAAGAAGACGGAGCAGATGAAGACAAGCGACAAGTTTGTCACAGCAACAAGTCACAGTCCATCACATACAGAGTTTGTCTGTTTATGTGTCCGTGCGTGTTACGATACAAAGACAAAGTCAAACAAAGAAGTCACAGAACTAGAGCATGTGTAAGACACACGTACTGTAAGTGCAGGAGAATGTGCTGGCAGCCTCCTGATGAAGACATGGCACCCACCCTAAAGACGTGGCTGCTCTGAAGTTGACAGCCAGCTCTTACATGGATGCCGCTCCTCTGGCAAGGCTAAATAAAAATATTCCCTCGGTAAGTGTACATCATTTATCATCACCTTTATTTACAGCCTGTAGGTTGACTGAGGGGGCTTTGAGGGCTAAGAGCCAGAGGTAAGAAGGCTTTGCTGAACTATGCATCAGAGGCAAAAACCAAGCCGTGAACTCGGTCTGAGCTGTAAATAAAGGTCGATGGAGATAATGTCTTCACATAAACACACAAATGATGAGCTACGTTGCACCGATTAGCAGAATGATGGCACATCCCTCCCCCATTGTCATTTGGTACATTTAGACAAGCACACACAAGATTATATATGCAAAATCCCATGAACAGAATCTTATTACCTTAGTTGCCGAGGGTTAATAGTGCCTTATTTTAATGCACCTTGGCAAGAGTTGCACAAGTGTTACACAACTCCTATCCACACTAGATTTCAGTCAGAAACATCACAGAATTCTTTCCCATTCGAAATCACAAATGCTTAAGGCTAAAGCACTTTCTGATAGAAATGTGCTCAGTAGCTTCTCTTAATGTGGAGAGGTGCTGTAAAAGCCTCCTCTGACTCACTACAGCACTTGTTTAACCTAGTAATCATTTGAATAATTTCTGATTTTTAAATATGTTTTATGCCTTTCCATAAATAAATGATTATTACCTTAATTACTGCATACCGGTAAGTTGTACCTCATTGCATTGGTCTCAAGTTGATCTACACTATAAAAGAACAAGGATAAAGTAGTCTGTCCTATATTTCAGCAGAGTAGAAAGGGAGTCTACCTTCTTCAGCTCATTCACGCCATCATCATCATCATCCATCCGCATCACAGCATTTGCTATTTGACATTTACTTGTAGGCGTTCTGACTCATTTACAATATATAGATCACACAAACACATGCACAAAGCTGCATATCTATGCTTGCTAGATGCTACATCTTTTACTGACACATTTATTCACACATACAACACTTTGATCTCCTCTTTGTCATGACATCTATCCTCTATAAGAAGCAATCAGTTCCACATAGATTATATGAAAAATTGGAAGTCTGAAATAAAGACGATATCAAATATTTGTGGGGTTGATGGAAACTGACAGTGTGTGTGTGTGTGTGTGTGTGTGTGTGTGTGTGTGTGTGTGTGTGTGAGAGAGAAACATAACAACATAGTCAAACACCCACAACAGACTTTGATTGTAACGTTTGAAGTGTGTGTGCAGGCATGTGGACGTGCCCAGTGGCAACAAAATCAAAACAGAACATATGAAACCAGTCTGTTTGCCTTGAAGTCAAAAGAAGATGAGTTTATAGATTTTCAACTGCACCATATATATATCAGAAATATAAGGAGCACATACTGTACGGTATCCTGCGTGCCCGACACACACCCCAACACAAATAATGTGTTTCAAACAAAAAGTTCCAACCGCATGAAAAAAAAAAAAAAAATTCATATGGCGCAAATAGTTTTTCAGTGGCTGTTCAACCTGCTGAATCTCACTAATATGGTTCAATTCAACCGTTTGATTCAAATGAGGTCTTTTTGGACCTCATTTGAACATCTAAACAAAACATTTTTAATTTGGGGTCAGAGCTACAGCAAATCCAACCCACAGAGGAGCATTTTGGAAATATCTGGCTTACTTGGATTAAAAACTAAGCTTTTGATCCACATACATCCTGCATCTGGAAGGCAAGAACCAAGCTGGAGTCTTTTGGAGCAATGGTCCACTGCCTCTATTCTGGCTCCCTAGACAGCACGTGGTCTGTACATGGGTTATTGCCCCTCACACTGAGGTATTTGAGGTGGTTTAACATTTTGGTGGCAAATTAAGAATTTCAGGCAAGACGCTCATTGACTGCTGTTAGTGAGAACAGGGAACAATTTGTGCTTTTTTATTTCTCTTATTTTCCCCCTTTATCTCAGATGTTGTGCCCTTTTTAACACAGCTTGCAACATGACTTTGTCTTAGATGTTTTCTAACGTAAAAAAAGTCCTAAATTGTGACGTTAGAAACTCAGCAGGGAGTAGTTTAGATTATATTTCTGCAATCATGTTTAGGAAAATAAGCCGTACAGAGCATTTTGACAGTAGCAGGCGTCACAGTCACCAAAGCCAATGTGCTAAGTGACTGAAGAGCCGCCCCTGCCATATTCAAGTGTGTCAGTACGTTATGGGAGTGTGGCCGTGTGTCAGCAATCACAAAACCAGGGCCCTGAACTGACAGGACACAGCCATCATTAAATCGGTTATTTATATCTCTGCTTTTCCTGTTGTGAAATATCAAAATTTAATTTCACTGACTATTGCCTACTGCCTCAGCGTAGCAGAGGAATCGATAGAGTCTATGAGGAACTAATAATCAATAAAACAAGGAGTCAATGGATTACTGTACCACAAGCACCAATTTACTGTAGCAACATCATAATAAAGCAGATCTAGGAACTAAAGACGATATGTACAGACTTGACATTTACATGTAAAGGTACGGTTTACAGATTCTTTCTTTTACTCTCACCTGCACCACGTCTCTTTTTGTCTGCTGCTCTCTCCAACTGCTTCTCTCTTGTCTGACTCACTTGATCCCCCCCCAATCTCTGGATCTCTTTATTTCTCTTTGACTCTGTATCCTGCTTTATTACCTTCTTTCGCTTTCCATCTCTACCTCCGCCGAGACTGCTCTCCTCCTTCCTGTTCTCTCTGTTGTTCACGATGATTGTTCTATGCTTGTCTGAACCTTCTCTGAAACTCCCTGCAGGATGGGTGGTGGGTGTGCAACACACACATATGCGGCGGAGTCACCACATATGAATCCACCTATGTTTTACATGTACAGACAAATGTGTCTACACACTCAAAGGTCTAGAGGAAACAGCAAACAAGCACCTACACGCAGGTACACAAACACACACAGCAGTTGTCGTGACATTTGTAATAAATAGCTCAGTAGAATTTCCTCTGCTGGTTAAAAGGGATTGAAATGCCACTGGAGGCATGATCACAAATCAATAACCCATTCTCAGATCTGTCCTTTGCGTGTATGTGTGTGTGGGAGATTCGGTCCCGCCTCTGCAGCTCCATTTGATTTTTTGTCATTTCATTTTGTTCCCCTAAATGTCTCTAAACCATGCTGATGAGGTAAGATGAACAGTATTGATCTTCTAAAAAAACGCAACAGCAGAGAAAAACATCTAAGAATATGATGTATTAAGGCATCTTCACTCACCCCACTAGCTGTTGGGTGAAGGCTTTCTTTGCTCTGCTGCCAAGTTGTTTCTCTAAAGATCTGGAAAAGGAAACCATTCAAATAAAGTTTATATTTGAAGTCATTCTTATAGCTGTGCAGAAATGACATGCTGACTTCAGCGTTTTTTCCACCACAGTGCATCGTCGCCTCACCCACTTCTCCTGTGATTATTATTTCAATAGTGTCATATGATGCTATTCTCACCTACAGTACGGAGAAGATTAAATAAATGTGGAATTTTTGGTTTCCAGAAAGATTAGTAATGATATGGTAGGATTGTGCAGCGGGGCTTGTATTAAGGTGTAAATCAGATTCATTTAAGATAAATCCACATTGCCTTACTGCCTCTGCAATGGCTTTCTGGCTTAAAACATGATCCTCTTAGTCTCTACATGCTAAGCGCTGCCTGAACTAAGCATTTAATTTTAGAATTTCTTCTGATCACTGGTGAACTCTGGTTCTCTCTTCAGTTGAATGCAACTATACCCCCAGATTGTGAGCAGTGTGTGTGTGTGTGTGTGTGTGTGTGTGTGTGTGTGTGTGTGTGTGTGTGTGTGTGTGTGTGTATGTGTGTGTGCGCGCGCCCCTATACAAGTAAATTCTCTAATTAGGGGCTTAAACGTGAGCATATATAGTTGTGGTGGTGAATCAAGCTGGAGGAAAAAGGCAAGTCTGTGACATTTATTAGTTATGGCCCCACTGCAGGGACCTGCTTCTTCTGCTTCTTAATGAAGGTGTTGTTTTTACAGCTACATCCAGAGTTTTAAAACTTGATGGGGCCCACGGACAGCGGTAAGCAGAGCTGACACCTATATTTATATTCCGTGTGAACCCTTGGTTGGATGTCCTGAGCGGTGCCCACTGCTTGTCCATCAGCATTAAATAATAACTGATGTCTCACAAGCACCACTCTGCCTGGTGCCAGAGAAACTGCTGCAGCCTCGAATCATTCACTTCTCACTTAGCCGCGCTTTAACGCAGCCAAATAACAGTGCAGCAGGTCATTAATCCTGATTTATGTCAGCTATCGGGCAACTGAAACAGAGCTGACACGATTAGTCAGGTGATTAAAATAATTAGCTGCTGTGGCAAACATTTTGTGGCTTCATTTTCCCTGACTCAAGTTTGACCCCAACTAGTTTTCAACAGGGAACAAACACTGTCTCACCTTGACCTACAAGAAAACATGGACTCCTGACTTCCTGTCTACACATATATTTCATATATGCATATTTATATTTCATATTATATGCAAATATCTGTGTTTATCAGAAAAATATAATGAAAATATTCACTATTATTATAAACAGCACAGACCAGCTTATAGTCTGGGACCTGAACTGGGAACTAGTTTATATCCGTGTCAATCACTATTTAACAGCAACAGCACAACGTAACCACCGCAATCAACACAACTCAACACGCACGCGTCCAATAAATGATGCGTTTCTTACCTGTTGTAAACCAACGTCCTGTTTGTCCGTGGTGGAAGCTTCAAGAGCTCGGTCCACGCGGCTGCAGAACGCTGTTGCTAATGCTAACTAGCTAGCTAGCGTGTACCTAAGCTACAGCTAAGATAGCTGCTGCTAGGTCTGTTCTGTTAGCAGCGATAGTCTGTAAATGTCGCGCTAAAGTAACTGTTTTTCTTTTTCTAAGAATGAAGGTATTCAACAAATAACAAGGTTTTGCAGCTAAACTTCCAACTAAAATATATGTGAACGTCTCTCACACGCAGAAAAGGATCATGGGATCAACAGCTGCAGATCATTTGAACCTGAATGACATTGGTAATTTCTATATTAATAACATTTATAATAGTGACGTAATACAAACCTGTTTTCTAAAAAAAATAGACTTAAAAACTTTTTTTTATAATTTTAGTACTTTACACTTAATTTATTATCTACAATGTGATAGTTACTAGAGATTCTGGACACCAAAATACACTGCAAATTTAAAAGCATTTTTTTAAATTGTTTGTTTGTCTCTCTCTCTCTAATATAATACATAAAACTAGCTTGAGTTTATTTTTAACCACTGTGGTTGTCACTACACCACTAAATCTGACACTTGTTGCTTACACATCTGCTCAGCGTCTCAGCGTTGACGCTCACACACACACACACACACACACCAGTGGGATTTGACTCGTTCCTTCACCTCCGAGAGTCGAGCGGCGAGGTCGGCGGCGGTGCGTGACGCATCCCACGCGCAAAGCCGCGCGCGCGCGCTAAGAAGGACAAACGTGTGCACGCGAGGCATTAAAAGTGCAGGGGTGTTCTGCGTTTCTTGTCTGCGCGCGCGCGCGCGCAGATGCGGGAGGAGACGAGAAGAAAGAGAATGAAGCAGCAGCGGGGGGAAGAGGAGAAAGAACTAGTTCTGTCTGACCCTCTTTTTCTGCACCAGCAACTCGACACACAAATTGAATGTGTGACACATTTGGAATTCATGGCCAAAAGTTTGGGAAGAGTGATTCACATATTCCACTGATACTTTCCCCCCACAGCAGTGAATGCTTTCACACACAGCTCACCAAATCTATTTCACCCTGTGGTGGGAAAACCAATCAAACCAGTGGTATTCAACTGTCAAACTCACCCTTTGCCTGCGCTGCCAACGTCACCCTGGTCGTTACTAATGCACGTGTCCCCGTGTTACCTCATCATTGTGTCGTCATCTCCTGATCTGCCTGCAAAACAACTGGCTACGTATGCACACACACACACACACACACACACACACACACACACACACACACACACACACACACACACACACACCATAAGCCATAAAATCATATTTTGACCCTCAAAAAGGCATTTAAAGTTGTGGGGCCCACCAAAAGGGCCCCACAAGTGATCATAGGACCCCACTTTGGTAAAAAAAAGGTTTTGTGCCCCACTCCGATGTAACTGCTAGGACACACACACACACACACGCACACACACACACACACACACACACACACCTGCCTTGTCCAGTCCTTCGCCTCTGAAGGTTTCCGCCCGTCTCCGTCTCTCTCGTGGCTTTTACAGTTACATACTGTTTCATCCCGTCGCCTTTTTTATCCCGTGTAACGTTGCAAGCGAGAGAATCAGCTGGAAGCCAGAGAAGGAGCAAATCTCCTAGAAACTCGAGGATGCCCTCTCCTCTCAGTAAAAAGCACTTCTGACAGTAACATAAGACCCACAGAAGCGCCTGAGCCTCCAGTTGGAGCTCCACAGCGTCCGTGTTAACCAGAAACCAGCTTAAATCCTGCAGCTCGCGATCAAAGCTCGCGGCTGCACCGCTTTTACTTCGCCTTTTGTTTTTTATCGGCTGCTCATCATTGACCCCAGTGAAACACGATGCAGCGTGAGGGAAAACCGTGGGTTCTGCAGCCGTCAGTTACGATGCGACAGCAGATATGGAGGCAGATCTCGCATCCGGCGCCGCAGACAGACTTCTTACTGTATGTTCAGCCTTTCTCACTGATCGCGTGGCTGAATGATAATGGCGTTGAAATTGCGTTAGACTCTATTTGATATTCGTTAGACTCCTGATTGCTCTCTACAGTAACAGTCCTTGAAGAACTTTCCAGATCATCGAGCGCAGAGCGTGGAAACAGTGGGATTTGAGGTTTTCATGCTGCTGCAGGAACAGCGTCTTACATATAAATGATTAGTGCTGCTTTTGCTATTATGCTCATATATTAAGCAAATATGTGTTTTCTTCAAAGCAGTTTCTTCAATGCTGCATTGTCTTCAAGTTCATCAAACGGCGTTTCTTGACTCATTATCTCGAGCACTTTTGGAAATAAATGTTGGCCTTTTACTGTCTCGAAGGCAGGACTTCAGTCTGTAAATGAGGAAATTAATTAGCAAAGGGTCACGACAGGTGGGCTGTCATTCAGCTCTCCATCCAGGGGGAGTTTAGTTCCGCTAGAGTGGAAACAGTTAAACCCGATTCACAGACATTGCTTTCTTCCGCAAAACAAATGCCTGAAAACCAGACTGCATCCATTCAGCGACTGGAAGCCAGGCCTCTGTTCCTGCCAGTCAACCAATGGCTGCCAGCGCTGGCCCAGGACATGTACTGTACAGCCTGGGTGTGTGTGTGTGTGTGTGTGTGTGTGTGTGTGTGTGTGTGTGTGTGTGTGTGTGTGTGTGTGTGTGTGTGTGTGTGTGTGTGAGATCCCAGTGGGACTGTAGATTCTGGCAGGACCAGTACTTGGACAGTCGGTTCATTCCGCTCGTAACAACAACAACAACAACAACCCTGAAGTAAAACCCAAACAGCCAAATGGTTTTCAGGTTCTGATTCTCAATTGGAACCAGAACCGTGGACCTACTGTACCTCCAGTACACAGAGTGGATCACCTTTAAGTTGCTTCTTCCCTTTGGCTCCCGATTCACACATTTCTATGTCTTTTGTCTTCTCAGGAGAAAGTGTCAGCACTTTCAAAGCTGCGCTCCTTCTTCCTTCTCTTTGCGTCTCTTTCAGTTTCTATTATCCAGCGAGAAAAAAACAAAAAAGAGCGAGTTGATGTCTCCGGCGTCATCACTTTCTGTTCACACCGCTGTCGGTGTGTGTTGCTTCACATCTTTACCTGTGTCAAAAATAGACCCTTTCACTCCCGTTCCCTTTCTTCCCTTTTCTCCAGCCTCTCTTCCTTTCTGCCTCCGTCTTTCACAGATGTCAGAAAGACACTCGTGTGCTCTGAATACCGACGAGAGGTGACGTGTGAGTGTTTTGAAGCAGAACTGTCTGTCTCACCCTCTGAGTGCGGACTGAGACCTATTGATTTCTGGTTTACGGTGGGATCAGAGGTGAATCCAACGCGGGAACGCACATGCACACGTTTCTGCACATTCATCAGCATAATGCATTTCCTAGAATGAATGCGGGATCATAACTTCATCGCTGAACACATGCACATGAGCAACTTTACCTTGAAACCCGGGGACTGATGCAACTCAGCACACTGTTAAATCCTGCAGCGCACATCGTCCTTTCCTGGCGTCTGTTTACGTGTCAGAAATATCTATGTCTTCTTTACTGTGAGAGACACACTGGGCCTGTACACACACACACACACACACACACACACACACACACACACACACACACACACATACACACACACAGAGCGTACAGTAGCGACTGTGACCCACAAATACAAACAAAAGTAAGATGATGGAACGAAATGTCTTATCATTTTCAGAGCAAAGTGATTCGGGAGGCTCTCGGGCTGAGTCACTCGCAGCCTGACACTCCCAATAACAAAGCTCCTCTTTTATTAATTCCCCCCCGTCCGTCTCCCCTCCACCCACTCCTCATTTCATTTATTCACTTCGTCTGTCTTTTCTGCCTTCCGCCGTGTTGATTTGTGGCAAAAGCATAAAGGAGAGAAATCTAGAAAATATTCAATCAAACCCAGATTGTGGTCTAAAACAGACTCGAGTCTCTGACCTCAAAGTTTTCCAGAGACTATTGTCAGGGTTCGTTTTTAAACGGAAGCTGAGGGACGTAATAAAAGACCTTGTCGAGTAATGGAATGATCAGAGTTTGAGAGTGGAGGATTGATTGTGTTGATGCGTTCGATTTGTGGAGCCAAAACAGAGAACACGGTGATCACAGGACGTTAGAGACTGTTACAACTCCTGTCACGAGCATCTGGGATGAAACCGTGTCCCAAATAGAGCAAAACTGCTTCCTGAACCCGAGCGCAGTCACCTGTCTGATCCCTCGGAAGCTGCCGTCAAAGGCAGAATTGTTTTTCCGTCGGGCCGTTGCTCAAAGGCCGAGGCAGCCTCCAAAGTTGGGTCACCGGCGGATTCAGGGTTTGACGGAATTGTTCCGGAGACGCTGGTGTCACTAGAATTTATTCATGAAGTTATTTTCAAAAACAAACGTGTGACAGAGGTCTTTGCGGAGAACAAAGGATTATAAATACAGGTAAAAGGAGGAGGGGAAACAAAACAGACGGAACAGGAAATAGAACAAAACACACGCTAAGAGAAATTGGAGGATATTGTTTTGGCATTAACGGTTTGACGCTGTGTGAAGTAAGTGTCGCTTCTCATATTTCTTCCAGTTCTGTTCTTTATAAGAAACATCGCACACAATCAGCAGGAGGAGGGATGTGAACCAACCAACAGTGAATGACTGTAGGACTGCGGCCGTTAAGCCGTGTGCGTCTACTTTTTACTTCCTGCTTTCTTGGCGGACGCTCAAATCAGCATATGGACCTTCGGTGAAGGCGCAAAAATGAGTTTGGCTGCTGGAATAATGGATGTGACTGATGAATTTTGGAACGCGCGGAAACCGCGGTGGCCAAAATCCAGCGGGAAGTTTGTTTTCCCTCCGAGTATAATGGAGAGTTTCTGTGACGGCGCTGAGCAGCAATGACATCACAATGCAAACACGACCCAGAGAAAAAGCTGTTCTTAACAAAGCTGGCATATTGGAGGAAATGTTTAAATGGAGTTTGTTATTTGGTGGCCATTCTCTGAATCCAGTAGCTTCATGGGTTTTGATTTTACTGCTCAGAATCCTGTCACTAAATGATCTGCTTTTGTTTTTGTGTGCAACATTTCTGCGGAATATTTAGTGGTTTCTGGTGATAAACAGGCCAGAGCCGACCCTTGGCGCTGCCTGACACTTTGCTTTGTATTTGTGGCTCCAACTATTCAGGTCTAATGCCTCCACACTAACCTGAGCCAGCAGCTCACAGGCATCAAAGAATTTGATCGTTCTATAAGTGAAAAGTAGCTCAGATCAAAAAGGTATTAAAGCTCTGCCATATTTTAAATCAGCTTATTTTATTAATCTTATCACTGCATGGTGTATTTATACACAGAGGAGGTGATCTATTTTAAATACCTTAATAACAAGACACTAACCTAATGTAACTGCTGTCCTACATCACACATCTCTCATCAAGACATTGCAATAACTGGACTATTTCCACGGGTCCTAATTTAAGTTCAGCCAAACCAACAGCATGCACGCGCTGCTGAAGCCAAAGCTAAAGTAAATGTGAATGTAAATGTTCAATGCGCTGCAAAAGCTCACCTAAACCTCTTTGGTTTGATTATTTGGCTTTTTTTCAGTAAACGTCTGTATTTCAGGGCATTCGTTCTTTTGCACAGTTACAGTTCTGTAATGAATCACTATCTATTTCAATTAAGGGGAGAGTTTGCTTGCTTCCTTATACATTACTTTATTTTTGTTGACCTCTTTCATGGGCCCAGATTGGATTTACTGTGTTCTTATGCAATTTGTTTTATTTTTGCTTTTTGCACTAAATAAATTTCTCTATTTTTGGAAAAAGTCCGCTGGTGTCCCTCCTGCGTTCCTGCTCGGTCTTTCACAGTCTGCCGTGCAGCAGTCAGGATCCGTTTACGCGCATGAATATAAATAACGTAAAATTACAAGTAATGATTAACAGCGTGCAAAGAAAGGAACAACATTAATCAGCCTGGAGGTCAGGACGAATGGGCAAATAATAGGAACATGCAAGACAGTGGATTTAATGAGAGGATCCTCCCGTCAGAACCAAAGCTTCCATGTTGGAGTTGATGGTGAAGATCAGGATGTATCCCAGAGGTCAGAGGTGAAGCACCTCCTGCCACAAGGCAAAAACCTAGTTGTCATTATTATACTGATGATGGCTGATCAAATTAGAAAACATTTCTATTGTAGATGTAACATTATTGAGCCATGTCACAAATCATATCCTGCAGAGTCATCATCATCATCATCTGTGTGATTTCCTGAAGTTCAACCTAAGTGAGTTACCACTTCTGACCATCAACCTGAACGCGTTGACGTGAGCTTTATGGAAGTCTGATGAATTCAGAATGAACCTGCTGTAACGGCCACTCTAAATGCTAATTGACTGCGTTTGGCGTGTGAAGTTTTGAAGCAGGCTTCACGTGTGACACATTCTTTCTTGAGCAACAAAAGCTGAAATAGATTAGAAATTCAGTTTTATCCAGGAGGTTTGTTGCTTCAGAACTGGATCTGCTCATTGTTGGAAAACTTAATATATTGAAGAGTAACATTTTGTAGCTGTATCACTATTTTGTAATTGAGTTCCCACGACTACTTCACTCTTCATTATCTGACAATAAAATACATATAAGATATATGAGGATATAACATAAGAAAAGAAGGAGGAAACTAACTTTTAATCCACTAATTACCTGCGCTAAATGCAAAGGGATCCTGTAAACAGATACTTAATTGGCTTCTCATTCCAATAAAGTGATTAGTAATATATATTTATACACTGGATGTTGTAATTACTTATTTTGCAGTCACAGCTGTCAGGAGGAATTGTATTGAGTTGAGCTGAGATAAAGAAATACATGAGTGAGAGAGACACGTCACAGAAAGCTGAGCACCCACCTGAAAGAGAGTCAGTCAGAGAAATGGAAAGACAAACGTCAGCAGAGAGGAGGAGGGATGCAGCGATTGGTGCTCATTCATCGCGCCTTCCAAACAAGCGAGTAGACGAGGGAGACGGAGAAGAAGAAGAGAACGCTGAGCGAGAAGAAGAGAACGCGGAGCAAAGCGGGGAGGATCGTGTTCAGCGAGGAGATCGCAGTGATACAGATCTATTTACAGATTGGTAATGGTGTGTGTGTGTGTGTGTGTGTGTGTGTGTGTGTGTGTGTGTGTGTGTGTGTGTGTGTGTGTGTGTGTTTAGGAGTCATGTGATTTTTGCCCTGCCTCATTTGAAGAACATGGACTTCAGTGTTGTGACACGTGAGGAGCGGGAGTTGGCAAATTTGCGTGTGTGAGCAACAAGTTGCCACCAGATAGTTCATAGTGGATCCTGCAGTGGTGTCATACTGTAGTTGCTGTTGCACCAGCAAAGAACTTTAAAGTGAAGAAAGAGCTTGAAATGAAGTGAAATGCACGGGAGAGAGTGACAGCAGATACAATTTAATACAATTTAAAGGCCATCTTCCATCACATTCATGACGATGAAGACGTCATGGGCGAATATGATCATTGCATAGCGACATGTGTGTCATGCATTTCATGTCATTTATATACTTACACCTATTTTCTTTATCACATGCCAACAGCAACTCAGTTCAAAATAAAAATTGTTGAATATCTGCCTCTGACGTGAGGAGATGTTAAATGTGCGCAGCCTGATAATCTCCAACGGTAAACATTTAATCACCGAAGGTCTGACGACAGACCTGAATGACCGGTTCTAAGATGAGATGTTAATGGTTTGCCCCTCGGTGCTTCCTGCCTGGTTCGGTGCTGAGCAGAGGTCAGCCGGAGGTCAAACCCCCTGAGGCTCAGGAGACCGCGATCTTTAACCGTCCGCCTCTTTATTGCTACATCAGCAGCTGCGGGTTCCACTGCTGCATCGTCTCGGATAACTTGTGTCGCTCGCACGCGTCTCCGGTGGCATTTAGCGCTCACGGGTTGAATAATGCCACAGTGGAGCCACAAATTAGGGGCAAAAATAGATACAAGCTGAATTCTCAGTTAAAAATGCCTGAATTGAAGGAAATTGGACCATTTGTGCGATAAATGGTTACGCAGATGTATTAGGGGCAAAAAGGTTCAGGACGCATGAGGATGCTGCCCAGCTGAAACAGGCTCCGCAGGGAGCCTGCAATCCTCCCGGGGTGTTCAGTCTGGAGCGAACGGGCTCCACGCTGCAGAGAATGTCACGATTACTATTAGCAAAAAGGGACGCGGTGCGGGAGCAGAACACGCAGACTCATGCATTGTTGTGGGTTATCTGTGGCTGGGTGGGAGCCGGGCCGGGCAACTGCCCGGGTCCCACTCCGCCCCTCGCTGCTCGCCGAGATAAGAGCGACGCCCCAGTCCACCCCCAGCCGCCGCCGGCCGCACTCACTCGTGATGACGGACGCCGACGCGTAAGTATCTGACCCGTTCCCGGCCAAGTTCCCCGCGTATGTAATAAGCGCGTGACGTGCATAACCTGCGCTTTCAGTGAGAAGAAGGCCGCGGGGGCCGAGAGCGAGCCGGCGAAGAGGAGCAAGAAGAAGCAGAAGAAGGACGATGCCTGGAGGCCTGAGGGGCGCAGGGACCCGATCGCTTTGGTACGAGAGTCATAACCGAGCGCTTGTTGGGGATTATTTGCACACGCTCGTCCCCTGATCCATGTTATTCGCCGATAAGGGTGCGTTTGCTGACCTGTCTGCTTTACTACTGTAGCTGGAGTCTCTGTCTGAAGAGAAGCAGCAGGAGATCCAGACGGCCCTCCACCTCTTCTCCTTGGGCGCGTCTCTGCCCAAGACCATGAGCGAGGCCAAGAAACGCACCTATCGCTTCTGGGAGACGCAGCCCGTGCCCAAATTCGGTAAGTTAGACCGGCCCGGGCGCTTCAGCTTCATTTGCACCGGTCTAAAACGTGACCTGTGCTCCAAGGTGACGCCATCACAGCTGATGGGCCGGTAGCAGGGGACGGAGCGTGTGTGCGTAAGGAGCCCTACTCTCTACCTCAAGGCTTCTCCTGGGACACTCTGGACCTCAGCAGTCCTTCAACAGTAAGTGATTACCACGCTTACTGCACCGGCCCTTCAGAACACCTGTTATAACCTCAGCCCGACTCCAGTAGGCAGCTCTTCCTCAGTCGTTGCTTTCCATCTGCCGCTTTCAGCTGAGCGAACTTTGTGCTCTGCTAAACGAGAACTACCTGGAAGAAGACGACAACACCTTCAGACTGAGCTTCTGTGCAGAGTATCTCCGATGGTAATGTGACCTTTGACCTCAGGACTTTCTGTATTTGCTTGTTCCTCCTTTGTAACCCCGTTTGTGAACTGGGTTGTAGATTTGGTGGTTTGAATAATAAATTAGATCTCATGTGGGTTTGTTAACCCAGACCTTTAGTAAATATCATGTATTTGATCCTCAGGACTTTACAGCCTCCTGACTGGCTGGCTCACTGCCACTGTGCTGTGCGAGTGAACTCCAATCAGAAACTAGTGGGCTTCATTGCTGGCGTTCCTGCTGATATCCGCATATATGAGACGTGAGTATCGCATTAATACATGCAAATGCATGCGAAACATTTATGTGTGCAGTCACAGTCGTAGTGCACGTGTCCTAAAGCGGGTGCTCAAACGTGTTCTTCAGCCAGAAGCGGGTGGTGCAGGTCAAGTTCCTGTGCGTGCACAAGAAACTGCGTCTCAAGCGAATGACTCCGGTTCTGATCCGGGAGCTGGCGAGACGGGCGAGGCAGCAGGGTTTCCTCCAGGCCGTGTACACAGCTGGAGTGGTGCTTCCCACACCACTGAGCTCCTGCAGGTAGAAAACTGTTAATGACAAAGCGGAGCAACAATTATCGCATCACGTGTTGGTTATTGCTGGTGCCGTCGCCTAAAAATAAGCAACCTAATGCCTGTAGCTACTGGCATCGCCCTCTGAACCTCCGGAAGCTGTTAGAGGTCAACTACCCGGGTCTGAGAGTAAAGATGAATCTGCAGCGAGCGCTTAAACTCAACCGTCTTCCTGAGGTTAGTTTGTGCTGCCACCTAGAGGCGATGACCTGCCAGTGAAATGACCTGCCTTGAAATGAGACTCATTCAGAACTTGTGGCCTCCAAACTTATTTACAGCTGCTTTTTCTTCTTCTACTGTTTCTCCAAGGCTACAAAGACGCCGGGTCTGCGCCCGGCGGCCAAAGCCGACGTTGAACGGATACACTCACTGGTCCAGACGAACCTGTGCAAGTTCCACCTGCGGCCTGTCCTGTCGGTGCAGGACGTGGAGCACTTGCTCTTGCCACGGGACAACGTGGTGGACACCTATGTGGTGGAGGTCTGATTTCACTTCAGACAGTGCGCACGTTCACCATAATTCATTTTAAGCTGATTCTGAATCGTCTCACAACAGGGACCGGATGGTACCGTGACAGATGTGGTGAGTTTCTACAGCGTCTGGTCAAAGGTGCTGAACCACCCAGTTCACAGCGGCCTGAGAGAAGCCCACCTCCTTTACGTCGTCTCCACTGCCACAGACCAGGTGGAGCTCATGGAGGACGCGCTGGTCCTGGCTAAATCTGTAAGTGTCACAAGTAGAGTCCCCCAATTTGACTGCATCAGCACAACGCATGCGGCCTGTTCATGCCATGATGCTTTGTCCTCTGTTACAGAAAGGCAATGACATCTTCTGTGCTCTCGATGTGATGGACAACACGACTTTCCTGGAGCAGCTGAAATTTAGCATCAGTGACAGGAGCCTGCATTATTACCTGTACAACTGGATGTGTCCAAATATGAGCCCAGATAAGGTACTGATTACTGTAAAGTCACCACCTGCCAACACTCATCGTGGTCATGTTGAGAATGTGAAGCCTGGAGTTCTTTAGTTTATTTCTCACCTGTCAGAGGCTCGTTATTTTGCACCAGTATGTGAAAACACCTTCGTTCAGACACTCACGACCAGCGGTGACCTTGACTAATAACACAGGCTGAAGTGCAAAAGTGATACTAATAAACATGCGTGCAATGTAAGTTTTGTATTAAATCATGTTTGTGTTTGACACAGATGTTCAGTATCAGTAATGCATCCAGCAGTAACTGCTCCCTATTTTTACAGGTGGGCTTGGTGTTACCGAACTAACTGACTGCACAGAGATCAACAAGCCAGAGTGATGGACAGGACAGCAGCAGGAATATGGGTTCTAAAACATAAACGGACAAACTACGAAGGACACACTCCCAAATCAATGAAAAAATTAAAGATGCATTTTCATTTGTGAATAACATCTTAAAACATCATCTGGATGTCAGTTTTTTCATGATTTCCACGCCACTAAAAATTTAACCTCTGGAGAAATGACTTGAATTTAATTAGAGGCGAAGTAGAAGATCTTACCCACACTCATTTAAATTGTTTAATGTTCTGATGCTGAGCAGTTAGATCTAAGAAGACATTAGTTGTACTGAGGTATAGTACTTTTTATATTTTTCCAAAGAACACATATGTTATAACTGCCTGACATCGGCACGTGCTGCATGTATAAGCGGGCATGAGGTGGTCTGACAGGCGAGTTGTCTGTTGCTATGAAAAACTGTGAAGTTTTAAATATGGACAGCAGGGGGCACTGCAGCAAAAAACCTTAAAATTAGGACCTAGTACAACTTGGAAACTTCAGACTTGTGGTTCACCTGTTCTGCCTTTGTTATTGACCTGATTAAAAAATTCCTAATATAACATGATAATTAACTTGATGGACTGTGACATGCATTAAACAAAGAACATTAGAAACCTAAAATAAACAGGAACTTCCGAATTATCGTGGATTATAGAGGATTATAATTTTTTTAAATAAGTCAATACAATTGGTAAAACAAAAAAATATGTCGTTTCAATAATTTATTCGATTATTTGGTAATAACAGAAATAAAGGATTCGTTTCAAAACTCCGAGCTACGCTAACGCGTCGCGTGTCGCACTACGCTATTATGTCACTTACTCTCGATCAAAGAAAGTGGGCGTTTCCTGGGAGCATTTAAACGCAGCACCGCTCCGTGGTTGGACCAATCAGAGGCGAGCAGGCATTTTAAGTTTGAAGCTACGGGACCTGACGGCAGCACTTCTCCCTGCCGTCTGCGCCGTGCGCCCTGTCCGGCCGGGACGGAGCTGTGCCCCTGCAGAGTGGCCGGAGGACCAGCGTGGACGGTCAAACTGTTTTCCAGACAAAGCGAGAGTCGGTTCATGCTCATTTTCCATTCTCGTCGAGGACGGCGTAACGTTTACCGCCGACTCCAAGTGACGTGCTCAGGTTAGCATTGTTACGAACTTTCTAAAACTAAGCTAACGTTATTCGTGGCTCGGGTGTTTTATTCTGTTCATTTGTCTCTTCTAATACAACAGTGAACCTCTATAAAGCACCGCACCCGCGCTTTGTGTCGTAACCTTCAACGACCGCGCCGTTTATGTGCGGTGTGTTGTGACATTGTCACAAGCGTGTTGTAAGTTGACGTGACGTCACGGCGAGAGTCGCCGTCTCGACAGCTGACTGCGGGCTTCCTGTGTGCGGGCTCGATACGTGCCGACGCTAAACTAAAGGCGCGCGTGCGACTGTCACGTTCACACACATAGCGCGTGCGGGACGCGATGCACCCAGACCGGCTGTCACTGCAGCCACGGCTCAGTTCCCCTCCTCCAGCTCGGTAAAACTTAGAGGAAACTGCGGGTTTAGCGCTAATAACCCGTCCCTCGCCGTTTTTTTTTTCCGTTAAGGCACGGTCACAGTCTGTCGTGTTTCTGCGTGAACAAATTGCTCGAGCGGCTCGTTTACCGGAGGACCCGCCGCGCGGAGGAGCGGGCTTGTGGGGCCGCGCTGTGCAAAAACCACCTGTGAAAACAAAGCGATAAAACGCCTTTAAGGGCGCTGAGATGCCCCCGGGCCCTCGTCGGCGCGTGCACGTTCATTTTTCCCACTGCTGCGGTTACAAAAGGCCGACCAGCAAGTTGCTGCACATTCATTTATGCAAATATGAGGGCTCTGCTTGGAGACCGAGCGAGTCCCTTTAAAGGTTGTGAGTACAGTTTGCATTCATCTCTTTACACCTGTTATCATCATAGAAACCTATTCTTTATGTTCTACTTGTTTTATAGATCCTCACTGTTTACCATTTTACCTGTTTACTGCAAAAACTACAGCAGTTTCTTTCTTCTCATCATAAGAGTAGGTGTTTTTTTCTCGAGTGGTGAATCGAATGAAGCTCCTTGGAGCTTCGTATCCAACGGCTATGGTATTTGGGGCTTGCCAGACTGTAATTTTCCAGCGAAGGCATCTCTGGCCTGTGTCACAACAGGCTTCCCAGGACCTTCCTCATCCAGCTGCTGTTGAGCAAGACGGGAAGAGATGCGCGCCTCGATTAGGCCACTCTGGAGCAGGACAGCACACGTTTGTGTGACTCTTCGGTTCATCAATAACAAAATATGATGCCTTGTCCTTTTATATGATGTGCTGGGAAACGAAAGGAGGCATCGTTTCCACTGAGTGAGTCTGTTTCACTGTCTCACTTAGTGCGGGGAACATCAATGCTCCACTTGCTTTTTCACTGACCATGTAAAGACACAGATGCTCCATTGTTGTCAAGCAGAAGCGAGCGTTATGTGGTTATTGTAGATGCTATCATTCCCCTGAACGCCTCGTGTCAGTCAGTCCGGGGGTGGTGTTGTGTTGCCGCCGCCGCCGCTGCAGGGATCGTGTTTCTCAGCTTGAGGGGCTTTTAGCCGGTGGAGGGGCCGATGTGCTGCGCGGGCTTGTCTGGAGCTGTGCTGGGACACTCGCTATTCCGTTTTTTGCTAAACGGAGCCTTGCGGCTCTGGGTTATTGCATTAACATGAAAACAGTGTGAAGAACTGCATGCATCTGAGTTGTAGTTTTAAAAGGAATTATTCTCACTTTAAGAGCCGGATCAAGACAAATTAGCCTATTTGAGAAGATACTTTAAAAAAAGGGCATGTGGACTGTTCTGTCATTAGGACCATTATATATATGTATTACACTGCTGCTTTGCCAGCCTGATGTCGAAATGTTGAACGCTAAACAATACTCCCACAGAGTTGAGCAGTAATTCAAGAGGTGTGAAAAATCCTCTTGTCAAATTGCGAAGTTAAATTTATGAGGCTGCCTAAGGTTTTTAACAAGCCTCTAAATGGGCCCGGCTCAAACCAAACACACCTGTACTCACAGATTACTCAGGTTTTGTTTGCTCATTACTCGGTGTGTATTCTGGATGCGTGAAGTAAGACCCAGAAGCTCTGAACGACTACTGGCAGAAGATTATCTCCACTAAGTTGCTGCGTTGTGTTTTTGCAATTGGAAACATTGAGCAAAAGGCCTCGAAAAAGTGATTACACGTTAGTCCAAAGTCCAAAGCTATGCAGGAGTCAGTATTTATTTATTACAACATCCATTAATCATGTGCTCACCAAGAAGAGTATATTTCAGCATTACTGTCATTTTATGTTTCCCGCATGTTACTTAACAGCTCAACTGCTAAACCTGGCTGCAGAAGCCAAGCATCCACCCACTCAACTCCCGCTCCGTGGGTCCGACCCGTCCTCTCTGCTCGGCTCTCGGGGGAGCTGGATGTCAACTGCACAGTCAAGAAGTTGTGCGGCGCAAATATTTATAGAAAGCAGAAGGGATGTGACAACGTGAGCTATGGGACTCCGTGGGGAAGAGTGCTGAGGGTTGCCCTCAGGCTAATCTCCACTAAGACATATTTATAAATCCAGCTCTCAGTAGCTGGGAGTGGACGCCGGCCAGCTCCAGCATCCAGACGTTAACGGACGTTTGCACGGCTGCAGCTCAGATGTTTGTTCACTCATGACGGCTCCCATGCTCTGGGGCCTTTACCTTTGTTTTTGGCTCGGGGCCACAGCGGAGCGTTATCTGACACGATCATCAGCTGACAACAAAGGCTTTGAATAACATATCAGAGTGCGTTGAGGGACTTTATGGAATAGGCTTTTGTGTGCATCACAGCAAGAGTTTATTGTTTTATAGACGTAAAAGAAACATCCATTCATACTGTAAAATACAGTTTGTTTCTGCAAGTATGTTTTTGAGAAATGGATTATAGACAACTAAAAATGCATGAAGGTGCAGCCAGCAGCTGGTCAGTGTAGCTTAGCATGTTGATGGCTAATGGGACTAGCAGGTTACCATGGTGACTGCATGTATGTATAATAAACAAATGACGTTCCCAGGTTAAAGCATGTTGGTATTTACAGGATGAATTAGTTTTTCACTCGTGAAGCATTTCATTTGTGTCATTAAATGGTTAATACCGCTCCTTGTATTAGTCTCCTGGCCATAACCCATCCCCCCTGCTTGATAGCAGACCCCTTAACCCCTCCACCCCCCGCTCAGTAGCATTCCAACCAGCCAGATGGTGTCTGCTCTGCACAGTGGACACCAGACAGCTGAGAGGGTGAAGCCCCGGGAGCAGGACTCCCCGGATGAGACCTGTCCCCCCCCACACTCACCCCCTCCTCCTCCTGCGACCCCCTCTCTCCGTTCAGTCTCGTCTGCTTCTTACAGGCAGCCATTCTAGGATAAAGTCCATGCTGATAAGTTGTTGACAAGCGGAAAAATCGCATTAGGTGACTTTGAGGGGAGACGACTCTGTAGTTACTCTTTGGTGAACAGAGAGAGTGAGTGTGTAGGTAATGCCATTGGAATTGGCTGACCTAGTTTGTCTGTTAAACATTCGTCTTGGTCAGTTCTTTGAGAAGAGCTGGCTAAAATGATAGCGATATGTGTCCACCAGCTTCAGCACTGGTGGGAGACTGGTGGTGACTGGTGAGAAAGAAGGCGCTTCAGCTGGAGCCTCTACAGAGCGTCTGTCCTCCTAAAAACACGTGGGTGTTTGTTGCTGGCCCACATTAACTGTGTGTGTGTGTGTGTGTGTGTGTGTGTACGCGCACACACATATGATGAGATAAAGCCTCGTGAACTCCCTTTAAACTCCACCTTCCCACTCACCACTTCTGCTTCAGTGATTGCAGCCAGAGTGTGTGTATCTCTGCGTTGTGTGTGTGTGTGTGTGTGTGTGTGTGTGTATCTCTGCATCGTGTGTGTGCGTGTGTTTGCTTATTTACTTTCCCGTACGTCCCATTTAATGGCTCTTTTGAATACAGCAAACAGAAAGCCGGAAGGCTGGGACAAAGGGCAGTTCTGTGCAGAGAAAACAGAGGAAAACACGCTCGCTCTCCTGTTTCCCTCGTTGAGCCCATGTCCAGCTTGAAGAAGATTTGAAGTAGGTGAAATGACACATTTTCCTGCCCTCTGTGAGTTACTGAGACAAAGCAGAGCGCAGGCATGAGTACGTACTGCAGGGGGTTGTTTTGTCAACTGGCTTTCGGGTGACTGAGTGCAGTCAGCGGGACTTCTGGTAAAAGGGATTTGAGGCAGTTTGTCTGTGAGAGAGGGGGAGAGGGAGATTAGTCTCAGGCCCTGTTTCTGCTTCTTCCTCCTCCTCCTCCTCCTCTCGTCTTGTCCTGCTTCCACCCCCGTACCACCAGACTCGGGCCTCTCGGCACCCTGGAGACACGCGCTCCACAAAGCCATCACTTCCACCTCCACAAAAGACCTTCTCCTCCGTCCTCCTGACCTCAGATGAGCTCTACAAGCCGGGCCTGTTCTCCTCTGCACTCCTTTCATTCTCCTTCCTTGTTTTTTGTGTGTCCTCATCCGGTCTGAACATTCTCCTTCCTCCTCCCTCTGCCTTTTCCTTCCTATCACTTCCTCCCGTTCCCACCAGCAGACTCGTGTGAATGACGCTTGCTGCGGTGCTTGCTCAACCCAGCGCATGCTGTCAGAATCGTCCCGTAAAGTTTTCTACTGGCCGAGAATACGTTTAACTGCAGTAGATGAAGTGTGGGGAGACTCTGCAGTTGCGATTAAAGCTCCATTCTGCCAGTGGTTCCAGGCAGGCACGGCGCTTAAATCGCCTCAACTGCCGAACGATTGCTTTTTAATGCGAAACACATTGGTCACTCAGTATGTGGTTGATTGTTTTGTGAGGATGGCTGAAAACGTGACACACCCTCGATCTCCTCGGCTGCTTTCTGATGCCTTTTTCTGTCGAGAGACCGAAGCCTAATGTAAACTACACTATGTGGAAGAACTAACCACAGGATATGTTTAGTTTAAGGTTGCCAGTTTGGTACCGAGTACCACTAACGGACCACTGAGCGTTACCCGGAATATCATTTATATTGTGATCGTTTATATTCTATATTCTACCTCTTCAATACTCGTAAAGACTTCATTTTTCATCTACTGTATCTTCTGTCTTTACTCTTTTATGGGTCCTGAACGTGGTTGCCAGTTGTTTGGATCGGCACCAGCTGAGGTAAGAGCCCGTTTAAAAAAAAAAAAAAACCCGACCAGCAGTCTGGTTTTTGCACTGGCACCTGGTTTTCTCAGCGGAGCGGAGTTTCCATTCTCCACCCTCTTCCCTTTTGGAAGAATGTGTGTAAAGCGCTGGCTGTATCTTTAACTGCCTCCCTGCTTTTTTCTACACCAAAGGAAACATCATGTCTTAAAGTCTCTCTGATGCTTGTGGTCACTTAATGTGGATTGCTGAAGGTTTCCAGTGGTAAAACGCTGTCGTGACACAAAGCGTTGCTGCAGGGACGTTACCTTGTTTAGTGCGATTGCAGCTTTGCAGAGGTGCACATTTTGAGGTTTCGGGCCTGAATATCGGTGCTCAGATCGAAATAAATGAAGATAGAAAACAATGTGACATTTCCAGTAAAGCTGAAAAGAAAACAGTGCTGACAAATTAGCCACATTTGTGCACTAGACTGTTGGTTGCCAGCAGTGTTTGTCCCGTTTGGGCTGCGGTCCCCCTCATTAAAGTGATGACTTATGAAGAGCTGTGGGATCTGCGGTTTAACTAAAAGACAAACTCACAGTCATATGAGCTTAAATGTTTACATAAAAGAGCTCACATGCACTTTGCTTTGAGTGCGTACAGTGCGGCCACTACTGTCACGACTAAATCCCTGAGATTTTCTCTGAACCTCTACCTTTCCAATCAAACCCACTGTTTATGAGCAGGGTGTCGCCTGCATTCCTGCGGTGAGCACCTGTGATCTTTGAACATGTATAAGGAGCAGTGGATTGCATGTAAGTCTTTGTCTTAAACATCTTTCTGTCTGGCCTGATCTTAGGATTAGTGTGTTTGTCCTCTTGGGTAGATCTGCCAGACAGATACATTTCCCCATAAGCAGCCTGCCTCCTACTGTTCCACTCGTTTACGTAATGACATCAGTGAGCTATGAGCAATCGTGAACCCGTTAAGTTTAACGGGAGCTGTTTCCTGTTCAGGTGCTTCACTTGACCCGCTTTTCACAGCATGAGTCAAGCTCAAATTGACCTGTTCAACCTTTTATGATCGTTGTTGTTTTTGGCACAGAGGTTCGTTGAACTCACCAACACATCCTCCTTCCTCTTGGATCCGGTATTCGTTGTATCTAAAGATCACACGTACAGCATAGCATATCCCAACTTGTCACACAAGGAAATGTGGAAAATTGTGAAGAAGCTCGGTTCCTAACTGCCGTGTAAACAAGACGCGTCTCTGTGATCATGTTCAGGGAGTGGAGGAACCTGATTTCCCTGTTGGGTGCATGTGGTGGTGGGTTTTGCCTCCTCTCCTCTCAGCTTGGATTACCTGCAGAGATAACACAGAAGGAGCTTTTCTTTGTCTCCCCAACCAACAAAGTGCCAGGAAGCCGTGTGTTGCATCACTATACAGTTAATTTAATCCGTAACATGTGAGGTGTGATTTATAGTAACCAGGTTACTGCCATATGCGAAAACTACTCCACAGCTTGTTTCCTCTGAGGGATTAGGATGATTTGGTTGTCCAAATTTTGCCACCAGTGCAAAAATATTGATTGATTTGTAGTGTTGTGGTGATCGTGTCTGAACTGTTGTTGGTTGTGCAACATCTTCCTCTATGGATCATAGCAGCTTTAAGTGCTGCAGGCCTGAAACAGATCGTGCCTCATGTAATGTGACTTGATAGGGCTTTTCACTTAGGACTTGACTTATAACGGAGAGCAACAGAGCCCGTACTATTCTGAGTGCGAGGGGCGGGTCTGGCTGTCGAGCCCTTACTCATCCTGTGTCTCAAGAGGCTGCTTTATGAGTAACGTTTCCTGGTGAATCGAGCTTTCATGAAGCAGGATACGGGGCGCATGCGGGAAGCGACCAGCTTGACCTTTGCCCTTCCTCTCGTAGCCAGTGTAATTTCCCAGCGGGCGCAGCATGGGCAGGGAAACTCTCCAGCGCTGTGTTTGTTTACATGCCCCAGAGGAGCAGAAATAATAGAGGTGGCAGGGCAGGACAGGTATTGCTGCATGCTGAGCGAGAGGGAAACACACAAATGTGGTCAGTGCAACAAAGCCCGTGTGCTCACTCATTGTTCTGCTCGTCGTCTGTGATACATGTTAAATGACAGGACAAACAAGTTTGCTTCATTAGCTTTTAATGCTCAAAGCAATCCAGCCATAAATAGGGAAGACACCTGCTTTCAAAACAGCGGGTGAGCTCATATTTACTGATAGGTTGATGATTTTTTTTGTTTTTTGCATGACTCACATCTGTGGTTTCAGTCCCCTTTTGTTGCTTAAAATAACAGCGACAGCTTCCAAACAAAACAGGCCCGATGCTCTGCGTCTCCGTGGACCAGCGTTAGCGCTGCTCTCCTTTTATAGGTAGTGACCTGGGTGAGTTATGTAACCGTGCGCAGAATCCCGAAAGCAACACCCAAACGCGGGATTGTTTGCCTTCAAAAGGCAAGTTACCGGCTGTGGATGGACACTCCGTTTGAGCGCAAAGTTAAAAATATCTGCTTTGGTTCTGATGGAAAAGACACGTCAGGGAGCTTCACGTCGTGCAGCAGACAGGTTTTGTCACTTTTACTAAAATACATGGAGCTGATAACCCACATTAAGCCTCATCCTCCAATGCTGATCTGCTGTAACTCTCCAAAACAATTGTAATGTTCTTCTAAGCTTTCACCTTATATGATCAGTGTTGTTCTAGAGTGATTTGGTTGAACCGACTATAAATAGTAGTTGATGCATGAACAGGAATGGGAGTGAAATGCTGAATTGTTAATTTGATGAACAGATGCTCAGTGTCTTCCTTCGTTGTGTACAGTGGGTGTTAATGCCAGGCTCAGGTCAGAAGAAGTTACAGTTTATGGCTGAACTGCATTGAATATACACCAGGGATCCCCATTACTGAACCAAACTGTTATGTTCGATGGAGGAGGGGAAGAAAAGGTCAAGGTGAAGTCATGCACACGCTCATATATCCTCTAAGATACACACTGATTTCCTGCGCAATATTTCAAAGGTTGTTTTGTTAATAGCCCAGCAGGTGGCCGGGGTCCGAGGGGTGCACTTGACATTTTTCGATGAAGCTTGTTGCTGTTACAGAGGCGTCTGTTGTAGACAGCTCATTAATTCCACCTAATGTTTAGGTTCACCCCCATTCCCACTCATTCCCCGTCCTATATTACTTTCATATTGACCGTCCCTGGCCGTGTGATAACTCAGACCCTTTCCCTGCCTGATGTGCATACCGCACCTCCTTTTTCCAGCTACAGTAAGTTTCCTCCATCTTGACATTCAGCAGACAGGAGCCCAGAAGCATCATAAGCATGCCTATGCTGTGAGAGACGTTTGTGGAAAAGCCTTTTTCGCTCGACGTGGAGCGAGACGAACCGGCACGTACATAATTTTTATTGCTGTTGTCAGCCGGCAATGCATTTCAGTGAGTGCAGCTATCAGACCTCTGCATCCGAGCCACGTGCGGTTACTGCCTAATGGAACAAAATGCGCTCAAGTCCCCTTCTCCTCACATTAAGTCGCTGAGTATTAAACAATCCGACGTTATTAAATATTGCACGTTATTGTGCGACATGTGGGAAGGATCTGTTTAACAGATTGTGTTTTTGAGTGACACAGGAGGCTCGATGGCTAGAGCAGTCTGGAGACGTACTATCACAGAAATAACACGACAAATATAGCCAAGCACACGCATTCCCACTTATGGGCAATTTGGAGCTTCCCATGAGTTGTGTTGGTAGTAATTACAGAATCACTACAAGGTGGAATAACGCTCATGAGATTAGATGCAAAGCTTCAGCTGTAAGGAATAAATAGACGTTTAACGCGTGTCTCTCGCCTTCCCCTCCCTTGCTCCAACTCTTTCCCACTGAGGCGATGGAGTAGACGTTATATGAGAGTCTCGCTGCGGCGGTGGGCTGTTTGAACAGAGCCGGCTGACATCATTCTCACATGGGGGGTGTTAGCTGGGGTTGGCGAGGGCAGGGCTGGGTTTGAGCTCTGCTGCCGAGCCAGTTAGTGGTGCACGCCACACAAGCATATGCTTTGGTAAATCCACTTTTACAGACTCTACAGCCATGATATACTAATGTCTTCCTTTCTTGTTGCAGCACTGGGGCGACTTCAATGGATTAAGACATTGCCGTCGAGGGAAATCTCTAAGGAAGTCGGACACCGTATCAGCAAACCTGCTTAAAATCTGTTGAACTGCACAATGGATGGAGTGGACACTTTGCAGAGCTCAGCCCTGGAATCCAAGGCCGAGCGGATCGCCCGGTACAAAGCGGAGCGGCGGAAGGAGCTCGCTGAGCTCTACGGCAACACAGACACGTTCACCTCCAAATACGTACGACGGGACAAGAAAGCTGGCGAGGCGTCCGAGACGGCGTCCGAGACGGCGTCCTCGGCGGACAGAGAGAAGGAGACACGCGAGGATAATGGATCAGCGCCGGCATTCACCAGGAGGGGCCTCAGGGGTAGAGCAGCAGAACCCGAGGACCGCGGTGACGAGGCTGCGCGGGAGAAGGAGTCCACGCAGACGTTCAGAGCCTCATCCTCCAGGTCGGAGACAGTGATGTCATCACAATTCACGTGAGTTTGTCTCATTCCTAGTTTATTCATGTGTAAAGAAAAAAATCGCCCCTTCTGTTGCCCACTGTTTGCACGTGATCAATCACAGTGTGGTCCAGAGACATCAAACCCCAAGCTGCTGAGGACATGTGGAAGCCAGACTAACATCTCAGGAATACATTTCAATGTAATTATGATTTATTGCTCACATCTTGCGTATCTCAGTAGAACACAGGGTGATGAATATCCATCAGTCTCCTTAGATTCTTCTGAGCTCTGCGCTGTTTAATCAGGGATCGCATCTCCAGCTTTTAGAGAGTATTTGTGGTTTCTGGCTCATAATGAGAGGCACATTTGTCCAACACTAATCTTGACTCCACTAATGAATGCCTTTGTTTGAAGTAAATGCAGCTTCTTGTATCAGCAGACTTCTGTCGGTGCCAAGCCGATGACTGCCCCATTTCCTGCTGCACTCTGCAACAATGACAAGCACGCGGCTTGTGTTGATTCTTCTTCTTCGTGCCTGTGTTGAGAGGATTTCACACGTCCGACTCGTCTTTGAATTTGGATCTGCTCTTGTTTGTCGTGTGGCAGGAAAGCTCTTCTGAGGAACGTGTGCGGCCGTAGCTTTCGCTGTGTGCACGAACACACGCACTCACCAGTCCTGCCTGTTCTTGAAAGACAAGCAGCCAGAGGGAATGATAGAGAGAGACGCACTGAGATGAACACAGTGGAAACACACTATCCCCTGAAGTCATAGATTGGCTCTTGGAGGAGTTGGGATACTGGGCCTTGCCAAGCTTTCATGCCCTGCACTTAATGAAGCAAGACATCTACTGTAGAATAGCTGTGATGGATGGCCTGTTAATGGCAATTATTTTATGAGAGGGTGCTCGGCAAATGCAAGCGTTTTACCTGATACTCCATGTTTATTTCTTTGGTTTCCATCGAAAATCAGCTTAAAGCATGAGTTTAACTTATATTTCATCTGACAATAGCAGCTGATGTGTTATTTCGCTGCATACGGCGTAATCATACAAAAAGCTCCATGTGGTGTATACATAATCAGCGTACGGACTCGGTGTTTAACGTAGGGACTTCAAGGATGGATTGACGTGCTGATGGGAATGCCTCACATGCCTCTGACATCAGCTGCAGACCTTGTCGGGTTTGTTATGACGTTCCCGGCCCGTCACAGTCCAGCTGCGTGCTGCTGCAGACGCCGTCCTATTGTTATCAGCCAAACATAGCACACGTCCTGCGTCTTAGGGCTGGGTATCGCTGGCATGTTTACTTCTGTGGGTTAATTTGACTTGGTTTTTGGAGCAGACTCTCAGATTTGTCTCGGATTCCTGTCTGACATGTACACGCTCTATTATTACAGCGTCACGCATTCCCTGAATGTTCAAAGGCGACTTGTTTGCGTAAAGCACAGCTGGCACAAAGGAAACTGGCCGCCCGATAATAAAAACTGTCAACAAGTTTATCAGACGCAGGCAGGAATCCTCCTCACAGCTGAAGGGTGACATTCCTCATCTTGTGGCAATGCAAAGAGTCAGATCCTGTCCCGTCCTGTGTGTGTCCTCTGTACCACTGCACAGACATGCATGCATTCAGGTTCAAATTAGAAATGAGTAACCTTGCTGGATGTGATCACATGACATGAGCAGATGTGGCCTAATGAGAGTGCAGCCTTCGTGGTAGCAAACACATTAGAGCCATTACATCTATTAACCATCATTACAGTTGTATCTATCGCATGTCACGATTTCTCCCTCCCGCTCCGTTTCACATCCTCACTTCATACTTCACGGGTTTGACAGAAGAAAACACAAGAAGAAACATTTGCTCTAAGTGTTTGATTCATGTCTCCCCTTCCTTGATTTGATGATTATATGTTTAGCCTTTCTCTCGTCAACTTCCCCCCATTACTGCCGGTGTTGTTGCTACTCCTCTGCTTGCATTCCGTTCCGCTCTTCTTCTCCGACTAGATTGCAGCCGGTCTGAGGCCCACGTGTGAGGTCCCTCGCAGCCCGCAGACAAAGCTCGGGCGGGGTTGATGAAGTGTCACTGAGCTCTGCGGCTGCGGAGGACGGTGTGAGAGGAGAGCGTTTGAGAGCCAGATGACAGCGGCCACAGATTAGTAACTGACGCCTAAATATGTAACATGGAAACTGCTTTTACCCCGATGACAGTTACTCTAGGTAACAGATCACGTCACTGACATCATCGAATAAACCTTTCAGGAGGCCTATAGCAATGCATATAATATTAATAATATTATTGCATAAAATATAATGCAAACAAAGGGATGAGAAGCTGTTCTACTCTGATCTCAATCCTGCATCTTGACTTAGAGCTTTGTTCCTATCTTTGACCTCTTCCAGATGTCCACCATGACTCTCTATTGTGTCCAAAGCAGCCCTTTCCCCTCCTCCTCTTACAGCAGCTGCCTGTCCCACAGGCTGTCATCATCCATATTTAACGCTCATTACTTATAGATGAGTGGCCATTGTCGCATATTACACAGTCACTGCTGTTGTGTTGTTTCCAGCACGAGACGATAAGAATGATGCAATTGTTCATTCATATAATACACAGCAGGGGGCATCTCCATCTCCATCATCTTTTGTGTGTGGCTTGAGTGCGCATTTTAGGATGAGAAATTTGTATATTGTAATTGTAATTTTCTACAAAATGATCACTTTGATTGTGTTGCGCAGGGACTTCATTTGTTTCTGTCTCTCTCTTCCAGGCGACTGGAAACTGCTGATACGGAGGAGTCAAAGGGTAAGACAAGCCCTCTCTTTCATCCCTGTACTCATTCACGTTCAGGGGGACTTGACCAGCTAGGAAGAGTCGGACCTGCTGATGTCTTTGTTTCTTAATTTAAATCGTATGAAATTCAGCTGGAAGCTCGTTTCAGCCAGACGATTTTCTAATCGCATTACTGGCTGCTTTTCTGACTCACATTCAGCCACCTGAGCCCACGACCTGTCTGTCTGTTTGTTTCCTGTGTCCGTGTCATACTGGTTGTTGAATCCTGCAGTGAAGGCTGATAGTCCTTGTAGTAATATATTAGAGTATTTTACAGCACATAGTTTACAGTTTTGCTTGAAATGTCCTAAAATCAGATACTTGAATATTTTTAATATTGGTATGTGGATGACAACCACCATCAGGGAATATTTAGATCATAATGAAGATTTCTTATTGTGAGTTATTATCTTTTAAAAACTGCCTTCAGATTCATGGAGGCAGTAAAATAGGAGAAACGAACAAAGGACAGCCATTGTTGATCCGTACTGAGAAAGCGTGAGCGTACGAGCAATGGCAGCACATTGATGTCGTTTCCTGTCTACACTGGCAGAGGAGTCGGCGCTCTGAGCCAGAACGCCTCTCACAGGCACATCAAGGGTTTTCCCTGACCATTCAGCTGCCCCGCGAGCCAGACGTTCAGCTGGCTCATACTGAAGACATTATATAGATAGATAGATACAGTCAGAGTTATAGCATTTAAACCTAAATCTACCATAAACCAAGTGCATTGATTCCTTTTTTGTCTCAGCTAAAGTATGTCTTAGCTGACTGGTCATTACGAGGTCAAGGGCCCGTCCCACAAGCTCTCAGTGGGTTCGAGGGTCTTGCTATGGATGAAAACACTTACAGAGGAGTTTTTTTTCTTCGCTTGTGTTTTTCTTTTCTCTCTTCTAACGCTCTGGATGTCAGATGGATGATGATGTAAAACGTTTGGGCTGGAGTCAAAACTGCGAGAGTTCAGTCTGAGTGGAATCACCAGTCGGCAGCGCTTTATGTTTCGTCATCTAAACTAATCATCTGAAGTTCTGGACAGCAGGGGAGCTTAGAAACATAAATCAGAGCCGGAGCACAAGGCCTCGACCGAGTGCTTTTTCCGTTTACAAAGAGGAGTTTGTCAGACACTTCATTATTTGAATTAGTTTATTTCATTGTTTTCTTTAGATAGAGGGCATTTTTTCACTTGAAATGTCACAATGTCAAAGCAATAAAGACTGATTTAGAGTAAGCAAAGGGATTTGAGTGTGCTGACTAAAGCAAACTGTGTTGTTTCGGAATATCAATAGAGGCTATGGTTGTGTTGGTTTGGATTAGAGGAGCGCTCGCTCGCTTGTTGCAAACTCACATGAGTCTAGAGTCAGTGGATCCACTGATGCTCTTGTTGCTCCTGTAATTTACTTTTAGAATCAAAGATGAATGCACTCAAATCTTGAAGCTTATGTAACTGTTTGAAGAATGATTTTGTGAGGTGTTGTATCCAAGGTTTCTGGCCTCTGCTCACAAGCCACCTCAATTCCCTATTTAAACTAAAGGCCTTCTCTTTATGCATGGATGTCATTTTATTTGTATGTGTTTATTTGTTTCAGCTGATGAGAAGCTGGCGGAACCTCCCAAGCAGGCTGCTACTTCCAAGGCGTCTCTTTTTAAGGTTGTTTTCTTTTATATGATTCATTATTATGATGTGCCAACATTTCATTTTGGGAAAAGACAGTCAGGGGGTAATTGAAAGACTAACAGGCATCATCTCAGCTTCTTGTTTTGGCACAAATTCAAATGTAATTGTAATGTAATTTCCAGATATCCAGATGAAAAATCTGGATATCTGGAAAATCACACAAAATCCATGCGCCAGATGACAACCCAACCTAAACCAAGTCCAAACTCCCAAATTTCAATTTATAAGCTCATGAATGATGCCTCACAGGCTTCGTCAATATTTTCCAACAGTCTATGGTTAATTCTGTTCATTTCCTTTGCTGATTTACTAACAGTTCCTTCCAGTGCACCTGGTGCAGGCTTCAACCTCCCAGTGGAAGTTTTCCGCCATTAACAACAAATTGAGCGATTCCATACGGCACTCAGTTGTTGTGCACCTGGAGGCACACTTGGCCAAAGTCGTGACTTCAGCGCACACGGTCCATGGAGGCCTGAAGCCAGTGGTGGGAAGGGAAGTCTAGAGCGCTAGAGGACGCGCAAGATGAACTAATACTTGATAATGCCCCAAATCCGTCGGGGCGTCTACACGTGTGCTTCAAATTCCACGGCACGTCTGGCTTTCCCAGGCTGCTTAGGTTTCAGATGTGCTGGGGCTTTATGATACTGAATGTAAATAACTGTTCTAACTTGGCTTTCACAGACCAGGAGCAGTGCCAAGGGTGACCAAGTAAACCCAGATGGCAGTAAGTTGCTCCAACCAAAAACCTGCTGGGAAAACAGGCTCCCACAAAGAGGCATACAGTTACACCGCTTTCCTTTTTTCCTCTCCTTCAGTCCCTCTCTCCTTCCTCTGCTTTGTCCCAGGTCTTTGTTATTCTAAGGTGTCTCACATCACCTCCTTGCTGTCTCCTCTTCTCACTCGTCTTTATAGTCCTTGGTGAAAGACAGTGAGTCAGTGTCTCCAGCAGTAGAAACAGAGCAGGAGGAGGTTATAGCGTGTCTGCTTTCCAGCCCGGATGGAGGCAGTAAAATATGGACATGGAGAACTGTGGAGGAAGATACACATCATTTATAAATTGGATTTCCTGAGTTTATTTAGACACAGGCAGTACAGCACCATACGTCTTTATAAGCAGTGTGCAGCCTGTAATTCTGAAATCCTTCGTGCAGTATGTTATTTTGACAAAACCAGCATCACTTATCTTTACTGGGTCACCTCAGGGTGTTTGGTCAAGTGTTCAGTTCACAGTGGATGCAGGGTTTCAAAAAGTCTCTTGTTACTCGTTTAAAGCAGGGCCGGGGTCGGGTGGCATGTAGTTTGTTAAAAGGACTTTTCTTGATCTTTTAGCTTGTGTTAGTTAGAGTTGCTGTTTTTTTTACTGTGACATGCTGTCATTTAAGCTAAAGGGTGTTGATTTGGTGACTTAAGTTTGCACAAGACTCAAAATCCCCCGTCCTCTGACTGTTTGGAATGAAAAGCCTTCAGCAAATACCTGTCCTCTGCCCTGACTCATAGGTTTTATCATGAGTCTAAATCACAAAAGCCTTCACAGATTCGTATTGCGTCTTTTAACTGTACTGTGTCTGCTCCTCCAGTTCCCGAAATGGAGTGAGTCAGGTACTGGACCAATTAAAAAAGTATTTTAAACTGAAAATGACAGAAAAACAATACAGAAAAGCTAATGATTCCCTTGGGGAAACTTGAACATGTTGCATTGGGTGTATTTCGTGTTCTTGTTCCTTTCCAGTAAAACCCCTCTTCATTAATCACCACTGAACCGCTGAGGAGCCTGACAGCAGTGTTTGCAGGGTTAATAGCTTTGCTCAGATGGAGGCGTGCGGCGTTTCATACATTCATTCACCTTCCAAAAATAAACGCAATCATAACCTTCATGGTACAACTTTCTCTCTCTCTCTCTCTGCCTGCAGGAACTTGGAGCCGCGCAGGAGCAAGACGATACAGGAAAGCGTCAGCGTATGAGCAGTGATGAAGAGGAAGCCTGTGCCAGGTGAGCAGATTCAAACTGACTAAAGACTTTGGTTACACCATTTGAATAATAGACCTTGAGGATTCTAGTAAGGAACATATGCTGCAACACAAGCAGACTGAACAACAACTGACACACTGTGCACAGCTGTAATTACCGTCCAACTGATGGGCCTTTTATTGATGCATTGTAAACAGCTGCAGAAATAAACCAGATAAACCTGCAGGTCTTGCCTTTAATACCACTCTCTTTCTCTCTGTCTCTCTCTCTCTCTCTCGCTCGCTCGCTCTCACTCCCACGTGAGTGTTAGCCATGGCTAAACAGTAGCCATGACATTGCAAACCAGACTGAGGCAAATGCTGTAGCTGCCGCAGTGGGAGCCAAACTGTAGCAAAAGTGTGGACTATGTGTGTCAAAGGTCAAAGGTCAGACCAGAGAAGATTGTCCTGTGGTGTAGGCTAAGTCCTGCATTCAGTGGCCCCTCTCCACTGATTATAGAGAACCAAATTACAAGTTTGGTATAGACTTGACTTACTACAGTATAGGCCTAGTAACATTTTGCTCACATTGCAGCATCTCGGGTTCATTTTGAAGGATCAAAGTGAATTTTCACATTAAAATGATTAAAGTCCTTTAACCTTTACTGTTGCTTTTTAGCATTTCTGTCCTCCTTTTTTCAGCCTCCCTAGAACCCATACAGGCAAGGCACCGGAGGAGAAGGCCACAGATGAGCCTTTACAGACTGAGGAGAGGGAACACGCTGCTGCTGCAGAGGAGCCAAAGGTCAGTTTCCCTTCTGAAGGCATGTTTAAGATATGGTACACAGTAGTCTTAGACGCCAGTCGTGTCTGAGGTATGTGAATGTCCACAGTTTTACAACTGAGCAAACACCAAAAGTCTCCCTGGCCCTAAGAATTTCTGCTGATTTCAGCTTGGCTCTTTAACGAGTCAGGCTGTTTTAAATCACTCAGAATCACTTCTTCTATAGCTTCTATCTACTATGTAGAGTATTATTCACAGTTATGCCCTCTGGCAGACCACCTACAGTAGCTAGCATTGTGCCCTCACCCCCAGATGACCTCAGTATACTGTAATCTATTCCCTGCATCATAACCTTTCACCTGTCAGTGGGAAGTCTGCTCTTGTGCCAGTTGCTGTTGTGTCATCTAGGCGAGAGCAAAATAAAAGGCTCTGTTTATATAGGTCACTGCATTTTTGTGGTGTTTTTTTAATTTATTTTGAAACAATTATTAGTCTATAAAAAGCTTTTAAATGCATGATCACATCTTGTTTTTTTTATTTTGTTTGTGGTACATTGCACTGAGAGATGCTATTGTTTCTTTGCTAGGTCATTACTTCACACTACACATGGTTTTTATCAACACATATAATGTCCTACATTCACTGAGAAAGGATAGTTTTATGGTTGGTGTGGTTATTATGGTTCTCACCTAACTTTTTTTCAATCTCTCTCTTTTTTCATTAGCCTTCCAGTCTCCTGCCTGACAGCAGTAACAGAGATGCGTCTTCTCCTTCATCTCCCCCCTGTCCGCCTGCTCCACTGCAACGTCAGGACTCTGGGCCCCAGGGCATCAAGGGAATCCTGAAGAAAAGCCGCTCCACCAGCGTGGAGTCGGACCACAGCGAGGGCTCAACGCAGGACTTCAATCTTGCCCGACAGAGCGGAGTCACCCTCAGCCACCCAGAGAGCAAGAAAGAGAAGGAGGAGGAGGTGGAGAAGGAGGACGGGGAGGATGAAGGCGATCAGGAAGAAGAGAAGGAGGAGGAGATGGATGACAGAGAAGACGAGTCTCTGGCTGAAGATACTATGGATGGACAGTGCTTCACCATCCACAGTCAACAGAGGAAGGGCAGCAGCAGCAGTGGAGGGAGCTTTGAGGAGCTGCATAGCCCCATACACGATGAGAGCACCTCCACGGTGTCCGAGGACGTGGAGGAGTTGGAGAGCAGTTTGGAAGGAAGCATGAGCTCCTCATTCAAACAAAGGTTGTTCACGCACGCCTGCTGAAAATAAATGAGCATAAATTGAAGATGTCAGAAGGCACATCATGTGTAAAGCTGTCTTTACTTCTCACACCAATGAATGTAGCCTGTTAAAAGTCAACATCATGATACTTTTAAGCAAATCAGGTTAATATCATGCATTCCTTATTCCTTTTAGACTGTCAGAATTCACCAGTGGCGACGGGGAGACGGCTAGAATGAAGAAGGCTAAAACTAGCGAGCTGATCCAGACGCCTCTGGCTAACCGCTTCAGTCAGCTCCACGATGCCGAAAACGCCTGGAGGAAAAAGGTGAGTGTGTTGAGACTCACTCGCTGGTTGTGTCTGCTTACGTGGCATAAAAAACAGCCCAGCAAGACATCTTGACAAAACTTTATGTTCTTGCAGTAAAATGTTTATCTGTGACAGTAATTCAAGATGGGTAAACAGGCGGCAGCGCTGAAATGTGTTGCAGCCTCCCCCTCAGCCAAACATTAGGGTACGGACACGCGTCCCCCTTTGCTGAATACGCTTATTTCTCAGAGTTGCTGCCAAGATCTTGTGAGGTAAGAAGAGTTTGGAGCAGTTGGGAGTAATAACGGCAGAACCAGGGATCCGGGGCTTAACTGGCCTCCCTAGGAGAATGATAGACACGCCTCGCTCCACTTGTAAAAATAAAACTCTACACCGTGACCTTACACCTGCAAGCCTTCCAACTATTCCCCTCTTGTTGATTCTTTTGTGCCTCTCCCTCCACTCCCCTTTTTCAAAGCTAGCCACGGGCGCCCACCATACAAGTATCACTGCACAGAAATGTTAATGCACGCGCTACCTGAGGCTGCTTAAAGCATTGTTGGACGTGCATGCAGGTTCCCACATGTCGGCCTCTCTCGTCTAAACAAGACGAACCTCGCTGAGAGAAAACAACAGTGGTGCCTCATGCACATTGTGCAAGGACTGAGTGGTTCTGCACCAGCTGACTTACAGTACGTGTGCATCAGAAACCAATTAATTAGCCTCCAAGATTGAGATGATGTCACATTTACTGAAACAAAGCTTCCTTTGGCCTGAAGCCGCCTGGGGGGATTTCTGCGTTGGATTCACCCATCATCCCCTTCTGCCGGCGTTTACTGTGTGCGACCGCTCCTCTTGCATTTCCGTGCGTCTCCGCCTCGAGGACGAGGCATTGGGTTTTCGTTTTCAGGCGTGTTGCTTTATCTCCTCGCTGCCAAGCTGGAGCAGATGTTGTTGCTCTTTGCTTGATATGTGGGAGACCAGGGAATGCAACACGCATGGTACAAACCATGGTCATCTCTAAGCAGCTCCAGATGTTTCCTGTTCTGCCTGCTAAGCTGTTCTGTACAGTTGTGCGGTAAAGTGAGACCTTGTTATGAATTACATTTAAAGAGGTTTTGCTGTGTGACATAATGACTGTTAGACACTCCGTCGTCCCGTGGATTCGTCGAGGTAGCAGTTAATGACAGCGTCCAACCAAAAACGGCTCTTTTATTCTAAGTTCTAGATTTGCTTCACATTAAGTTGCACATTTTAAATAACGCTGTACAAGCATATTTTAAAATCTACAAATCCTTCAGGATTTACTAAATGTCTAGGTTTTATATTACAGCGGTGACTCATGGAAGACTGGCCTGACTTCTCCACTCGAGTCAGAACGCTCAGGCTGCAGCTCCCCCACACACCATAACTCTCTTCCTAATCACTGCTTGGAAATGCTGTCTCTGCTGTGTTGATCCTAGAAAATCTATTAGAGATAACAAGCTAAAGATGACTCGCTGATCTCTAGGGCGTGTGCCGAGACGTGTGTGTCGAGTGTAGATACATCGAAAGAGGTCATTTTTAGGGTAACGTGTGCCAAGGCGTTTCACCTAAATCCGACTAAATCAGTTTGGCTCTGGTATAAATAATCCTGGAATTGGTTTTCCTATCATCTGATGTTCCCTCTCACCAGTAGTATTCCCGAACCAGCTCCTTAGTACTGCTGTTTCCTGATGTTGCCATATACTTTCTCTCCTCTGATGACCTGGATTTCCTCTCCTCCTCTTCCTGCTATCCCTCCATTTTTTTGCCTATCTTTCCAGCTTCCTCTATTCTTACCTGTGGACTCCACCCTTTTCTTTGATCTTGACATCTGCCTGTCAGCCTTTCCCTATCCCTTCAGGTGAGTACGCGTCCCTTTGCATGGACTAAGTCACTTGATATTTTCCACTTTATTCCTTTACCCGCACTCTGGTCAATCTCTTAAAGTTACAACTGCAAAATTAGTGCTGTCAACACACTTGCTCTCTCTGTTAGAATGCGGTTTGCTGCCCCTCACTTGTTTGATATCTGTGTCGGTGGTTTGGCAGAGGGGCTGCCTGTGCTGTGCCGTACTGTACAGCAGCGCTGAGAAAAATGGTTTCCTGTGGGGGTTTGAGGCCCAGAACCTTTACCCTTCCCCCTCATTTTGGGGGTCCTGTCAGCCCAAGGTATTTCCCCAGTCTGATTGACCGCAGATACGGGTTGTTAGCATGTGGTGCCGGGTGCGGGTGCACGTGTGCGATAACATTTAGCTTGGGTATTATTTTAAATATAGAATGACACAATTACAAGTAATGTGACAGAAACAGCAACTTGAAAACACAGCATTCCCTTCGTATACGTGTATATGCAGAAATGTTTCCATACGTCAGAAGATGTCCTGCATTAAGTAATGTTATGAAATCAGCCAGGGTTCCCTTTGATGTTCAGCTTCAGTGCGTTGTCTCTGTGTGCATGCCGATGTGATTAAAGGCACTTCTTTGAACTTTTGATTCATGTCAGGCTAATATTTGACCACATCATGCAACATGTTTGACATTAGGGCACTGAAAAGATCTGTTACCGCTTGTCCATTTACCGCGGTCTGTAGTGAGGCCGAGGGGAAGGACGCGATGCTGTGCTGTGCCTGACAAGAAAATTGGAAATTTACTTTTTGGGTATTTTTTTCAGGTGAGGTTTTTTTGACATCCGTGACATCAGTCTGACTCCAGTTCACTACCTTCGTCAAACATCTTTTTCTCTTTAAAGCTGCTGACATCTGGGAATGTTTAAATTCACTCGTCTGAGTTATGGCATGACAGTCAGCAGATCACTCCATAGTTTACCCCTGAAAAAAATCCTCCATGGCTGCAACATACTATTTGATTTGGGGAGTCCTTTTTTGGGATAGTTTATCATTCACTTCCCTGTTATGAAATGTAAACTGCACTTATGTCGCCTCATATGAGTAAAAGCTGCACTTTACAGAGCGCACAGTATTTAGCAGAGGTCTCGGAGGCAGCGACTCTGTTGACAGAGTGGTTGAATGTCAGCGGTTTGCAGCCTAGCTCGTCTTGGCCATTTGTCAAAGGACCACACACTGAAGCCAAAAACAAGCCCCAGCCACGAAAGCGGCCCTGGAAATGGGGAGGGATTTTCTTTTTGGTTTCTGCGCTGTGGGATATGGTGTGTTCCTCCTGTGTAGTCACATTGTGTAGGTAGGTTTGACAAAGCGGAGTGGAAAGGCAGCCACCCAGTGAACTGCACATTATTAGCAAAGGAATAGGAGGTGGCAGCCAGCAAAGGCCCAGGCAGAGCCATAAAATGCTTCAAATATGAAGAAGTGGAATATAATTAATTATTGTAGCGCTGCGTCTAGGGGGCAGTGGGCGCAGTAAACCTCTGCTGTTACTTTTAATGGGGGAGGTGAGGAGCAAAAAATGGCAGCAGGCGCAAATCAACCAAGGAAAACTTGTGAATGGGTTTATAACCATGGCCTCAGCCTATAAACAAATAAAGTGGTGGACAGGATTTTATTGCTTTAAAGATATGAAGCTTAAATAGCACTTCAGACTGTAGAAGTTGTTTTTGGATGCAGCCACTCATCTCCAGTAATTAAGTAATTAAGCCTCCCTCAGCATCGTGCTTATGGTTATTCCATATGTTCCTATACTATGTAAAATGAATTCATAGTCGAATCATAGGCCTTTACTGAAATGTACATGTATTTATCTTGTGTTATATCCATCAGAAGTCTAATGTAGATGTGGAGCCCAAGATGTCTCTGGCAGAGAGGATGAAGATCCTTAAGGAAAAGGAGGAACAGTGGAAGAACAAAGGCAAAGGAGCAGCCAACGACTCAGTGCAGTTCACTGTAGCTGGACGCATGGCTAAGAGAGGTACGGTAACGTCTTCTGCCCGGGGACGCACAGGTCAGCCAAGCTCGTCTTTAACTGTTAAACTCGTGTTTCACCAGGTCTCGTATCAGATACAGGAAAGGAGGAGTCCCCTCTGAGCTTCCTTAAGAAGTCCAACGCCACACCTGTGAAACCCCTCGAAGGTATTCACTCATCTACATAGTGACTATTTAAAGTCTATGGCGTTCTGAATTCAGTCTTGTGTGACATCTATTTAGATTTTAGCCAAAATTCTACTGTCAAGTGCGATAACTGCAGTTATTATTGTTTCTCCTGCACAGAAATCTCCAGTAGAACTGATGTCAAGGTGGAAGGAGACAAACGGCTCGACAAGCTTGAGTCGTTTCTTGACAAGCTTCACAATAAAGGTAGATACAATGTGTTCTAGCTCATGGCACATTTTTTTGCGTCTGAATGAACTTCCTTTGACCTTCGTCTCGCCAAAATTGCAATTCAGCAAAAAAAAAATCGTTAGCAATTGTTGTGGTTGTGTGTAACACTTCCTCTGCTTCCCCCCTGTTTCCTTCCACGCTGGACCGGTCAGGCGTGAGCGGCAGCAAGGCATCCACCATCGAGGTGACGGCGGAGACGGAGAAAGAAGTGATGACTCTGGATGATCAGGAGACATTTGGAAACTTCTTTAAGTCTGTGCCCCTGTCAGGACTCCAGGACCGGACAGTAGTGACTGAGGAGGATCTCAGCCAAATCCAGATAAACTCACCAAAGTTAGTCCATGGAAATTCTTCATGATGATTTAACACAACTCACGATTATTTTACTTTCACTCTGGTGCTTGAATTAGAAATGCCCACCGTTTTGTATGCGTGTGTTTAGGCTCACCTCTGCTGTGGAGGAGCACAAGCGAGCGGTGCGACCGGCCCGGAGGAATCAGGGCTCTAGGAACCCCCTGCGGGCCCTGGCTGCCCGCAATGACATCCGCCAGGGCTACACTGAACAGAGGCTGAACATAGCCACGGTGGAGACCAAGAGGATCCAAGTGGAGAGAAGTAAGATGTCAGATTTGACTTTTGAACTAAGCAGGGTAGCTTCTCAAATTAGCTTAAATGGTTCAAAGTTAAATCTGTAGGAGAGTACATCCAGCCAAGCGAACAACTGTTTACTGTATACATGTGTATGCAGGGATACAGTGAACCTTGTTGTACTGTAGGTTGTTTTAAACATATCTTAAAGATGCATGATAATCATTGGCCTATCACTAAAGCACATTAGCTTGACCTCTGTTAATCAAAAAGCTGTGTTACTCCTCCACCCAGTGGCCAAACACTCCAACCTGGCTGATGTGGCCTTGGCCGGCCTCGCCAGCAAGGAGAACTTCCGCAAGGTCAGCCTGCGAAGCGTCAAATCCACCGATGTTGTGACTAACAACAGTGCCCTGCCGTTCCACAAGCTCATGCTTATTCGCATCAAAGGTCAGAGACAAATGCTTTCGTGTATATAATAAGCCAATGCAGTATTACAGTATTACAGCGCTGCAGTGCTTGATGTTGCTGTGGTCGTCTATAGGTCGAAGACACGTCCAGGTGCGTTTGGTGGAGCCCACTGCCACCTCTCTCAACAGCGGCGACTGCTTTCTTCTTATAACGCCAAAACACTGCTTCATGTGGAGTGGGGAGTTTGCCAACATCATAGAAAAAGCTAAGGTAGGGAACCAAGCACATGGAATGAATAGAACCCAGCCTGAACTTACTGTCTGACACATTTGTACAAGTACAATGCGCTTTGTGTGGGCAGGCATCGGAGATGGCCTCGTTTGTTCAGACCAAGAGAGACCTCGGCTGTAAAGCCGCCCAGGTGACAGTGCTGGAGGAAGGCATCAACGCCGAGAGCAAGTGGGCCAAAGAGTTTTGGAGCCTGCTTGGAGGAAAAGCCAAATACAGAGGTAGACACAGACATATGCTGGAGGAAGAGTCCCATAATACAGTCATAATGAGTGCCTGCCACCTTGCTCCCGCATGTTCTTACCCTGCTTTTTGTGCTTGTCTGTGTATAGGGGCAGGGGAGCCAGAAGAGGATGAGCTGTATGAGAGCGGGGTGCAAGACTCTAATGGGGTGTACAGACTCCAAGGAGACAAACTGGTGCCTCATGAAGATGCCTGGGCCTCCATCCCCAGTGTTTCCTTGCTCAACTCTAAAGAGGTAATGGAGGAGTCATGAACTGGAAACTTGTGTCAAATCCAACTATGACAGAAACATAAACCATGTCCACCTTTCTACCTCTCTTCAGGTCTTGGTGTTTGACTTCGGGGGTGAAGTCTACGTATGGCACGGGAAAGATGTACCCTTAGGTGACAGGAAAGTCGCGGTCAAACTGGGCAAACAGCTCTACAGCGGCAGCTACGACTACAGCAACTGCAGAGTCAACCCCTTGGATGCATCCTGCACGAATACAGATGTTCCTCAGTGAGTGTCTGCACTGTCCTTTTGAAGATTATACATTTATCATGGGTTGTTGCCGTCGCCTCTAGGGGTTTTATGTTGCTTGTACAGAAACATAGCTCTTTTTTAAATGTAACAGTGTTCATATGTATCCAGACAGGGGGAAGGTCGTCCCAGCTGGACCCTGTTTGGTCGCCTGTCAGAGCACAATGAGACGTCTCTGTTCCGAGAGAAGTTCCTGGACTGGGCTGAGAGGAAGAAGGAGGAAGGATATCAAGCTGAGGAAATCATGGTAGATGAGATTAGACTCGCTGTGGCGTGTGTTTCAGAACTTGATTAGCAGCATCAATGTGTGTTTCCTTCAGGTATCATTAGTCTTAATGGAAATAGAAAAAGACACATTCTTCAATATTTCCCTTCAGCAAATAAATATACTGTGTCTGCGTCTTCAGAGCCCGGTGAGCTCCACCGTGCGCGCCCCTTTTGACTCAGAGCTGCAGCCATGTGACGCCAAAGCCCTCCTGGACAATGAGCCGGAGCCGGTGAAGACTGTGCTGGAGGGGGTGGACGTCCAGCGGGGTTACGGTCGGGTGAGGACAGAAGACGGCCGGCAGGCGGATTTAGCCACCGTGGCCGTAGATGCCTGGCACATCAAGGAGCACAGTGAGGAGGAGCTGCCTGCAGAGAGCCTGGGCCAGCTGCACGAGGGCGACGCCTACATCATCCGCTGGAAGTACTCGATCACCACACTGGGTGAGTCCAGTGTTTGGGACACGAGCAGAGAATCTAATCTATATCTAACCGGTGAGAATGGAGCTGCTAAACAGGCTGAGTTCTGCTCTTCCAGTGGGGAAGCGACAGAAGCCCGGGGAGCTTAGCACCAGTGCTCCCGGTAGAGAGAGGACGGCTTGCTTCTTCTGGCAGGGCCGTCACTCCAGCATCAGCGAGAGAGGAACCTCGGCGCTCATGACTGTGGAGCTAGGCAGCCACAGGGGGTCGCAAGTGAGCATCCGTTCCCCTCAGCGATGACAATAATAATCTCAGGTTCCTTCAACAGTTTGTTACTTCACTCAGTCTGCACCTCTCTCTCGTTTTGCTCCTTAGGTTTTGGTAAGTCAGGGAAAAGAGCCTCCTTGTTTCCTCCAGCTCTTCCAGGGAGGTTTGATCATCCACAAGGGAAATAGAGAAGACAGTGTCAATAGCGCAGGTTTGGGAACAGCATGAAATTTCTATGAACTAATGTGAAGAACAGAAGTGTTTGCTTCGACACGCTGACATAAACACTCCCATCGTGTCTGTTGTCAGGCGGCTGGAGGTTGTTTTGTGCCCGTGGAGAGGCAGAGGTGGAGGCCTCGCTTGTGGAGGTGGCGTGCGAGCACGCCAGCCTGCGCTCGCGCGCCAGCCTGGTGCTGCTCAACGCCAAGAAGTCACGACTCTACTTGTGGCACGGCTGCAAAGCTCATGACAGCACCAGGCAGGTGGCTAAGAGAACGGTGGACAAACTCGCCCAGAGGTGAGAAGAAAACGAGGGCTGAAGGCAATCTTGACATATGACTTGTGTGAAAATCAGCTGGTTTTTGCTTTCATTTCTTAAGGTGCGCGTCAGAACTGGGTCTGAGCAGCACCTGCAGCGTGAACGTTGAGGAGGTGGAGGAAGGAGCCGAACCCTCAGAGTTTGTGCAGGCTCTGGGCTCACAGGACAGCAAGGCCTACGACTGCATGCTGCAAGGCGCGTCCTCACACCCTGCAAAGAAGCCACTCCGCCAGAACAATACCCACGTCTCGGTTTAGTTCAGCTGACGGTGATGACGTGCGTGCGTGTGTCGTCTGCAGATCCAGGGAAGTACAACTACACGCCTCGGCTGTTCCGCCTCAGCGCAAGCTCCGGGGTGTTTGAAGGGGAGGAGCAGCTGTATCGCGCCAGGGTGACAGAAGGAGTTATGGCAATGCCGTTCCTGCAGGAGAATCTCTACAACACACAGCAGCCAGGTACCACACGCCAGGAAACACTGTTTTTATTGGTCGGCTCAAATTAAACTGCTCTGTAACGCAGATCAGTGTAAAACTGTTTTTGCCATTATACAGAGTCATTACTGGAATAGACGATTTGTCTCTTGCTTCATAAAGAAGACTTATAAATGTAATTTATATACAACAGTATTAACTCTGAAAATAGGATCTTAAATCAGAGCAGATCTAAGTTACTGGACGATAAGTTCCACTTTACTCACAGATGACTCATTGATCAAAACTGCTCACTTCAGAGATTTATCTTGATAAATCTAAGAGTTGTTCTGTTATTCAGATTCATCCTCAGTCTGCGGCATTACTGTGTTCCAGCTGGTTCATCACTTAAGAAGCATAACATAGAAAAGACCTCATCTAACTGTTCAGACAGTTTCATTTTCTTTGGTCCGGTTTAAACTGAACAAGGAGCTGATCTTTGACTTTGCTGTAGATGAATATGTTTCATTTAGGCTAATTGCCTTCTACTTCTTCTGCTGTTGTCTCTCAGCCCTGTTCCTGCTGGATAACCGCATGGAGGTGTACCTGTGGCAGGGCTGGCAGCCTGAAGACACCCAGTGCACGGGCTCTGCAAAGATGCGCTGGGACAATGAGCGAAAGTGTGCCATGGAGACAGTGCTACAGTACTGCAAAGGTCAGAGGTCACAGACAGTCTTCACTTAACAGACAGATAAGAAAAACTCTCCCATAAATTAGTTTACAGACTCTATTTGAATTTGATTTGCGATATTTCATTATGCAGTGCTGACTTATGTTTTGCAGAGAAGAGTCCTCGACGCCCACCTCTGGCTTATCTCGTGCTGGCAGGCTGTGAGCCGCTTACTTTCACCAACATCTTCCCATACTGGGAGAAGGACTCCAGTGTTTCTGCAAAGGTGCGACACCTGTTTTACTCCTGAGACTGATGCATGTGTGTTCGCTGGGACTGGAAACAGTCAATTTATTCACAACTACTCCTTCTTACAGGAAGCATCATGCATCATTCTGAATAAGACATCATTTTATATATCTTGTTTTCCTGCTGAAACATGTATATGTACGCAGGCTGAGAACTTCAAGAACAAGGTGATCCTGGTGAAGGAGGCTCTGTCTAATCTCAGTAAGCAGCAGTACTCCATCGAGGAGCTGACCAAGAAGCCACCACCAGAGGGAGTCGACCCCCAACGCCTGGAGGACTATCTGTCCGACCAGGACTTCAAGGTACGTGTGAATGTCCATGATTTAATGATTTACCTGCAGTTATGCGTGCAGATAAATGAAAGTCTAAGCTAATGACAATAAAAACAATGTGAACAACAGTACTAGCTTGTTGGTTTACCACATTTTTACCAAAACAACTTTAATCAGTCAGTTAAAAACTCTCGGAGGAAATCAGAAAGACAAAACCTAGACAAGCATTTCAAAGGAAAGGCCTTTAAAACCTTGCTTGATGTCAATGTGACCAATCGTTATTAAGCCGTTTCCTGTCAGTGGGACTGACGCCAACTTCCTCAGTCGGAGCTGTAAGAGAAAAATAAAGCCCCGCCTGAGCAGAAGGATAATGTGAACCATCAGTCACTTTTACAGCCACGGGCTCTGAGCAAACATCACAAAGAGGCTGAAATGTGCTGAAACGCCGGCTGACAGCCCACCAGAGGCCGCGCTCATTGGACAGCGCAAACTCAATTCCAGCTCTGTGGCGAGTCACATCGGCTAATTCAGTTTTCTAAGTAGACGACAGTGTACGTTGTGTGGAAGTGGCGGCGGGTTTAGTTCTGTTGTGGGCGCGATGGTCTCAAACCTATCAGGGAACGGGAAGTTCTTCATTTCCAGATGCTTTCTCTCCGGTCCCTGCAGGCCGTGCAACACAATCCATTAGGCCTACATGCTAGTTCATGCCATTTAGATTTAATGACGCTGATGCTTTGCAGACACTTTTCGAGATGAGCCGGGTTGAGTTCAACGCCCTGCCAAACTGGAAGCAGAAGAATCTGAAGAAAAGCAAGGGCTTGTTTTAAACATACGATATCAGCAGCTTTTATTCCCCTCGTCATTTGGTAACAGTTAAAAAAAAGCCAAAGTGCAATTTTGTTCAAATATTGATCTGTTTTTAATGACGACGCCATTCTAAAGTTTTTCTCTATCCTTTAAACATTTTAGCCAAAAAACTGTGCAATTATTAATCGTTTAATGTCTAAATGTTTTTTATGGTGAACAGTTACCCTCACAATATAAATATGTATTATACTATAAATGAATGTGTTGTTTACTCATGTCAGGATTTGTGAGAATGTGTTTGTCTGTGGTTCGTGTCGCAGCATTTATCATTCAGTTTTTACATGTCTTGGAAAAAAGCCAACTCTGTGTAATGAGACTGAATATCAATAGTCCAATGTTCTCAGAACAGTCTACACACCAGCTGTTATCATTTTAATTTCTTTCTTTTCATCGCAACCAAGAGACCCTGTTACAAAACAAACTCTAAGGTTTCCTCAGTCAGTGTGTGTGTGTGTGTGTGTGTGTGTGTGTGTGTGTGTGTATGTATAAATGTGTAACTAAAAGTATTAAGTGTGTCTGTAAGAGAGAGACTGCACCGTAGAAACGTAGCGCTGATGTGTTATGTTATGTTATGTTGTCATTGTGGTATTGTGTCCGTGATGAATTAGAAAATCCTCTGCATGATGTTCACGAGTGTTTCTATTAACAAACATGTCATAATGTGCTGCGTCATCCATTTTGTGACCTGGAGGATTTACATTCCAGGCACAGAAAAGTGAACGTTGGTGGCAGGGAGACGGGAAAATCTACATTCAATACGCTCTTTTCAATAAAAATATTCAAAATGTTTACGTTTCTTCGTTTCTTCCCGTCGTCGTATTTTTCACGTTTAAACACCAGGAGGTGCTGTCTGTCCAACCTTGGCACCTTTTACTCCGTTTCCCTGTGAGTCTGTGTAATTTATCTTCTGGACTTTACCTAATCAATAAGTGATGAGAAGAAAATGAAACATTGATAATAAGCAAACAAACAAACTTGTGGCTGCGGCTCCTGGAAATGCTGCGTGAGAAACACTGATGAATATCCATTACATTGCTCATGCGTCGCAATAGGTGTTTTAAACACCACCTGCTTTGGTGAGGACACACTACATCTGTGCCCAACACACCAGGGCCTGATGTACAATGTATGAGCCACACAGGCATCCGTCCCTCCTCCACAGAGCCTCATATCACTCTGATCAGCATGCACTCAACCCAAAGTTATTTCCACGACAGATGGCGTCCGCCGCTCCTGGTTTGTTTATTTATCACCAGCCCTGCGCTGTGAGCATTAATCACCTGCATCGCGCCGCCTCCCGGCTCAGGTGCCGTCGCGGCCCACGGAGCGGCCGACGGAACAGCGGCGCCGCTAATGCAGCGCAGATTAGCTGGAGTAATGACTCTGTGGATGGGAGATGATGGAGCTGGACAGGCAGCTGTAATATGTGTGTGTGTGTGGGGGGGGGGGGGGGGTCCCAAACTCAGGCTGAACCCACGTCTGAGCAAAATGTCATGAAGACACGCCCAATTAAAGAGAAAACACCGAAAACTGCAACATGGATATGTATATTTTCATCCGTGGCATGTGCTGATGATGCGTCTGTGAATACTGATGCATGTTACGTCTTGAAGGCTTGAACAGAGCAGCAGGGGTCAAACAGTGCGGTGTCGTCAGGGGCAATAACTTATCGACTCCTCCGCTTGGCATCTTCACTAAAATCCAAAGCAATGCTAACAGGCTACATGCTAACCCGCCCACGTACAGTGTATGTGCTCATGTGGAGTGGGGGTGCACAGACTGCAGGTAACTGCCTGGTCTGATTCCCTTTTGAGCCTGTGCTGCTCCTCGGAGCTAATTATAAAGCTTGAAAAAGGATAAAAACAGGCCCAGCGTTATCGGATATTTCTGTTGGTTATGGTTGGTTACAATTAAAGACGCGACATTTCAGCTCCTCCTGCTCCACTGATGAGATGCTCGTTGGCGCAGAGACGATCTCAGGTTTGAAGAGAACGAGCGAGTCCTTCAGACGCTCATCTCCAACAAAGCACTCGCCCACAAAGGGAAAAAAGGACTGAACTCCTCCTGTGTGTGTGGGGAAACCAAGGCCTCGAAACATCCACTGAAAGGAACCTGCGGCGGCGCGCGTTACACGGGACCGAAGGCGGGAGCGTTGCTGATCAATGACGCTCGCTGGGATCCGGATCTCTGCTGCTCACGTTAAACCTCCGAGGCCTCTGGAATCGGTATCGAGCCGCGAGCTTTGACCCACAGCGCGAATACATCGAAGCGCTCGGACGGAGCAGAGCAACTAAATTATTTGCAAGTCCAAACAAATAGTGTCAGGCCTTTATCCTTTGTTGTCATGGTAACGCTTCAGCCAGGGTGCACCACATCATCATTTATTACTGTATATTGCTGTGTCATATAAAAATACCTGGATGCTGAGAACTGTGTGATGCTGAATGAAAGGGCTTTGGATCTAAGATGAAATAGGATCACTTGCACACGATTAGCGTCCGTCTGCTCTGTAACGTCAGCGTCTGGCTGTTGGTTCCATGCGAAGGAAGGGGCCAGAGGGCCGACCCTGACCCCCCTGGCTCCTGCAGAACGCGAGGACGCCGTGATGCGATTAGCTGCAGATGAAACCGCTCCTGCAGCCACTCGCCCTCTCATCTTTGGGGATAAAGGTTAAAGGGCTTATTTCACTGCTGCTGGATGATCTAGTTCGAAAAGTTCTTTACCTGAAAGAAGTTGGGAGGAGCCCAAAACGCGGTCTGAACGCACGGGGGGATTTGCCTGAGCTCCACTAAGACCCGGTTCAGCTGATGAAGGGAACGCTTTGAGTTTCCAATCCATCCATCTCCCTGATATGATTAGCAATTACAAGCTCGGGCCGAAACCGCCAGCAGGTTCAGTCCGACGCCGTTTGATTAGAAAGCCCAGAATCAGTTAAATACGGGTGTGTGTGTGTGTGTGTGTGTGTGTGTGTGTGTGTGTGTGTGTGTGGGAGGGACCTTCCGTGCAGCGGTGGAAACTGAATTAGTTCTTCCAGGGCACAGCCTCCGTCCCACCATCACCCCCCCTCCCCCCACTCACCCCCTCCTCCTAAATTGATTCGCTCTGAAATGACACTTTCACGAGTGTCACCCACTCCTCGCTGACTGATAGCAGTAATCAGAACAAAGTGTGAAGTACTGCAGTGACGGCAGATAACAAAATGGCAGCAATTTTACCCAGAACTTCTTCATTTTGGGCGTTTTGGTGCCTTTTCACGTTCCCTCCGTCTCTCTCTCGCATATCGAGTCTCTTTTATATCAGTTTAATAGACGCTCTTTGTCTCATCCTAACGTCAAAATGTGTCTTTGTCATCTTTGTGGTGCTGGAACATACTTGCAGTTAGTTCTTTGCTGCATTGGAATCATAGATTTTGTAGATTTTACAAAGTGGAATATTTTGCACTTTTTCCTTGCAGCCCTGCGGTTCAACACGCGCTCCTTCTCCCACGCAGGCGCGTGTGAAATTGCCTTTCATTGTCGCGTTTACGTTGGCCCGCCGCGCACGCGCGCGCACGTGGACGACTTCAAAACAAATATCACTCAGGATATTTTCAGCCGCGTGTCGGCGGCTCAGCGTGCGTGTCACTTCCCGAACCGTCGCCGGCTTCTCCTCCACGCGCTCCTCGTCGTCTCTTTCATCCTCCCTGTCCCCGTCGCTCCATCCTCTGTCTGTTTGCACCGGCAGCGGCCCCGTTATTTAAATCAATCTTGGTGCACAGTGTATAATAGCAACCAACTCTAATTGACTTGAACTGCTTCAGCTCCACGTGAGAGGGACTGCAAAGTGATGGCACCGGCTGATCCTCTGGGACCGGTGAACTCCAGCAGCCTTCAGCGCGTGTCAGCGCGCATGCGCCGCTACAAAGCCGCTACAGACGCAGCTGACAGTATTAATGCGCACGCTGACACGCTGTCTGCGGCAGGTTCCTC